>NC_044032.1:429050154-429356465 GCF_901765095.1 Microcaecilia unicolor
TTAAGTTTTGTCATTAAAAAATAGTCTACCCTTCATTTTGTCTTCTTGTTTTTCCCCTCAGTCTTCAGTAGCTACTATTAAATTATATA
Organism: Microcaecilia unicolor; assembly: GCF_901765095.1. Lineage (NCBI taxonomy): Eukaryota > Metazoa > Chordata > Amphibia > Gymnophiona > Siphonopidae > Microcaecilia > Microcaecilia unicolor. Next base: position 429,050,244 of record NC_044032.1, read on the forward strand.
CTTATTAAATCCAGACGCCCTATTTTTCTCTATATCCTACCTACCCTGGTAGTTGAATTAAAAAAAAGTCTCCAGGATTTTTATTTTCTTTGCTTTCATGTTAGACCTCCTTCAAGTAAGAATTCTTAGACCAAGGGATCAGGGTATGGTGAAATAAGAGGGCTGGATCTCAGGCTCGCTAAATTCTATCCAGCTTCAGTTTCGGAGCCTGATTTTATAATACGAATGCCTGTGTGAAGTTCCAAAAGGTGTTTTTTTTTATATAAAGTAAGCTTCCAGAATCATTTCCAATAGTACATAAAAGGTGATGCACACATTTACTATTGCTCTGAACCTGGAATAAATGTGCAAATGTACTCTATGCATGCACCCACGTATTTTATAAAATATGTAAGTAAATCCCCCTTACGCAGCCAAAACTCCACCCTGGGAACAACCACCTACAGGGTACACACACAGGTAGCCATCATACCCCAGATTCTATATATATGGAACCCTGATTTGCATACACAAGTTACACATGAAAATTAAGTGGTTAACGTGTCCTTAACTATTGCTAGCCACCAATTATTGAAGTTAATTGGCATTTATTAAAATATGCATACACATTTGGCTGCACACTATTCTGTAAGGCATGGCACCTAACTAGCGTGTAATTCAAAAGAGATGTCGGGGCACTTCAAAAAGTTGCGCACGTAGTTACAGAATACGACCTCAGTGCGCCTAACTTGGGTGCCAGTACTTATATCAGGTTTAGCAGTCGTCTGGCACCTAAAGTTAGGTGCAGGAATCAGCACTAACCATGATTATATGAAGAGTGCATATCCTTTATAAAATTGTGCTTAGCACCAATTTTTTTTCGGTGCCCAATTTTGAGTGCCATTTACCGAATCTGATCCCATTTGACAGTGTATGTATTTATCCTTGCATATACCCACCGGGAATTTTACAAAAGGTCTATTTTTGTGTGTAAAACAGACTTTACAGGTGTAAAATGTAATGAAATTAACCTTGTAATTTTAAGCTCCTGGTATAGGAGGATAACGTAAACAAAGAAGAACATTTTAAGAAGAAATAGGAATAGATACAGAAAAGCCAAAAATTGTGGAGAAAACTGCAAAATCTTGTATTTGTTCCTGTATTTTTGTAGCTTCCCTTAGGATGAGCATGTTTGCAAAGTAAACATATACTCTAGCTCATCCCAAGCTAGAGTGTATGTTCTGGAAGAGCTAAATACAGCCTTAAAAATATAGTAAATCATAAAAAAAGATCAAGAATGGGGCTGACAATATCCAGCAGAAGGACACATTCTGTACTGAATGTAACTGATGAGTCAAAGGTCTCCAATTTCCACATTAAAAGAACTTACTCTGCACAGTACTGGTAGCAAATGTATTGTTTAAAAAGGAAAAAAATATTTTTGTCTGGAAAATGTATGTGGTTGCCAGAGACTAGGGAGGAAGAAAGTATCTTTGAAACCTGCATGCATCTTTCTGGTTCTCAACAGTTCCCAGGAGTGTGGGCAAACTGCAGTCTTAATAGTCATAATTTGATTACTTGGACTGCAGAAATGAGTTTGCTTTTAGTCTGCTTGTGACACTGCTGTGAAACCAATGAGTTTGCATAAACTTAAAGATGAATGTTAACCTCCCGTATTTCTTTCTCATCTTGTGCACGTGTCATTAGCTTTGGTTTTATCATTACTTCTCGCATTTATGTTTTACTTTGGCATTCTTGAATGGCCAATTTATGTTTTACTTTGGAATTCTTGAATGGCCAAACCCTGCCACATAAAAAGAATATGATTTTGTAATGCAGAAGATGATGTGTGTTAATTTACAGTAAATTCTGTTTAGGTGTTGCAAGGATCCTCTATCCAGAGGATCTACAAATGGCAAGAGAATAGAATCCAAGTCAAGCGCATTTAAACACAAAGCAGAAGTTAAATGGCCTTTTTGCTTCATAAAAGACATGGATGAAGAGTATCCTGCATGGAGTGGCAGTAACAACTCTAAACAAAGGCTTGGGTGACGAGGTAACCTGCATGGAGTGCAGAGACACCAAGGGTGGACATCCCAAAGCTGGAGATTTACCTCTGTAATGCTAGGTTTTTCTTGTGGGCCCCAGACATATCTAAAACCAGATTTATTGACATATTCTAATCAATAAATATAAAACAAAATTGATTTTTCTACCATTTTATTTTTCTTATCATTTGGTCCCAATCTCTGGTTTCTGCTATCTCCTTTGTGTTCCTATTGCCCTGCCCAACATTGCCCCGGTGTCCCTGCCCCTATCTTCCCACCATACTGAGCATCTCCCCTCTCTCTAACCCTATTCTTGTCCTGTCCAACGTAACTCTTGTGTCCTCATTTCCTTCTCACCACCCCACATGACAGCATCTTTATCTACCTCTATTTTTCCTCCTGCCCCCCCCCAGGTCAGAGACATCCTCTGTTCCCTCTTTCCTGCCCTCCTCTCCAGGGAGGTCGATCCACCAAGCAGAAATCGGGAGACCCTATCTGCTGCTTAATCGCTGCTTGACCAAAGGACTAAAAGTTCTCTTTTCTCTCGCAAGTTGAAACATCCAAAGGATAGCTACATTTTATGGATACAATTGCCCACTGCAAGTATGTGAGGAGCAAATCAACAAGCGGATCTTGGAAAATCTGGAAGTAGTTTTCCCCCTTGCTGAGGAATAAGCGGGCGTTTAGCCCCGAACAGTATGGAGTTTTTTTTTTAAAGTTTGACAACAAAGTTACCTTACTAAAATATTAAGAACTCAAACAGACTATACAAACTTTAACTACAGCTACAGCCAGAGGAAAGAAAGCATTTGGCACCATGATAAATACTACTACTAATAATACTGGTGACAACTATATTACTACTAATGTCCAGAAAGAAAAGCAGCCAAGATTTACCCTTCCACTCTAACAAATATCCTGCGAGCCGTGCACCAATAGAATCTTGTACCCCCTGCTGTCCATTCTTATAACTGTATGGTTACCTGTGTTCTCTCCAGTGTGCTAGGCACTGTTGTAGCTAGGGTCCTTCGCTGTAAAAAACAAATTGGGCTTATTTTTGTGCTTGTCTTTGAACTGATATTGCTTATTTTGAGCTTGTTTTTAAGCAAAACACACTTCTTTTTCCACAACTACCTGGCAACGCTGCGGGCATTCTGAGCAAAGCAGATAGCAGATGTGAAGAGATGCTCTCCAGAAACAAAGATATACCTACTGTACCTAAATATTAAAGACACCTGAAAGCCTGAGGGCTATTGAGGTGGTGCACATTCAGGTACAGTAGGTACTTCCCCGTCTCTGGAGGGCTCACCAAGTTGCAGTAGAATATGGACCTGGGTGCCCTGTATTAAAGTCCATTGCACTGACCACCAAGCTGCCCCTCTGCACTGCAGAGATGTCTGTGTGGCCATTTTTGTACAAATGCTGCCAGACAGATGTCCTTGTCCCTGTTTTGTTTTTGACGTTCATAATTTGGATGTTTTATTTTGTAAAATGACTGTTAATTTTGAAAGTTCTCACATATTTTCAAACAGGAAACCCCAATGTTTTTGCTGTTTGGAAATGGCTATGAGATACAGTTATTTTGGATGTTATGAGCGGGACACCCCAATTCTGACTTGGATGTTCTTTCAAAAATGTCCCTCCACGTTACTGTGTAGAGCAAACTAAAAAATAAATAAATAAATAAATAAATAAATAAATGTACGTGTTCATCAGAGATGCTAGCTCCACCCTAAGGCATGAGAATATAGGGCTGGATTCAGTAAATGGTACCAAAAGTTAGGCTCCTGGACAAATTCGTGCTCAGTGCTATTCTATCAAGGGCACTCCAGGCTGAGAGATCTTTACAGAATACTGCTTAGTGTATATTCTGGTGCCCAACTTTGGGCACAACGATTTACACCAACAGAAACCTAGTGTAAATCCTGGTATATAACTTGGATGCACAGTCACCAAAATTCTATACCACTGCTCATAATTCTTTTGGAACGCCCTGACCTGCTCATGCCCCTCCCATAGCCACATCCCCTTTTGGGTTGTGCGTGAGAGGATTTGGGCGCAGCTAGATCCACATGCAAATCCAAATTAGAGCCAATTATTAACAGCTCATTAACTAATTTATTAGTGTGGGGATCTCAGGGGCGTGCACAATTTTGGTTGCCCAAATTTGAGTGCCATTTAAAATATCTGGGGGATACTGTGCGCTCTCCTTAAAAAGTGCACACTACTTGCACGTAATCCTTCCAGATGTTGTATATGGTGCCCAGATTTGCATGCCCAAATTTGTGTGTTCGCAAATTAAGGACCCTGTTTACAAAGGCGAGCTAGTGTTATTAGCACTCACTAACCATGCAGATGCTCATAATATTCCTATGGGTGTCTACACGGTTAGCACTAAAAACACTAGCACGGCTTTGTCAACAAGGCCCTAAATGAGTAACGAGCCCTTATCAATAATTGGGTGCTAATGGCACTCACTAAAATCTGCACACACATCTTACTGTGCGATATTCTATAAAAGCATGGCACCTAACTCTTCTACTGTGTAACGCATAAGGGGCTGTGGCCATGGGCATGTCAGGGGTATGCCAAAAAGTTACGCGTGGAGCTACAGAATACTTTCTCAGGGCATCTAACTTGGATGTCAGCATTAACACCAGGTTTCAGCAAGTGTAAGTCCGGCACTTAAAAGTTAGGTGTGGGAATCAGTGCTAAATGCTATTCTATAAAGAGCACGCATCCTTTATAGAACAGTGCTTAGTGCTGATTTTTTTTCCAGAATCCATTTTTGAGCGTCATTTATAGAATTTTCCCCAATGCATGCTCTTTCCCGACAGCATGTGTAAACACAATAGTTCGTGCATTGGGAAAGAATGCACACTGAGTAAAATAGCATGCACTATCTGCCGGATTCTATATATCATGCCTACCATTCCACGCCGAAATTTAAGCGTACTCCATAACGTGCGTAACTGAATTGACTTAACAAGCCAATCAGCACTTTAACAGCACTTAACAAGCAATAATGAGCACTAATTGGCAATAATTAGAATTTACGTGCATAACTCACTAAGAATATTCAGTAATGAGCTGCGCCTAAATTCTAAAGCTTATAGTTCAAAAACGGCGTGGCTATGGGCGGGGAAATAGGCATTCCCAAATTTACACACTTTGTTATAGAATATGGCCCAGTCCACGTAAAATGTATGTGCAGGGATTTACGCCACATTTTCACTGGTGTAAATGGAGGCGAGTAGTTTTAGGCGCTGGGATATCAACTAAGCACCTAAAACTATCTATAAATCCCGCAAATAGATCGCAAAGCAAAGACCATCCCTTATTTCAATTGATCAAACAGATGATCTATTGAAATAAGGGATGGTCTTTGCTTTGCAATCTATTGAACCAAGGCACGGTCTTTGCATTGCAAGCAGTGAGTGATGACTTAGTGATGTGCTTGGGAGAAAGTTCCATTGCTGTACATTGAACCCATTAGACGTCACATCACTTTTGACCGCTGACGCAGGCGCTGTGCACTGAAACACAGCCTGTGTCGGGTCATTATCGGAAGACTATTTCTAAAGTTACACCATTAAAGGATTTTGTCCCGATTTTGAAGGCTCTTGGTGCTTCCTTCCTTTTACCTGCACACTATATCTAGTACCACTGGCTTCCACACAGTTTCCAAAAGCATAATAGATCCATTCCTGTGCTTAACTTTTGGCAAGATGTTTTTCTTCAAATGCTTCGTGCTTATTTACGGATATCTTGTTTGGTTGTGCCAAAAAGTTCAACTTTCATTTCATCAGTCCATAGCACATTGTTCCAAAATGTTTTAGGTTTATCAAAGTTTTCTTTTGCATACTTTAGACAATGATTTTGTGATGAGCGTATAGAAAATTTGGACAATTCTTCCATGCATACCGTCACTGTGTAAGCAATGCCGTACTATGATACTGTGGAGTACTATTTCAGTATCAGCTAAACTTTTCAGCAGGTCAACTGCACAAATCTGTGAGCTGTTTTGCTGTTCTGCCTAGTTTTTGGCCAGTTCTGTCAGAAGTTTTCCTTGGCCTTCCAGATCTTACTTTGACTTCAATGGTTCCATGTAACTTCTTTCTCTTAACAATGTTTTTGACCATTGAAGGAGCCCATAATTGTTGAAAGTAGAGGTTAGAAGCATCAGAGTATTTGCTCAACTGTGAAATTATCTGTATCTGATTAACTGAATGCCCAACAAGTTGCTAAACTTTCTGGGCCATATTAATAGCTTTAAAAAAAGTAATAATAGATCACCTACCATGGGGCTCATTTTCAAAGTACTTAGACTTACAAAGTTCCATAGGTTACTATGGAACTTTGTAAGTCTAAGTGCTTTGAAAATATGCCTCCATATCTACTTATTATTTTCAAACTAGGAAAAAAGGCCCGTTTCTGACACAAATGAAACGGGCGCTAGCAAGGTTTTCCTCGGAGTGTGTGTGTTTTACAGAGTGTGTGTGAGAGTGAGTGTGACAGAGAGTGAATGTGTGTGACAGAGAGAGTGAGACTGTGTGCGAGAGTGTGTGTGTGTGTGTGAGAATGAGAGTGTGTGACAGGGGCCCCCCTCCTTCCCTCCCTCCCAGTTTCAGGGTCCGCCCACCCCCCTCCAAGTTCCAGGGTCCGCCCCCCCTCCAAGTTCCAGGGTCCACCCTCCCATCCACCCAGTTCCAGGGTCGTTTCTCCCCTCTCCCCCTCCCTACCTCCCAGTTTCTGGGTCCGCCTGGCCCCCCTCCAAGTTCCAGGGTCCGCCCTCCCTCCCACCCAGTTCCAGGGTCGTTGGCCCCTCTCTTCCCCCCCTCCCCTCCAGCCACACACCTGCAACGTTGTGAAGCTGACTCCGTGGCTTCATTGAAGTGAAGGGTTCGTAAGGTTTGTCGCTCTGTAACCATCTCTCTCGGCCCCCACTCTCTGATAGGTCCGACGTCGAGGACGTCAAAACGTGATGATGTCGAAGGCGGCGGACCTATCAGAGACACGAGGGCGGGGCCGAGAGAGATGGTTACAGAGCGACGAACCTAACGATCCTTACAAACCCTTCACTTCAGTGAAGCCACGGAGTCAGCTTCAGAACGTTGAAGGTGCCTTTTATTATAGTAGAGATCTGTTAAAATCAGCAAATAATAGTAATGCATTAAAATTTGCAGAAAAGATATCATGTTTAACCTTCGTACTATACAGTGATTGTGGTAGCACCTGTTCACCTGTGGATTCAGTCAACCAGAGCTGAATTCAACTGTAGGTGAATTAAAAAAAAAAAACCCAGAAAAACCCACCTCCTTGGATCCTTGGAAAGTAGGGTAAATCTCATTGGATGGAAAGTAGTCCAGGGAAAACTTGAACAGAACATCAGAAGCATAAAACCTGCTGTACATCACACTTATAGTGAATCTCTTCATAAAGACAGTAAATAAATGCTAATACATAAATAAAAATAGCTATGGGTGGGTCATATGAAATACTGTACTATGATTACTGAAAACATGTTTTCACATGGGCACAAAGGGCTAGAACTGTACTCTGCATATCACCACTATTTATTGCACGCTTCTCCAACTGAAGGGTTCAAATCATTTTACAAAATACAGTCTATCAAGATAGGCAATATATTAAAGGCATCAAAAGGAGGTGATGGGAGATATTATGATGGAGCGAAAACATGACGTACAGTGCACAAATCTAGAGAGGCAATGTGATGAGACGTCTGGGGCAAATGCTTTTAAAGGTTCACTCATGTCTGGCAATATTGACATCAAGAAATGGAACAAGTTTGTTTAAAGAAGCATAATGTAGGCATTTTCATAGAGTTTTATATAGAAAGTTCTCAGAATGAGTAACAGGTGGGGAAAATAGACCTATCAAAAGTTCAGATAAAATGTATTCTGGGTGTTAAAACATGTGAGAACATACATAAGAACATAAGAATAGCCATACTGGGTCAGACCAATAGCCCATCTAACCCAGTATCCTGTTTCCAACAGTGACCAAGTCAGGTCACAAGTACCTGGCAGAAACCCAAATCATGGCAACATTCCATGCTACCAATCCTAGGGCAAGCAATTGCTTCCCCATCTCTCTCTCAATAGCAGACTATGGACTTTTCCTCCAGGAACTTGTTCAAACCTTTTTTTAAACCTAGACATGTTAACTGCTGTTACTACATCCCCTGGCAAAGGGTTCCAGAGCTTAACTATTTGTTGAGTGAAAAAATATTTCCTCCTATTTGTTTTAAAAGTATTTCCATGTAACTTCCTTGAGTGTCCCCTAGTCTTTGCACTTTTGGAACAAGTAAAAAAATCGATTTACTTCTACTTGTTCTATACCATTCAGGATTTTGTAGACCTCAACCATATCTCCCCTCATCCGTCTCTTTTCCAAGCTGAAGAGCCCTAACCACTTTAGCCTTTCCTCATATGAGTTAAGTTACATACCCGTTATCATTTTGGTTGTTCATCTTTGAATCTTTTCTAATACCGCTATATTTCTTTTTGAGATATGGCGACCAGAACTGAACGCAGTACTCAAGGTGAGGTTGCACCATGGAGTGATACAGAGACATTATAGTATTTTCGGTCTTATTCACCATCCCTTTCCTAATAATTCCTAACATCCTGTTTGCTTTTTTGGCTGCCACCGCACAATGACCAAAGATTTCAGTGTATTATCTACGATGACACCTAGATCTTTTTCTTGTGTGCTGACCCCCAAAGTGGATCCTAGCATCCAGCAACTATGATTTGTATTATTCTTTCCAATGTGCATCACCTTGCATTTGTCCACATTAAATTTCATCCATCATTTGGATACCCAGTCTTCCAATTTCCTAAGGTCTTCCTGCAATATTTCACAGTCCAACCGTGTTTTACGACCTTGAATAGTTTTCTGTCATCTGCAAATTTAATCACCTCACTCTTCGTTCTGATTTCCATATCATTTATAAACATGATAAATAGCACTAGTCCCAGTACTGATCCCTGCGGCACTCCACTGTTCACCCTCCTATACTGAGAGAAATGACTATTTAACCCTACCCTCTATTTTCTGTCCAATGACCAATTCCTAATACACACCAGAACACTGCCTCCTAACCCATGACTCTTTAATTTTCTTAGGAGTCTCTCATGAGGAACTTTATCAAAAGCTTTCTGAAAATCTAGATACACTATCAGGCTCATTTTCGAAAGAGAAGGACACCCATCTTTCGACACAAATTAGAAGATGGGCGTCCTTCTCACAGGGTCGCCCAAATCAGCATAATCGAAAGCTGATTTTGGGCGTCCCCAACTGCTTTCCGTCGCAGGGACAACCAAAGTTCACAGGGCCGTGTCGGAGGCGTAGCAAAGGCGGGATTTGAGCGTGCCTAACATATGGGCGTCCTCGACCCAAAATGGAAAAAAAAGGGCGTCCCTGTTTTTCTTACGACGAAACCACAAAAAGGTGCTCGAACTGACCAGATGACCACCGGAGAGAATCGGGGATCACCTCCCCTTACTCCCCCAGTGGTCACTAACCCCCTCCCACCATCAAAAAAACATCTTTCAGAATATTTTGTGCCAGTCTCAAATGTCATACTCAAGTCCATCACAGCAGTATGCAGGTCCCTGGAGCAGTTTTAGTGGGTGCAGTGCACTTCAGGCAAGCGGACCCAGGCCCATCCCCCCCACCTGTTACACTTGTGGTGGTAAATGTGAGACCTCCAAAACCCACCAGAAACCCACTGTACCCACATCTAGGTGCCCCCCTTCACCCGTAAGGGCTATGGTAGTGGTGTACAGTTGTGGGTAGTGGGTTGGGGGGGGGGGGGGTTGGGGGGCTCAGCACAGAAGGTAAGGGAGCTATGTACCTGGGAGCAATTTCTGAAGTCCACTGCAGTGCCCCCTAGGGTGCCCAGTTGTTGTCCTGGCATGTGAGGGGGACCAGTGCACTACGAATGCTGGCTTCTCCCATGACCAAAGGGCTTGCATTTGGTCATTTCTGAGATGGGCGTCCTTGTTTTCCATTATCGCCGAAAATCAGAAACGACCACGTCTAGGGATGACCATCTCTAAGGACGACCTAAATTTCAAGATTTGGAAACTAAGTTGTGGTGCAAAATTAAATCTCTAAACTGGGGTTTCCTGTGACTATCAGCTCTGTATTCTTTATTTGAACTGGCTAAGCTGTGCTGTAAAACTAAAGTTAAAACTCTAAACTGGATATTTCTTTGACTATCAGTTCTGTATTCCTTATCTGAACTGGCTGTAAGCTTGTGCTGCAAAACTAAAGTTAAAACTCTATACTGGGGTTTCCTGTGAGTATCAGTTCTGCTCTACACTGATGTTACGGGGAAACTCTAGAATAGTTCCTTAACTGCTAGCCTATGAAACTGTAATAGAGACTTTAAACCCTAAATTCCCTAAACTGTCTTTGCTAAATAAGTAGAGTAACAATAAAAAAAAACACTGAGATAACTTATTTACCTCTAAATCTACCTTTCTGAAGTTTAAAAGCAATTTCCCAGTAAATAATTTACCAATGAAGATTTGTCCTGCTCTGGAAGAAAAAGTAATTTCATATGAACCTCTTCTTTGATCTGCTGACAATACAAGCAAACACACTTTGCCTCTGACTGTTGCGGCTTTTTTCACCTATCAATTAGAATGGCTATGACAGTATAATCTATCAGTAGTTTTGACTGATAAGCAGCCCCCTATCCAGTTTTATCAAAGGCACCAGTTTCTTAGGACTCCTTTTACTAAGATGCGCTAATGAATTTAGTGCATGCTAAATGCTAAGAAGCTCATAGGAATAAAATGAGCTTCTTAGCATTTAGCGTGTGCTAAATCCATTAGCGCACCATAGTAAAAGGAGCCCTTAGTATTAGAGAAAGTCCTTTTTTTTTTTTTTTTTAATTTTAACCTGGTCAAGAGAAGAAAATTGCAGTGTCAGCTGATGCAGTAACCTTTCCTTCACTGATTTGATTTCTGTCAGCATGGACTTGGCCTGGAGGGTGTGGAGCTCACCAGAGATCAAAGTCAGCAAAAGCAGCACATGAGATGCACAGTCAGCTACAATGATCACAGAGAAAGCTGCCAAAGTAAGTCAGGAAGAGGAAAGGAGAGGGTAATGCAGGCAAAGTACAATAAAATGTGAAATGAGAAAAAAAAATAGCTGGAATGAAAAGAAACCGTAAATCAATTGAGTAGATTGAGAAGGTAAAAAAAAAAAAGCTGAAAAAGAAACAGAGAGCCATAGATAAGTAACAAATAGCACAAAAATGTTTCAATTCAAGGTTCATGCCCCCCCCCCCACCAAAAAAAATAGTGGGAAACATGCTCATATTATAGAAATATTACTAATTTCTCTGTATTACTTTACAATGTAACATAATGCCTATTGTTTGCGAAGAAAGAAAGAAAGGGATTTTTACAAAAGATTTTGTGTGGAGGGAACAAAACGTTTGTATTTTATATTTTCAGGAAAAAGCTTTATTTTGTGAAACAGTAATCAAGCACTCTGCATTGAGAAGCTCAAAGAACGTGTGATACTCGCTAAACAACCAGCTGCCACATGTTTATATTATATCATGTACTGTAGCTCATAGGCCCCTAAACATTTCAGAAGGGTTACAGAGGGGCATTTCAGCTTTTCAAGAAGTCTGGTGTGTGTGTGCATGGGGGAAGGAAGACCCTCTCCTTCTTTGGCTAGTGGAATATGGGAATGCGCTACAGCCACTGCCACTCATGGAAAAAATATAAATATTTCCTCCATGGGCTGCAGACAATAAAAAATTACTTCTGTAAGCCACATCTAGTTTGGGGTCTAGGCAACAGTCATTATGGAGTAGATTATATATGGCACCTGAAAAATTGGCACTGAAAATATTTCTGCCTATGCGTATTCTGTGAACTGCGGTTTACAGAATATGCCTAGCGGCAATACCTGTGCCTAACTCTAGGCATGTACATTTATGCCAAGTAAAACTTGGTGTAAATACTGGCGCCTAAGTTAGGCATGGAGCAGGTGTATTCTATAACTGTGTGTGTAGATTTTCAGAACCCCCATGGTCTGCTCATTCCACGACCATGGCTATGTCCCCTTTTTGGCAGCACACATTAGAATTTACACATACCACGTTACAGAATATGCCTAGCAAGTTGTACACGTAAATTCTAATTAATGCCAATTAGTGTCAATAATTGCTTAAGTGTCAATTATTGACGCTGATTGGCTTGTTATATAATTAAATTGTGCATTCAAATCCAGAATACGACTGGATTTGCACATGCAATTTCGGTCTAGCTATATAGAATCCAGGGGTATATGGGTGAAAAAAAACAAAACAAAAAAACAAACAGCAACATGAGCTTGTCTTTCATCTCCCACAACAGGGCAGATTTGTTGATACTACTGCATTGTAAAATAAATAACCCTCAGCAGCTGCAGCACATTGCCAGATTTTAAAAGGCATTAATGCAGGACCTTCCCACTTGGGGTTAAACACCAGACAGCCATAAGGACACTCTTGTCTGACTGGACAATACCTCATGAATTCTTAGTAATGGATTTGGGATTGGAGTCACAAAACGACTATCCACCCGCCTGGGGTACCCCGCGGTCACTTAGAGGGTCTGTCCCCAGCAGAGCTCAGGTTCGCCTGCACCTGCCGCTTGTGCTCTACACTAGCACCCTCCTCCCACCGACTGGGTCACAACTGCCTCTGGGCGAGTCGCCCGCTCTCAAATTATCCCCAGGGATTTCTAGGTTACTGGAAGACACGCTTCCAGTGGGCCCACAGTTCTCAGAAAGCACTCACAGACCCAACACACAACCCACCAGGATTCTTTATTAGTCCAGACAGGCAGAGTCAACAAACCAAAAATTGTTTATTGCCTTAAAAATTGAATAGAAAAAGTGCAATCAGCAAACAATAACAGGTAACTGAAATATGAATCAATTATAAAACTATGTAAACATTTGTTTACTTTCTAAAAAAAAATACCTTAGGAGATCAGGAAATATACTGCTCACAGATTATCAAATATAACTGATCACAGGGCCTCAGCAAAGCGATCTCTCTCTCTTCTCCCGGGCTAAGACTGGGGAAAAAGCCAGTAAAATCCAAATGAAAATGAGCTCCTGGGCCAATCAGAGACCAGAACAACAATATTTGAAAGTATACTATAGACTGCCTTTCCAAAAGGCTTAAACAAAGAAAACAGCCTTTGTTCTGCAGCAGCTTCAAAACATAAACATGCACCAGCTGCTGGCCAAACTAGAGAAATACACTTCAGGAAATTAAGGCAGTTTTACAAGCTTAAAACACACTGTTCTGTCAAAATTGGATTTGATGATTTGATATACCACACAATACTTATGTATCTGAGTGGTTTACAACCAAATTATACATATTACATCTTCAAATTACACAACTACAGAACTGAAGCAAAATACATTAACCAGTAAAAAGTCAGCTGAAATATTGTCAGCTGAAAAGTCTTCAGTTCTTTATGAAAATCGTGATACGAAGAAGAATCAGAAAAACAATGCTGCCATGAGTTTCACAGGGCTGTTCCATTATAAGAAAAAGCCCGCTGGCGGGTTGAAGTGAGTCTAACAATATCCAACCTGGGCAGTTTGAGAAGGCCTTTCTGAGAAGACCTTCTCAAGTGAAGGAAAGTATCTGGTTAGCTTTTTGAATAGTTACTCAGGACTATTCAAATTCAATGCTTTGAAAACAAAACATACCATCTTAAATTCTATCCGCTTTTCAACAGGCAATCAATGTAGATCATATAAAATAGGTGTAATATGATCTGACTTTTTGGCTGATGATAACAATCTTGCAGCGGTATTTTGTACCAGTTGTAAATGTTTCAAGCTAACTTTTTTGAATCCAATCAGTAAGGACTTACAATAGTCCAACCTACTGGTGATAAATGAATGGACCAGTTTTATCAAATTTTCTTTAATACGAATCGACTTCAACTGCTTTAACATGGATAGATCATTAAGCATGATTTCACAACATGACTTATCTGAAGATGAAATGATAGGTTGCTATAGCAATAAACACCCAAGGAAACTATACTTGGGGAGAGTGACAAAGAATGGCTATTAATCTTAGGAAGAGCTCTTAAATCCTTATGTCTACATGACAGCCATATTGCTGATCATTTCTCCACATTTAAAATCAATTCTTTCGAGCTCAGCCAGCCTGCAAGAACTCTGAGCATACTATAAAAAAAAAATCAATAATTTTCTTTTGTCTCACATAAAAATAATTAATTGAATGTAATCTGCAAAGAAATGAAAATCTACTTGCCAGTTGTCTAACAGCCTAGCTAATGGTGCTAGATACAAGTTAAAAACAACCGGAGACAAACATGAACCCTGAGTGACTCCTACTGGAGACCTTCTTTGAGGAAAGCTTAGAGAGTTCCACAAGACTGAGTGAGCTCAATCTGTACAATATGATTCAAACCACTGAAACACAGTAGAGTCAATACCTATATCTCTTAAACTTTGAAGTAGTTTAGAACGAGAGATTGTATCAAAGTGTGATCTAGCTGTACCCAAAGGGCATCAAACCCTTGATTCATTTTAAATAAGATTTCATCAACTATCTCTAATAACAAAGACTGTACTGTGATCACACCGATAACCTGACTGTTGAGGATGTAAGATTTTATTAGCGTCCAAATAATCAGTTATTGAAGTAAGAGAACTTTTTCTAGTATCTTTGTCAATAAAGATAAATTGGAAATAGGTCAGTATTCTAAGTAGCCATATTTAACACTCTTCCCTTTTTTCAAAATGGATTTTACTATCACTTCTTTAAACAATCTGGAACATCACCACTACTCAACAAAAGATTCACTAAGTAGGTTAGAAACGGAACAATAGTATCCTTACTGAGGGCAAGATACACTAAAGTCCTCGTTAGAGCCGTTCCCTACCGAATTCCATAGCGAATCGGTAGGGAACGGCTTTGCATCAAGGAAAAGGAATGCAAATGAGCTACTCGTTGTAGCTCACTTGCATTCTCTATTCCATTGTAAAACAGTCGACCAATCGGCCAGTCGAGCATGCGCAGAGCAGCAAAGCGTTTTGCTGTCTGCTCTGCGCATGCCAAATACGCCTCCGTGCCGCCGCTCACCTGATCAGCTGATATCGGAGAGTGCAGTTGAAAGCGCACATCACAAAAATAGCCTTCCATTTTGGCCGGGTTTTCAATCAGCTGATATCGGAGAGTGCAGTTGAAAGCGTCCATCACAAAAATAGCCTTCCATTTTGGCCGGGTTTTCAATCAGCTGGTATCAGAGAAAGCAGTTGAAAGCATCCATCACAAAAATAGCCTTCCATTTTGGCCATTATTCACACCCAAATAATAAAAACGTCCTTTTTGGCCGTGCTTCACTCAGCTGAGAGACCTGGAAGTCTCTGAGCGAATCACAGCGCGTTTTTTTTGTGATGGACGCTTTCAACTGCACTTTCCGATATCAGCTGATTTAAAAACGGCCAAAATGGAAGACTTTTTTGAAGCAGAGCAATTTTTTGTTGTTACTTTTATAGCAGTTTTTCAATCCAGCGCAGCCCCTACGAGAGGTAAGACCTCTCGTTAGATTTTCCCATGTTTTCCACCATTAAGGCAATCGGAAAAGGTTAGTGCATCTCATTACAATAGGGTTTCTGCACAATTTGCTCATCTGCATTCCATTTTCGTTAGCTGCTACCGTCGTCGGAAAAAAGTCTTTAGTGCATGCCAGGGTTTACTACTTGCTTCTTAAGGGCTCGTTAAGTTTAGTGCATCTGGCCCTGAGTGAAAAATAGCTAAACGGTAAAAAGTTTAACATAGCAGAATAATTAATATGATTGCAAGACCTTTAGAACCTCTGTAAGAGATTGAGTGAAATTCACTCCATTTTGATGAACATATTTCCGCAGTTGTTGCACTCAAAAAATCTGCATCAGATGACAATAACGCTAACAGACATTCTAGATTCAACCTTACTCACATCCACTACAGACTTGCTCTCAACTGCCTCAAATGACGGTAAAGCCAACAGATATTCTGCAGATTCAACCTCATTCATGTCCACTACTGACTTGCTCTCAACTGTTTCTCAAGAATGAACTGGAAGTTTTAATTTGTCATCAAAAAAGTCCAGAAAGCTCTCATCTGTTAATATTCTGTATGAGACAGCTAAACAAGGGTGCTCATTAGTCAATGCAGACACAATTTTAAACAAAAAATGAGGGTTACTACTGAGTTTTTTGTTAAATTCTTGTTCACTTTTCAAAACTTCTGAATAGTAAAACTCATTTTGAAGTCTGCACTTCTGGTGAACTTCATTGCTAAGAGTTTTGCGCCATTTCCATTCAAGTCAGTGCATTTGCCATTTTAACACTAACCCAGAAAGACAGTCGAGCAAACTCTTATATCAGCGGCAGATCTTAGAATTGAAGACCATTCACAAATACCCTTTTCTAAATCCAACCCATCAAATACAGGCATCAAGGAAGATAAAATAGAAGGTATATCTGAACTCACAAAATCCTTTTTAAATTCTGCACCTCTAAAATGGAAGGTTTAACCCTAGTACCCGAATAACAGCTAAAAATAACAGTGAATAAAACTGTGATCTGACCAACTGACAGGGAAAATACCATCTAATGGTATCTAATGTTAAAAAGAGCTGGAGATACAAATACCATATCTAAAATGTTCCCCTGAGCATGGGTAGAAATCTTAATTAACTGTTTGAATCATAAATCAATCATGGATTAAAAAAAAGAGCCTTGATAACTGTCCTTCTTTTAGATTAAAATTCCCTCAAATAACCAATTTGTCAAATTTTAGTGCCAGCTGAAATATTTCCTCAAGCAATGAATAAATTAAAGACTCTCTGGTGCCTGGTACAATATACATCAGCAAAAATGAGATAGACAATCTATCAGATGGTACAAAAAGACATTCGATTGGCCTCAAATCCGCAAATTACTACTATTACTATTTAACATTTCTAAAGCGCTACTAGGGTTACGCAGCGCTGTACAATTTAACACAGAAAGACAGTCCCTCCTCAAAGAGCTTACAATCTAAAGGACAAATGTACAGTCAGACAAGTAGGGGTCGTCAAACTGGGGCAGTCTAGATTTCCTGAAAGGTAAAAGGTTAGGTGCCGAAAGCAACATTGAAGAGGTGGGCTTTGAGTAAGGATTTGAAGATGGGTAGGGAGGGGGCTTGGCGTATGGGCTCAGGAAGTTTATTCCAAGCATAGGGTGAGGTCAGGCAAATTGGGTGGAGCTTGGAATTGGCAGTGGTGGAGAAGGGTACTGAGAGGAGGGATTTGTCCTGTGAGCGGAGGTTTCGGGCGGGAACGTAAGGGGAGATGAGGGTAGAGAGGTAGTGAGGGGCTGCAGACTGAGTGCACTTGTAGGTAAGAAGGAGAAGCTTGAACTGTATGCGGTATCTGATCGGAAGCCAGTGAAGTGACCTGAGGAGAGGGGTGATATGAGTATATCGGTTCAGGCGGAATATAAGACGTGCAGCAGAGTTCTGAACGGATTGAAGGGGGGATAGATGGTTAAGTGGGAGGCCAGTGAGGAGTAGGTTGCAGTAGTCAAGGCGAGAAGTAAAAATGAAACTCATTATTAAAAATACAAGCTAAACCTCCACGTTTGAAATCTCTCAACTTTCCAATATAATTATACCCTGAGTGACAAATTTCTAAGGGAGAAATTAAATCTCCTTCTACCAACCACGTTTCAGTTAGGCAGACAACAAGATGATGTTCCAAAATCCAGTCATGAATTAAGAATTTCTTGGTGTTGACGGCTCTAACATTACACAAACCCACTGTAATTTGAGAGACCTTAGCATTTCTCTGTAGAACTACAGAAGTAAAAGTCCAGGCCTCCTAAGAAAAGGATTCTTAATACCTTCAACTCTTCATCCCGTCATCACCGAGATAGGATGTGGGAAGAAACACATGATGGAATTAAACCTACCTCCCAATAAACTAAAAACAATATCTTCAACACATCTATTGAAGAGAAGAAAAATAAATGTCCATCAAAGACTATAAAGAACTCTGAGGTGCTAAAGGTAATAGAACGTGCATACGAAGGGTGTACAAAGGGGCAGGGTGAAGCCTCAGGAGAGGTGTTAGAGTTAAAGAGCAGCTGACCTCACTCAACAGAATCGAATGTGCTGTGGTGAAAGTTCCTCCCTCAGGACTTCCTGGAACACCACTACCAGGAACAGTTCTGTCAGCTAGAAGTGGGTAGGCTTTGAAGCTCTCAGGAGGGGCGCTAGAAATTCCTCTTTAATGTGCAGACTAAGTAGCTGAATAACAGATGATCACGACCAGGTTTAGTGACAAGTTACATAGGGGTCATTTTACTAAGCTGTGGTAAGCGCTAGTGAATGCTTAACATAGCTTAAAATGGCTTACAATGGGACACACTCAGGTGTTCTGTGGGAAGTTCCTAATCTGCGCATGCTACCCACACACTAAAAATTTATTTTTTCACAGAAGGGACATGTCGCGCTAATCAGCTAGTGCAGCTACATTACTGTGTGCTGATTAGCATAGGATTACTACATGAGCCTTACTGCCTATAAAATAGGTGTCGGTAAGTGCTAATGCTGTAATTTTTTTAAATGGCTGCACGCTAATGGTAACATTAGCACATGATCATTAATGCAAATTAAAAAAAAATCAGTCATTTTTCTGCTGCAGTAAAAATGCCCTTAGTGCACAGGAAAAACCTGTGTAAGGGTGTGCTAAGGCCACTTTATACTTCAGCTTAGTAAAAGGACCCTGTAGTTAGCTATGGGGGTCTTTTACTAAAGCTGAGCTTGAGTTATCTGCAGCAGGGTCCATTTTATTCCTATTTTTTTTTTTTTGTTACATTTGTACCCCGCGCTTTCACACTCATGGCAGGCTCAATGCGGCTTACATGGGGCAATGGAGGGTTAAGTGACTTGCCCTG
Source organism: Microcaecilia unicolor (assembly GCF_901765095.1). Classification (NCBI taxonomy): domain Eukaryota; kingdom Metazoa; phylum Chordata; class Amphibia; order Gymnophiona; family Siphonopidae; genus Microcaecilia; species Microcaecilia unicolor. The sequence goes on from NC_044032.1 coordinate 429,069,290, forward strand.
CTGCAGACAATTCGAACTAAGCTTTAGTAAAAGACTGCCTAAGAGATCAGGATAGGTATATGGAAAAGTCTGTGCTTTAAATTCATAATGGACGAGGGTTTTACTATAAACAATAAAAGGCATGAAAGCAAGAGTTGGAGTTGAAGTAGGAGGGCAAAGAAAAGACAAAGAAAATTGATTTTTGCTGCATGTTTACAATACTGTCAGACAGCCCACATGCTGACTTTGCTTGTTCTTTCTCTGATTTCTCCTCAAGAAAGCAGGCAGACAAAACCTGGAGGAGAGAAAACTGAAGCGCAAAGCTGGACAACATTTTCTGCTTCTCCTCCCTCCTGGAAGATTGTGCTTTCTAGTTTCAAGCCAGCAAAACTTTGGGACAGAGTACTACTGATCTCACAAGTCCAGGAGTCTTCCAGCATCCTAAGAGCTGTGCTATTGTGTCTTTCCAGGAACTGCTGGCATCGAGACACTCACTCAAGCCAAGGCTTAACCAGAAAAAAGCAGATGAAACAAAAAGCTCTGGATGAAAAGGAAGTAAGGGAAAGGATAAAAGGCAAGAGGCAGGATGACAGAAAGAGCAAGGACAGAGAGAGGGATGAAAAAGGAAGGATGGTACAGTGAGAAATGAGAGATGGGAGATTTATAACGGTTTTAAGACTGAAAGAAGAAAAAAAAACCATGCAATTTATATAAAAAAAAATTGTTTCCATTCTGTGCCTGTGGGAGAAACCTTTGATATATTAGGTCTCAAATATCCTAATTTCCTACAGGGAAATTAGCCTTATAAACTGATGTTTGTCTATTCCAGAGCCTCAATAACTGTTGAACAACTCAACACATTTCATTTAAATGAATACAAAGTTGAGCATCTAATGACCTTTGGCTCATATTTTTATACCTTCATTTTCCATACCAGAGCAGGCCAGTTCAGTTCAGTTCAGTTCATATATCATCTCCTCAAGTTAAATTGCCTTGCTTTTGGTTAGTGCCTACAGAATTGAAATACACAGTAAGAAATATAGCAACAAGCCACACAGATCACCTTTCTCTAAAGAAAGAACAAGACTGAAAAGATGGAATATATAAAATTTTCAAGAAGTTCTTTAAGAGCTAGTTTCCAGATTGATTTTGATTTTGTAATCACATGCTTTTTCAAGTTATGTTCATAACTCTCAATATTATGAGCCTAAGAGGGGCATTTTCAAATGACATCCAAGTCCTACTTCGGACATTTTGCTCAAAACATCCAGAATCCAAATACTTAATATAGCCATTCTCAAAACAGCTAAATGTCTATAAAATGGCCACTTGCTAGATGTTTTTGTGATCTGTGCGTTTATTTTATTTTTTAAATGGACCAAAAAGTCCAAGCGAAAAACACACAAAATCAAGCCATTGGGATGTAGGAGGAGCTGGCATTCTTAGTAGACTGGCCACACAGGCATCCCAGCAGAGCAGTGGGGCACTTCAGATAAAGCTCCCAGGTACAAATCTCATTGTTGCTCCCTTATATTGTATAGTGAGCCCTCTAAAACCCACCAAAAACTACTGTACCCAACTGTATACCACTACAATAGCCCTTATGGCTGCAGGTGGCACCTATATGTGGGTACAGTAGGCTTTTAGTGGGTTTTGGAGGGCTCACACTTTCCACCACAAGTGTAATAGCGTGGATTATGGGCCTGGGTCCCCTTCTCCATAGTGCACTGCAACGACCACTAGGCTACTCCAGGGACCTGCTTGCTGCTCTAACAGGACTGGCTACAACATCTGAGGCTGTCATAGAGGCTGGTATGTACTGCTTATTTTACATCTTTGGAGAGTGGGAGGGGTCAGTGACTACTAGGAGAGTAAAAGGGGGGGGGGGGGGTCATTATTCTTTTATTCCTCCAGTGGTCATATGGCCATTTAGGGCACTTTTTTGTGGCTTAGTCATTAAAACAGGTCTAGCTCAAAATATCTTAGTTTTTGTCCTGGAGGTTTTTGTTTTGTTCCATTATGGCTGAAAAGCATCCAGATCTTAGGAATGCCCAACTCCCACTCTTAACACACCCTGACTCACCCCCTTCAGATCTGTATGCACTACAAAGTGCATACAAAAACATCTGGAAAATGGGTTTCAAAAACACCAATTTGGACATTTTGGTGAGAAAAATGTCCAAATGCTGCTTTATGCTACTTTTTGGATTTTTTTTTCTGTTTTGAAAATGAGCTCCAAAGTTTAATTTATGACCACACTTCTCAAATTTATCAGCCCAAAGTTAGATGCCTAATTTGACTCAATTAAACTAGCATTTGGGCCTATTTTGCAGGCAGCACTGTGATAATTAGAAGGCCTACTGGAAATGCAACACTCATGTGGTGTAGTGTCACAGGCTATGCAGGGAGGGGATCTAGGAGGCCAGATGTCTGGAAACAGACCATGGTAGTATTCCTGGCGATTTAGATTCTTATAGAGCTTTGCCATTTAGATATGAGAAACGTGGGGAGCTGAAGTGAACTAAGAGTGGATCTAGTATGCTCAAAATAGTGAAGTATAAAGGAGGAGGCAAACATTTGTCCTGGATAAGGGAGATACTCTGATTAAACTATGCAACCAGATCCTCCTTATGTAAAAATGACCACAGCTTACTGAATGAAGCAAGCTCAGATTTAGAAATATTCATGCATCTCCCTTTTTTGTTCAGAGATATATTAGCATTAAAACACATTTACAATTTTACTTTAAGAAATACACAGAGATTATTTAGACCTGCCTTAACAAACTTTGAGCCATCTTCAGCGAGTCCAAAATTTGGCAGCAAATTAGAACTTATAGTAGAAATGGGACAGCGACACCACTGCTGCATGGTTTACATTGGCTGTTGATTGCTTGTAGAATCCAGTTCATGTTACTGACTGTTGCATTGAGGGTACTGCAAGGGGATAACTCATTGGCCAGGCAAAATTGGTAAGATATATTCCCTTCCAGGTCTTTACAATTGGAAAATGTTATGTCATTGGTTATCTCTCATTCTTATCTCCATTTAGCAAAAGACTTTTACCCTCCATTTACTAAGTTGCACTAGCAGCTGTAGCACAGCAATGATGGACATAGCTCATGGGCTATCGGCATTACCGCGCGGATTAATAAACAGGGGGGTTAGTGGGCTAATTCCCAAATTATAGAATGAATTATCAGGTACACTGAGGATGTTGAATAATTATCAGCTTTCTTGTTGTAATCTTAAAACATAACTCTTTAGGGCCCTTCCGGAAGGTTAAAGTGCTAGACTGTGGATGTTAATATCAAGGCTGTATTTTTTCTTGTTTTATTTATTAATTTATTTATTCATGACATTTATACCCCACATTAGTCCGAAATGGACTCAAGTTCAATGTGGCTTACAAACAAACAATAAAATGAATAAAACATAATAATGCACAGAATATAACACAAATTACAATAACTTCAAGAAGCAAATTAATACATGTGCAGTAAGTAACCAGAGATTTAGACGATCTCAAGGACAAACATATAATTAAGGGTGGATAGGTGAGAGATTAATTAGACAGGACTAGATGAGAAAAGAGATTAAGAAAATTAAAAGTCAAAGAGTTCTTTGTATTCAGAAAGGCCAGACTGCAGAAATGTGTTTTTAGAAGACTTCTAAAAGTTGGGTAATCATCTGTAAACTTGATTTATGTAGGAGGTTTTTTTATAATATTTTTTTGCCTTTGTTTTACTTCTGTTGTATTGTCTGTTTTTATATTGATATTTATGTATGATTTAATCCACCCTGTATGCTCTGTTTGGGTGAAAGAGTGCAATATTAATGTTTTCAATTACTTTTATACCCCTTTGCACAGCTTTTTCCATCTGATGAACTTTCATGATATGTATGATACCAAATACAGAGAGGTGCTATATCCAGTTAAGAATAGCTGGACAAGTTATCTAAATACCTTTAACTGGACATTACAAAATTGGACATGTGCCCAAATTTGTGTGTGCAATTTAAAGTGCTGTATCTAGAATCTGGCCCTTTGTGCGTACTGGTGTAGAGAGCACAGGCAGTTACACCAACTTCAGAGCAGGTGTAAATGTCCGCATCAGCATTTGTTTGAAACTGGGACTGGATCAGTGAGCCTATTTTACAGAAATGTAGAAACTGATGGCAGATAAAGACCATACAGCCTATCCAGTCTGCCCACATAGATGCCTATGATGCCTTTATAAAATAATCATTGGCAAATGTTCCATAGCATAAACAAAGATAAATCTAATGGCCTCAGCGGTGCAGCTCTAAGTAGCACAATTACATACTGAAAGACTTACAGCATCCAGCTCGTCATTGACCAAATCAACATAACAATATCTAATTTCAATCTATTTTTCAAACTGAATCTGAAACTGTTTAAATAATAGGCACCTTTATAAAATAACCACCTTTTTTGGACTCTCAACGTAAGTACTCTGTTAGAAACTCAGGCCCAATAAGACAAAGTGACAGATATAAATAGCTTTAAGTAAGTGTCTCAAGCTTTCATTTGCCAGTATAACATGGAAATCCAATTGCAGTTTATCAGTATGATCGAGTAACTGATAAACACCTTGGCATGTAGCATAATGTCTAAGCCTACTAATACTTATTATTTGGCTATAACAGGAATATCCGTCTATTAAATTGCTAAAAATAAACATGTTGATTTTTTTATTACATTAAAAATATGGTTAGCAGCATACGGTCACCCCATGAGATAAAAAAACTTGGCTGAGGCATCTTAAGGCAAGTTCATGGAATTTCAGATGTGCCTTTGAAGGAGAGCAGCTAGCTATCTGCAGACTGAAGATATTTTTAGATCAAAAGTCCAGGGGGACTTATAGTTCTTGGTGCTTCAGATGCACTGAATTCTAAAACATGAAAAGGAAAGGGAGGATAAAGTCTGGGGATCTTTTTGTTGACAATTCTTCTTTATTCCTTGAGGGATACAATGAGCTAGAAGGCAAAATATTTAGTTTTCCTGAAACTTTCATGCGTTTAAATGTGCAAATATAAATTTAAAGCATATAAGGAGATACCTTTTTATAGTATTTAATAAATTTGCAATATTAACACTCATCTTCAGGCTGGAATTGGGCTTGGTGGGGGGAAGACTTTTTAATCCCGTACTTAGAACTAAGGATTTTTTTTGTGCCCATCATTGGCATTGCATATTAGTGTACTTTCTACTCAAACTTGAAGTCCAGACACAATGCACAAACACAACACACATTTTCCCAATAACAGCAAGCCTCATATCTTCTAGTGAGATGCGCTGTGCCTTACATAATATGAGGAATCCTTTGAACAAAGGCATCTAAGGGACAAGAAACCTCAACAAAAGGGCTAACAATTGTAGATGTGTCTGGAATGTTAAGAAATAAAAACTGAAGTCCATTTCTATGATCTTTTACCCTGAGCTATGACAGACAAACAGATTTCATAAGATATGTACGGTTATTGAAGAAGTTGATCCAAGATGGCGCCTGGAGTGGAAGTGCGCTGAGGCAGCTCCAGACCACCAGCAAAATCTGACAAGTGGAGAAATCCTCTAACCAGAAATGGGTAAGAGGAAAGGGAAAGCTACAGTGCTTACCTCCACGAGCCGAGCGAGTGTCCCTGCCAGAGACAGATGACGCTGGAAGAGTCGGGTCTGCTGGCGCTAGGGAGAGCACTTCGAGAGGTCCAATAGTCGATCAGGACCTTAGTGTTGAGGGAGTGACGCTTAGCCCTCCCTCGTTTACAGTGCCTCCGAGACCAGGGAGAGAATTAGCAGCGGTGGAATCGAAGCAGGCCGAGTTATCCGAGGAGGGAGAAAACTTGGTGGCTGAGAGTGGAGGACCCACCGCTGCATCAACCCCTGTGGGAACAACTCAACAGGGAAAGCAGGTGTGTTCCCTGCCGTTACCTGTTTATTCACAGCTTAATCCTTCCGGTGAGTTCGGAGAAATATTAAAACCAGCTGTAATAACTCTAGAAACTTTATGGTATGCAATTCAAGGAATGAATAACACCCTCCAACAGATATCAGGCTCTCTTTGGGGAGATGTGACGGAAATAAAGCAAATTCAAAATCAGTTATCTGGGAAAGTGGAGGATCAGGCTGCTAAAGTTGAAGCTCTGGGAAATGAAGTAAAATTCTCTAAAGACTCTATAAGTGCAATAATAAAAGACAATAACTTTCAAAAACGTTAAATTGAATAAGTAGAGAATCAGGCAAGGAGAAATAATTTATGACTATTAAATTTTCCCAAATCTCCTTTAATACCACCGGTAGAAATACTGAAGAAATACTTTAGAGAGATTTTGGGAATGTCTTCTGATTGTTTCCCGCCAATTATTAAGGCTCAGTATATTACTGGGATAAAGAAAATGAATCAAAATTCACAACCTGATTTGAACTTAACAGAATTCCTAGAAAGTTCAATGGAAGTTATATCAAAAAGAACAACAATGCTAGTAGCGTTCGCACTGGAGCCAGATCGGAATAATGTGTTTAGATTATATTTCCGCCACATTAATGATGTATTCCTAGGATCTAAGATACAGATTTTCCCGGACTTATCGAGGGACACTCAAAAAAGAAGAAAAGAATTCTTGGCATTAAAACCAAGATTGCTTAGTTTAGGAGGGACTTTCCTCCTTAAATTTCCTTGTAGATGCATTGTTTCTTTAAATTCTTCTATATATATTTTCCTTGAACCTGGGAAGTTATCAGAATTCACAGTAAAGAATAATGTTGGAGAAATTCTTGATTGCAGTAACGCTACTCGGCTGTGTACACTTTATCTCCTTCCACTCTAAAGATTATATAATATTACTTTAATTAGTTTAAATGGTAAAAAGTGGCCTGCGTTCGTTTTTTTAATTTAGATTTTGCTCACACCTTTTTCAGTAGTAGCTCAAGATGAGTTACATTCAGGTACACTGGATATTTCTCTGTCCCAGGAGGGCTCATAATCTAAGTTTGTACCTGAGGAAATGAAGGGTTAAGTGACTTGCCAAGATCACAAGGAGTAGCAGTGGGGTTTGAACCGGCCACCTCTGGATTGCAAGACTGGTGCTATAACCACTAGGCCACTCCTCCTTCCATTTGCTGAAAGAAATTTGTTTATGGTGGTTATACCAGGAAATAGCTATCATTTTAAAGTGTCAGCCTATTATGTGGATAATTCAGTGCAATACACTCTAACTCTCTAATTTAATTTTTTTAGATCTGCATGCAGACAATTAAATGTATGTTTTTTACTTGCATTCACAACCTGCCTAACAGTTAATAGGGGTAATTTGGAATCATTTATATATGTCTGCTCTTCATTTAAATGCACCTGGAGTCCAGCACAAATTATTGGGTTATCCTTTGAAGATGCCTCAATCTGAACCATGTGCTCCTTCCTTTCCATTTCCTGAGCTACTGTAGCTAGATAATTCCTGATTTGTCATTTTTGACACATTCCTTGCTTTCATAAAATTATTTAACCCACTATCTCATTTCTCCATATAAGAGTTGCCTTGTTTGCAAAGTTTAACACTTTATATATTATGATTAAATATAAATAACTCCAATTGAATTACATAAAAGAGAGACAAAAGATACTGTAAAAACCTAAAATAAGTCACAAGAAGATCCAATTTGTCATAGCTCATCTTAAGGGATAAGCAATGGTTTTCCCAAGTCTACCTAATAATTTTGTATGACCCTTTTCTTCCAGAAATTTGTCCAAACCAAGGGAGATAACTAAAACAAGAACAGAGGAATGAAAGAGGAAGCAGCAGGATCAGAGCTAAGAACATAAGAATAGCCATACTGGGTCAGACCAGTGGTCCATCTAGCCCAGTATCCTGCTTTCAAAAGTGGCCAATCTAGGTCACAAGTACCTGGCAGAAACCCAGTCTGTTTCTTTCTTTTAGAAACATAAGCAATAATGTGTCCCCTGCAGTATCCCAAAATAAAAATGGGTTCCTAGCATGTTCTCGATTATATTCACAACATTCCTTCTATTTCTGCTCCAAATACGAGCAGAAGGCCTTCTACTCAGTATTTTATAGACCTCTATCATATATCCCCTCAGCCGTCTGTTCTCCAAGCTGAACAGCCCTAGCTGCCTTAGCCTTTCCTCATAGAGAAATCATCCCAACCCCTTTATCATTTTCGTAGCCCATCTCTGTACCTTTTCTAATTCCACTATAATGTTTTTGAGATGTGGTGACCAAAACTGAACACAATATTCAAGGTGCAGTCGCACCATGGAGCGTAAAAAGATACTATATTTGCAGTTTTATTCTCCATTCCTTTCTTAATAATTCCTAACATTCTATTTACTTTCTTAGCTGCCGCTGCACACTGAGCAGAGGGCTTCAATGTATCATCAATGATGACTGTGAGGGTGTGAGTGGTACAGTGGCAGGTGTCCCTAGAAACACTCACTCAGTCACTGAGGTTGCAGTATAGCCACCTTATGGCAGGTGGCGTTAAACCTGCCATGTTCAAGGCTGAGTCAGAGGGGCGGGGCTCAGGCCAGGAGATGGTTCAATGCTCTGGAGCAGAGAGGCCCCGAGGTAGGGATCTTCACAAGGTGATCTAGCTTAAGCTATAGTACCTGGTGGAGTTCCAGAGAAGAAAGATGGCCTGTGTGACTTCAAAATTTGGTGCCCTTCCACCTCTTGGCCACCTCCAGTATTCATATAAGGGGGAATTCTATATATGGCAACTAAAGTTGCGCATGCAAATTTGGCTGTGCAGTCAAACTCTGTGCACTACTTAATTGATTAATAAGCCAATAACAAGCAATTATCAGTACTAATTAGAATTTAAGCTCAACTTTCTAAGCGTATTCTGTAAAGTAGTGCACGTAAATTTTAATGTGTGGGTCTCAAAAGAGGGCATGGCCATGGGAGGGGCATGGGCATTCCTAAAAATTACTTGTACTGCTATAGAATATGCCCGATACACATATAAGTTAGGTGTGTGCATTTACACCAGGTTTTAGTTGGCGTAAATGGCCACCATGCCAGTGGCGTAGCCAAGGGTGGGCTCGGGTGGGCCCAGGCCCATCCAGTTTGGGTTCAGGCCCACCCAGTAGCAGCACATCTATAATGTGGCTGGCAGGGATTCCCAAGCCCCACCAGCCGAAAACTCCCAACTGTCCCTCCTGCATACCTTTTAAATAGCAGATCTTTGCCGGCAGCAAGCAGCGACTGATACATACTGTTTGCACCGGCCCCGCAGCCTTCCTTCTGATGTATTCCCGCCTATACGGAAACAGGAAGTTGCATCAGAGGAAAGGCTGTGGAGCCAGCATGAGCAGTGTGTACTAGTTGCTGTTCGCTGTTGGTGAAAATCTGCTTTTTAAAATGTATTCAGGGAAGGGCGGATGTTTGAGAGACCATATGGATGCAGGCAAGAGAGGGAGAGACCAAATCACTTGTGGGACAAGGCGGGGTTCTTCTGCCCACCCATCTTGGGCCCAGGCCCACCCAAATTTGGGTGTCTGGCTACGCCCCTGCACCATGCTACATGTATTTTATAAACCGCATCTAACTTTAGAAGAGGTTTACAGAATAGCGCTAAGCGTGTTTTTTTTTCAACAATGATTTTTTTCAGCGCCATATATAGAATTCCCTCCAGAATGTCTAGTTTCCCCTTATTCCTGGCTGATGGTGCCTGATATCTCATACCAGGTACCAACCTCTATCACAGTCTTTGCAATGATGTGGCTGTCTCATCTTCTTACTTTGTCCAAGAGGAGAAGGAAGCATTGTAGACATTGTGAGCATGCCGCAGCTCACACAACATGATCCATGGATGCTGAGGATGACAGTGAGGAAGAGGGAAGAAGAGTAGGAGAGAAGAGGACAGCAGTTGATTTTTTTGCCTTTTGCTGCTTCCTATCAGGATCATGTCAACCCTCAGAAAGAATTCCTTTATGCATATTTAGCAAGCCCAAGTTTGGATTAAGGTCTTCTGACAGACAGAGATGGGGGATGCAGAGGTGAAAATTTACAGTGTGCACAACCACCATTCCTTAACTCTATACCTTGTAATCTGATGTAACTTGAGAAGAAAAGAATTATAAGGTACTACAGTAGCATTAAAAACAAACATATTTAAAAACATGATTAGATATTTAAGCATTTTATCTTTGGCTCCCCCCTATCCCCTGCTTCTTCCATTCACCACAATTTCGCAGCTCAAATGGGGTAGGCAGTGACTAAGGTCCTTAAATCTGCTTCCCCCTCCTCTCCCCTACCCCTGCAGACAAAACAAAGAACATCTGTGTTAATTCTTCCAAAAAAGGTGGAATTTATTACAGTGGCTGCAGTACACAGACAGAACAATTAAGGGTAAGGTAATAAAGAGGTGAGGATAAAGGACAGGGCAAGTAAGTTAGGAGTCAAAAGCAGTGGTAAAGAGGTGGGTTTTGAGTTTGGACTTGAAAACGGCCAAAGACGGGGCTAGACGTACAGGCTCGGGAAGTCTATTCCAGGCGTGAGGTGCATCGAGATAAAAGGAACAGAGTCTTGAATTAGCAGTAGAGGAGAAAGGGACAGATAAGAGAGATTTATCTACAGAGATTGACTTATCTACAGAGATTGACAGATGACAGAGACTGACCTGAAACCATAAAGAACTAACTGAGAGTGCAGCCTGGAACAGAACAAAAATGGGTCTAGGGGGGTGGAGTTGGATTCTAAACCCCGAAGGAGATTCTGCAGCACCGACTGCCCAAACCGACTGTCGCGACAGGTATCCTGCTGAAGGCAGTAGTGAGATGTGAATGTGTGCAAATCTCCTCAAAGGAGGCTGACTTTAAGTGAGCCACTGACGCCACCATGGCTCTAACATTGTGAGCCGTGATATGGCCCTCCAGAGTCAGCCCAGCTTGGGCGTAAGTGAAGGATATGCAATCTGCTAGCCAGTTGGAGATTGTGCGTTTTACGATGGCAACTCTCCTCCTGTTGGGATCAAAAGAAACAAACAACTGGAAGGACTGTCTAAAGGGCTTTATCTGCTCCACATAAAAGGCCAATGCTCTCTTGCAATCCAAGGTGTGCAAACTGCTTTCGCCAGGGCAGGTATGAGGACGGGGAAAAAAACGTTGGGAAGACAACTGACTGGTTCAGATGGAACTCCAACACCACCTTTGGCAGGAACTTAGGGTGCGTGCGGAGGACTACTCTGTTGTGATGAAACTTGATATAAGATGCATGCACTACCAAGGCCTGAAGCTCACTGACTCTACGAGCTGAAGTAACAGCCACCATGAAAACGACCAAGTACTTCAGATGGCAGGAATTCAGTGGCTCAAAAGGAGCTTTCATCAGCTGGGTGAGAACGACGTTGAGATCCCATGACACTGGTGGAGGTTTGACAGGGGGCTTTGACAAAAGCAAACCTCTCATGAAGCGAACAACTAAAGGCTGTCCAGAGATAGGCTTACTCTCTACACGGTGATGATCAGCACTAATCGCACTAAGATGAACCCTTACTGAGTTGGTTTTGAGGCCAGACTCTGATAAGTGTAGAAGGTATTCAAGCAGGGTCCGTGTAGGACAAGAAAGAGGATCTAGGGCCTTGCTGTCACACCAGACGGCAAATCTCCTCCATTTGAAAGAATAACACTTCTTTGTGGAATCCTTTCTGGAAGCAAGCAAGACTCTGGAGACACTCGGATGAGGGAAAGGTGAGTAGCGGCGTGCCTCAGGTGCCGGGGCCGATTCTGTTCAATATATTTGTGAGCAACATTGCTGAAGGGTTAGAAGGTAAAGTTTGCCTTTTTGCGGATGATACCAAGATTTGTAACAAATAAAAGTCATCTTGATTGGTTGAAATGGGTATGAACAGGTGTTCTATGATAGGGTTAACAGCCTGCAAGATTGCCTGTGTGAGACTGAGGAGTAAAGTTAATTATTTTTGGCTTGTCTATATATGACTGGTTAAACCCTGGGGTGGGTGGGTGGGACTATAAGACTAGGGTTACCATATGGCTCCAGAAAAAGGAGGACGGATTGAGCCAGCCGGGTTTTACTTCCATTGCTTTCAATGGAAAGCAATTGCGCCAGCCGGGTTTTACTTCTATTGCTTTCAATGGAAAGCAATGGAAGTAAAACCCGGCTGGCTCAATCCGTCCTCCTTTTTCTGGAGCCATATGGTAACCCTATATAAGACCCAGTGAGTCAGAAGGTGCTGTATAAAAAAAAAAGTTCTCTGCATGTGGCCAGCAATGATACAGTCTGATAACAACAAATTCAATTTGATTCAACAATCAGATTCCACTAGAATATAATTTCCCTTTAGTAAATCTAAATATTCCCACTAATTACAGCAGTTTCTCAATGTAAAATGCAAATTTATAACCAGTTGGGAGACTAAAGCTGCTTTTTCTTTTTTTGCCTAGGATTGGCAGAACCTGTCCACAAAGTTAGAAGCTACAACAAGAGTTAGTAGGGTGTAGGACAAGAAGCAGTTAGAAAAACCTATCCTCTCTACTATCAGAGCTAGGCAGGAAGGAAAAGATTTTTGTTGTTGTTTTTGTCTTTTTTTTTGAGGGGGGGCAGGGTTAGAAGACAGAGAAGTGCACCACAAAGCGAAAGCTACATACCTGTAGAAGGTATTCTCCGAGGACAGCAGGCTGATTGTTCTCATTAATGGGTAACGTCCACGGCAGCCCCTCCAATCAGAGATCTTCCCTAGCAAAGACGTTTGCTAGGCATGCGCGACTGTCTTCCCACCCGAACTCGCTCGTGTTCGTCAGTCCAGTAAATAGCAAAGACAAGGGAAGACAACTTCAAATGGGAGGCGGGCGGGTTGGTGAGAACAATCAGCCTGCTGTCCTCGGAGAATACCTTCTACAGGTATGTAGCTTTCACTTTCTCCGAGGACAAGCAGGCTGCTTGTTCTCACTGATGGGGTATCCCTAGCCCCCAGGCTCACTCAAAACAACAAACATGGTCAACTGGGCCTCGCAACAGCAAGGACATAACTGAGATTGACCTAAACTTATACAACTAACTGAGAATGCAGCCTGGAACAGAATAAAAATAGGCCTGGGGGGGGGGGGGGGGGGTGGAGTTGGATTCTAGACCCCGAACAGATTCTGCAGCACCGACTGCCCGAACCGACTGTCGCTTCTGTTATCCTGCTGTAGGCAGTAATGCGATGTGAATGTGTGGACAGATGACCACATCGCAGCCTTGCAAATCTCTTCGATAGTGGCTGACTTCAAGTGGGCCACTGACGCTGCCATGGCCCTAACACTATGAGCCGTGACATGACCCTCAAGAGTCAGCCCAGACTGGGCATAAGCGAAGGAGATGCAATCTGCTAGCCAATTAGAAATGGTGCATTTCCCGACAGCCACTCCCCTCCTGTTGGGATCAAAAGAAACAAACAATTGGGCGGACTGTCTGTGGGACTGTGTCCGCTCCAGATAGAAGGCCAATGCTCTCTTGCAGTCCAATGTGTGCAGTTGACGTTCAGCAGGGCGGGTATGTGGACGGGGGAAGAATGTTGGCAAGACAATTGACTGGTTCAGATGGAACTCCGACACCACCTTTGGCAAGAACTTAGGGTGAGTGCGGAGGACTACTCTATTATGATGAAATTTGGTATAAAGAAGCATGAGCTACTAGGGCTTGAAGCTCACTGACTCTACGAGCTGAAGTGACTGCCACCAAGAAAATGACCTTCCAGGTCAAGTACTTCAGATGGCAGGAATCCAGTGGCTCGAAAGGGGGTTTCATCAGCTGGGTGAGGACGACATTGAGATCCCATGACACTGTAGGAGGTTTGACGGGGGGGCCTTGACAAAAGCAAACCTCTCATGAACTGAACAACTAAAGGCTGTCCCGAGATCGGCTTACCTTCCACACGGTAATGGTATGCACTAATCGCACTAAGATGAACTCTTACAGAGTTGGTCTTAAGACCAGACTCGGACAGCTGCAGAAGGTATTCAAGCAGGGTCTGTGTAGGACAAGAGCGAGGATCTAGGGCCTTGCTGTCAAACCAGACGGCAAACCTCTGCCATAGAAAGAAGTAACTCTTCTTAGTGGAATCTTTCCTGGAAGCAAGCAAGACTCTGGAGACACCCTCTGAGAGACCCAAGGAGGCAAAATCTACGCTCTCAACATCCAGGCCGTGAGAGCCAGCGACCGGAGGTTGGGATGCAGAAGCGCCCCCTCATTCTGAGTAATGAGGGTCGGAAAACACTCCAATCTCCACGGTTCTTCGGAAGACAATTCCAGAAGAAGAGGGAACCATATCTGACGCGGCCAAAAGGGAGCGATCAGAATCATGGTGCCTCGATCCTGCTTGAGTTTCAGCAAAGTTTTCCCCACCAAAGGTATGGGAGGAAAGGCATACAGGAGGCCATCCTCCCAATGCAGGAGGAAGGCATCCGATGCTAGTCTGCCGTGGGCCTGAAGTCTGGAACAGAACTGAGGGACCTTGTGATTGACTTGAGCAGCGCAGAGATCCACCAAGGGGGTGCCCCACACTTGAAAGATCTCGCGTACCACTTGGGAATTGAGTGACCACTCGTGAGGTTGCATGATCCTGTCAATCTGTCGGCCAGACTGTTGTTTACGCCTGCCAGATACGTGGCTTGAAGAAACATGCCGTCCCGGCGAGCCCAAAGCCACATTCTGACGGCCTCCTGACACAGGGGATGAGATCCGGTGCCCCCTGCTTGTTGATGTAGTACATGGCAACCTGATTGTCCGTCTGAATTTGAATAATTTGATGGGACAGCCGATCTCTGAAGGCCTTCAGAGCATTCCAGACCGCTCGTAACTCCAGGAGGTTGATCTGTAGATCTTGTTCCAGGAGGGACCAACTCCCTTGGGTGTGAAGCCCATCTTCATGAGCTCCCCACCCCAGGAGAGACGCATCCGTCGTCAGCACCTTTTGTGGCTGAGGAATTTGGAAAGGACGTCCCAGAGTCAAATTGGACCGAACTGTCCACCGATGGAGGGACTGAAGAAAACTCATGGACAGCAGGATTACGTCCTCTAGGTCCCCAGCAGCTTGGTACCACTGAGACGCTAGGGTCCATTGAGCTGATCTCATGTGGAGACAGGCCATGGGAGTCACATGCACTGTGGAGGCCATATGGCCGAGCAATCTCAACATCTGCCGAGCTGTGATCTGCTGGGACGCTCGTACCCAGGAAACAAGGGACAGAAGATTTTTCGGCCCTCGCTTCTGGAAGGTATGCACGAGCTGTCTGAGAATCCAGCAGAGCCCCTATGAATTCGAGTTTCTGAACAGGAAGAAGGTGGGACTTTGGATAATTTATCACAAACCCTAGTAGCTCCAGGAGTCGAATAGTCATCTGCATGGACTGTAGAGCTCCTGCCTCGGAGGTGTTCTTCACTAGCCAATCGTCGAGGTAAGGGAACACGTGCACTCCCAGTCTGCGTAGAGACACCACTACCACAGCCAGGCACTTTGTTAACACCCTGGGCGCGAAGGCAAGACCAAAGGGTAGCACACAATACTGAAAGTGCTGTGTTCCCAGACGAAATCGAAGATACTGTCTGTGAGCTGGCAGTATCGGGATATGATTGTAAGCATCCTTTAAGTCCAGAGAGCATAGCCAATTGTTTTTCTGAATCATGGGAAGAAGGGTGCCCAGGGAAAGCATCCTGAACTTTTCTTGGACCAGATATTTGTTCAGGGCCCTTAGGTCTAGGATGGGACGCATCCCCCCTGTTTTCTTTTCCTCAAGGAAGTACCTGGAATAGAATCCCAGCCCTTCTTGCCCGGGTGGCACGGGCTCGACCGCATTGGCGCTGAGAAGGGCGGAGAGTTCCTCTGCAAGTACCTGCTTGTGCTGGAAGATGAAGGATTGAATTCCCGGTGGGCAATTTGGAGGCTTGGAAACCAAATTGAGGGAGTATCCCAGCCGGACTATTTTGAGAACCCACTGATCGGAGGGTTATGAGAGGCCACCTTTGGTGAAAAAATTTTAACCTCCCCCCCGACCAGCAGATCGTCCGGCACAGACACTATGACTTCGGCTATGCTCTGCTGGAGCCAGTCAAAAGCCAGTCCTTTGCTTTTGCTGGGGAGCCACAGGAGCCTACTGAGTCGCATGCTGTTGACGAGAACGAGCGCGCTGGGGCTTTGCCTGGGCAGCAGGCTGGCAAGAGGGAGGATTGTACCTACTCCTATTAGAAGAACAGGTAACAGTCCTTCTTCCGCCATAAAAACGTCTACCAGTTGAGGTTGATGCTGAAGGCGCCCGGCGGGAGAATTTGTCGAAAGCGGTGTCCCGCTGGTGGAGCTGCTCTACCACCTGTTCGACCTTTTCACCAAAAATATTATCCCCCCGGCAAGCAGAATTCGCAATCCACTGCTGAATCCTATTTTCCAGGTTGGAGGCACGCAGCCATGAGAGTCTGCGCATCACCACACCTTGAGCAGCGGCCCTGGACGCGACATCAAAAGTATCGTAAACACCCCTGGCCAGGAATTTACGACACGCCTTCAGCTGCCTGACCACCTGCTGAAAAGGCTTGGCTTGCTCAGAAGGGAGCTTATCCACCAAGTCCGCCAACTGCCGCACATTGTTCCGCATATGAATGCTCGTGTAGAGCTGGTAAGACTGGATTTTGGCTACGAGCATTGAGGAATGGTAGGCCTTCCTCCCAAAAGAATCCAAGGTTTTAGAGTCTCTGCTCGGGGGCGCCAAAGCATACTCTCTAGAACTTTTGACCTTCTTAAGGGCCAGATCCACAACCCCAGAGTCGTGAGGTAACTGAATACGCATCAACTCAGGGTCCCCATGGATCCGATACTGGGACTCGATCTTCTTGGGAATGTGGGGATTAGTTAGCGGCTTCACCCAGTTCTCCAGAAGTGTCTTCTTGAAGACATGATGCATAGGTACTGTGGACGATTCCTTAGGTGGCGAAGGATAGTCCAAAAGCTCAAACATTTCAGCCCTTGGCTCATCCTCCGTAACCACAAGGAAGGGAATTGCCGTAGACATTTCCCGGACAAAGGCCACGAAAGATAGACTCTCAGGAGGAGACAGCTGTCTTTCAGGGGAGGGAGTGGGATCAGAAGGAAGACCGTCAGACTCCTCATCTGAGAAATATCTGACGTCTTCCTCTGCTTCCCACGAGGCCTCACTGTCGGTGTCGGACACTAGTTCATGAACCTCTTTCCGAAGCCGTGCCCGCCTCGACTCCGTAGACACATGGCCACGGTGGCAACGTTGAGAAGTAGATTCCCGCATCGGTGGCGATGAAGCTCCCTCCATCGACGACGTCGGAGAGTCTGCTTGGGAGGCAGCCGACCCAGGCACCGCAAGCGGTACCGGCACCGGAGAGCTCACGACGGGCAAGGGGCCAGCTGTCGCCTCACTCGACGGCACCTGCGGCGCAAGCACCCCCGGTACCGGAGAAGGGCGCAACAGCTCCTCCAGGATACCTGGAAGGATGGCCCTGAGGCTCTCGCTTAGAGCGGCTGTCGAGGAAGGCTGGGAGTCCGGTACAGGCGACGAACTGAGAATCTGCTCGGGGTGCGGAGGCGGTACCGGGCTGTCCAGGGTAGAGCGCATCGACACCTCCTGAATAGAGGGTGAGCGGTCCTCCCGGCGTCAATGTCTAGTGGGTGCTGACTCCCTCGGCGACCCAGAGCTCTTGGTACCACGACGGTGATCGGTGCCGATGCTTCTTTGCCTTCACGCGAAGCATGTCACCGGAACCTCCCGGTACTGACAAGGAGAACATCGAATCCAAGCGCCTCTTCCTCGGGGCCGGGTCCGAAGAAAGTCGATCCCGGGGGGGGGGGGGGGGGGGACTGTACCGCAGGAGCCCTTGAGGCAGGGGGAGACCTACTCGAGGGCTCACTGCCACCAGCATGGGAATGGACAGCCCTCACCTGCACTCCGGAGGAAGATGCACTCTCCGACGACATCAGTACCAACGATGATCTTGGTACCGTAGACGCTGGAGCACCGGTCGATGACCTCAGTACCGCCGACGTCGATGCACCGGCCGATGACCTCAATACTAAGACCGTCGAAACACCAGGCAAGGCCCCGAACAGAACGTTCCACTGGGCCAATCTCGCCGCCTGAGTTCTCTTTTTTAACAAACAACAGAGAGTACAGGCCTGAGGACGGTGCCCAGTCCCCAGACACTGAAGGCACGAAGTGTGCCTATCAGTGAGCGAGATAGCCCGGTTGCACTGGGTGCACTTCTTGAAGCCGCTGGGAGGCTTCGATGACATGGGCAGAAAAATCACGCCAGCGAAATCAAAATTCGCGATGATGGCAAAGGCACCATAAATAAAAAGGGAGAAAAACCCGTACGGGCGGCCAACAGGGCCGCTACCGAAAGCGAAAGGAAACTTGTACGGGAAAAACAACTTGAAAATAAAGGAAAGTTTTCTTTTTTTTTTTTTGAGAGAACACGCGAAGTAGTACAAAAAAAGAAGACTTCCGAAACGGAAGGATGCAAGAAAAGCGTGAGGGTCTCAGGGCACAGAACGACGGTAAACACAGCCGTCCCTAGCACCGAAAAAAGAAGACTGACGAACACGGGCGAGTTCGGGCGGGAAGACGGTCGAGGATGCGTGGTGTGCGTGTGCGAGGCCTAGCAAACGTCTTTGCTAGGGAAGATCTCCGATTGGAGGGGCTGCCGCGGACGTCACCCATCAGTGAGAACAAGCAGCCTGCTTGTCCTCAGAGAATACAGATTCAAAGGACAACTTAATTAAGAAATAGGGGGATATGAGTTGGGCTGCACTCCCATTGCACAGTATGCTGCTTAACTGTGCAATGACAGCTCACTAGCAACATACTTCTGGTGAGAGGTGTTCTCTAACTACACATAAAATAAATGAAAAAAGGATTAACACATGATATACAAATGCAATGATAAGGCGTGCCAGAAAGCTTGAGTGTGTAGACGGAAGAGGTGGTGATGGAAGTTACATGAAATTTTAAAAATGGTTCAAGGTTCCAGATCCAAGGACAGTTCATCTGTCAACGTAGGCTGAAAGACAGGATGGAAAAGCAGGGCGATGGACAGCTGCCATATACCTCTGCCAAGTAGCACTGCCACAGACTACAGAAGAATTAGTCTTTGGAAAACAATACATGCTTATTTTGTACCGATGTACAGGTGCTCAGAACTTATTGCTGGCACATGGACAAGAAAAGTGCGCAAAGGCCATGGACTCAAATGCTTTTTGTTAGTCAGAAGCAATAATGCTAAGCTGGTCCTGAGTCTCTTTCATGTAAACAATACATCAATATAGTATTCCATCCTTTTAATATCCACCCTTTCTTCATTTCAGTGTAATATGAAATTGTGTTTTCTGTTGTTTTCTTTCATAGATAAAATGTTTGTGAAACTATAATTTTTCACGAATTCTGTTCACATAACAAAATGATATCCATTACAGGAAGAGTACAGTTGGGGAGGGTCTTGGCAGAAGATGAAATAATGAAACGTTTCTTAAAGCAGTTCTAGTATTGATGGTATTGAAATAAAGAAACAGCCAAGGTCATGATGACAGCCAAATATGGACACTTCAAGGCTTTATGAGCTTGGCTAGGCAAGAAGGACAGGACAGGTACTTTTGTCAGGAAGCATAGTCTGCCGGTGCCAGTACCAGTACATTAATTGCTTCACAGTCAGCAACCTCAAATGAAAAACTGCAGGATGCAAAATCACAAAGCAAACAAGGACACAAGCAATGCATCACACTCTGTTGAATACATATAAGTATTAATAATAGCACCATGTTCTTTAAATTGCTCATACTGACTTGATGACAGAAGATTTATTACTTTTTAAAAACATTTTTATATTATCCATGCTTACAACATAACTCTCAAGGTTGTAGACATAATACAACATCATATAATAATCATACCTAAATTAAACAAATATACAACAAAAAGGTAAGTCATTACCCTTGCTCTGAAGGCACACATTATCCATAAATCTTAATCCTTTGATGAAAATTCTAGACTGGAACAAAAGAATGTACACTAATTTTTGTGAATATGAAGCTGGTTTCAATGCTGACTTTTGTGGTACTTTTATAAAGCATTTCCAATGTGTGAAGCACGCTTTCATACAGGAAATAATTGCATGCAAGCAGAGCTGGCCCAAAGGGGTTGTGGCACCCTGAGCCAATTTTTGCTTTTGTGCCTCTATCTCCGGACAAATCTTGTAGCATAAACTGCATAGATGTCAGGGCTCATACCATGAGAATGGCTCCACTTTAAAGTTGGATTACCAGTTTAAATGCTATAGCTTTACCCAGTTTGACATACTTTATTCTCTAAAAACTGAAAATAATTTTTTATGGCTTTGTTGTCTGATCATTTTATTATTCCAATTGGGCTGGTCTTTCTTTTCCTCTTTGGTTTTGTGCCCCTTAGAATGTGCACCTGCAGCCACACCACAGACAGTCTTGTCAGTGGGTGATATGTCACAGCAGGGAACAGGCCTTTCAACCAACACCCAAAGCTTTTCTCATATAAAAATGGGCAAAAGGTAGCACTGACACCATACAACTAAGAATTCCCATGAAAGTTCTTGCCTATGGAAAATTTAACATACTGGATGCTACCCTCATAGATCTTTCATTCAGCTCTTTGGTATGAAGGCTTTCACTTATGCTGGATGCAATTTCATAAATCAGTGGTTCTCAAACCTGGTCCTGGAGGTACCCCAGCCAATCAGGTTTTCAGGATATCCACAATGAATATGAGAGAGACTTGTATGTACTGCCTCCACTGCATACAAATCTCTCTCATGAATATTCACTGTGGATATCCTGAAAACCTGACAGGCTGGGGAGCCCCCAGAACAAGGTTTGGGAACCACTGTCACAGATCTTTCTTTCAGCTGTTTGGTAAGAAGGCTTTCCCTTCTAATGCATTTAGCTGAGGTTATAAATAGTAATTCCTTTGAGGAAATGAGATTTAATTTTTTGTAGTTTATCAGAAGAAAATAATGGAGAATCTCGTATGTCATCTGAATAGATATACCCAACTACTAAGCAGTCATCTAAGTACTGGAAATTTTCTAATTCCTGTTTGTGGACTTGTACGCTTCCACTGCTAAGCACTTGGTGAAAACACTCTGCTTAGCCAGGCTGAATGGTAGTAATTGCGCCATCATGGCTAGATCCACTCTAGGGGAACAACTTCACCTATAACAGCTCCCTTTTTCCCTCAGGTTGAGACCTCTGGTATGCAGAAGCTGCCAGGACTTGAAGCATAGTGTCCCAGCAGAGAGGAACAGACACTAACTGTCAGGCAGAAAGAAGAAATGGGTGTAGAACAAAATCCAAACAGCAGGAAGAGGCAACATAAATCCAAATAAATCCACGAATGGCAGGCAGAGCAAGCCAAAGTCATATACCAAAAGTAATTTGAGAACAAAGCACTCAGAGCTCCCACAAGGGAATTTTGTGAGGAAAGTTAAGTAGGAGATCCAGAATTTAAAGGTAGAGGGTGCCAACTAGTCCATGGGATATGCAGACATGCCAATCAGTTAGCGCTGCATCATAAAGCTGAAACTGGTAGCAGTATATGAGACAGGAAGATGTCTGAGCTCACTTCCACTGAAGGGCCCAAGAGCAAGCGCATGACATACTGATAGTGGGTGGTGGTCACTATGAACCAGAAGTATTTTCTGAAGTTGCGGTAAACGGGTATGTGGGTACAGATGTCTGAGAATGCTAGGGAAAAATTATCTATGACGGTAGCACATTAGTGTTAATATACTAATGGGATGAAAACATTTGTGTGTAGGGATAAAGTAGAACAAATATTAGCTCTATAGATGTTACAACTCATATACATATGGAATAGATACACACATTTCTCTATTTCACTCAGTGATAAAACACTTTCTGGCTTATGTTACTTCAAACAATCAAGCTTCACCACAATAAAGGTTTCAGTTTAGCCATGCTAACCACAAAAAGGGCAATTCTATAACATGGTGCCCACATTTACTATGGTTGTTTAGTAAAAATCATATAATGATTCAGTGAATCCAGACTGCCCCAATTTGACTGCCCCTATTGGACCGACCGTTCACTTATCTATTAGATTGTAAGCTCTTTGAGCAGGGACTGTCTCTCTTTGTTAAATTGTACAGCGCTGTGTAACCCTAGTAGCGCTCTAGAAATGTTAAGTAGTAGTAGTAGTAGTAGTAGTGTGGAAGTATCATGATGTGAGGCTGCTTTGCTGCAGAATGGTTTGGCTTGGCCAAATCTTATCTAATCAAAGGGCTTATATACTGCATAATCCAAATCCAAAAAGTCCCTGGTGGTTTACAAAAGTTACATAAAAACAGAGTAGCCATACTGGGTCAGACCAATGGTCCATCTAGCCCAGTATCCTGCTTCCAGCAGTGGCCAATCCAGGTCACAAGTACCTGGCAGAAACTCAATTAGTAGCATCATTCCGCACTAACAATCCCAGGGAAAGCAGTGGCTTCCCCATGTCTGTCTCAATAGCAGACTATGGACTTTTCCTCCAGGAACCTGTCCAAACCTTTTTTAAACCCAGATATGCTAACCACCGTTACCACATCCTCTGGCAATGAGTTCAAGAGCTAAAACAAAACATACTGTACAAAAAAGTAATCAATATGCAAGGTATAAAAAATAATCAAAAGTTAAATTTACAAAGAGAAATTAATCCAGAAAGGTCCTATTTTACAAAACCTGCTATGCAAAATGTAATCCACAACAAAAGAATAAATGAAACAAAAAAGATTTCCTAAGGAAAAATTATACAACATAGGATTTCTCAAAAAGATGAGTCTTCAGTCTTTTCCTAATCAAAGTCCCAACCTAAATCTAAAAAGAGAAATTTCTTGAGGAGATAGTTCTTGGATTTTTTGGGCGGAAGTGACCTGCAGTGAAGTATTGTGGGACTTCCATGAAAAATCCTTAGGTTAGATTTGGTTTTGGCAGAAATGCTCAAAACTTTAAAAATGCTGATCATGCTGTCCTAAGCAGCTGAAGCATCATGAAAAGGTGCAAGAGCTTACGATAAACATTCATCTGTAGCAAGTATTTTTGGAGAGAAGGACTGGGGAGATAATTTGCTTTGACTCTTTGCTGACAACAGACCAACATGTGAATAAAAAGTATATTAAAAGGTAGTAGCTGATCATTTGAGCTCCTCTGGGAGAAAGGGGCTTCCTAGTACAGTGATATTCTCTTCTTCTTTTTTTTTTTATAGTGGAAGCTTGTCTGCACCATTGGCTTGGTGTTGGTATTTCCAGACTTGAGATTCAGCATGTGGGAATGGAACCACAGTGACATGCAATAGAGAAGGCTAGAAAAAGCAATGAGGCTCTGCTGTCCTCCTGCTGGTAAAAAAAAAGCTGAAAGTGGGAAGGAGGCATTAGATAAATGAGGACTGGTCCAGGAATCGATAAAGAAGGCATTGGAAGGGGGAGAGCAGACAGTACTCCTTGAGTGTAATGGACTGGGTAGAACCAACTGAGGACAGAAGCTGATAGGACAAGACCAGAGATCAAGCAAACCTGTTTATATTTGAGATGTAAAACCTTGAAGTTCATCAATTAACTATCTAGTAATCAACGAAGTTTACTTTTTTGGGAAAGCACTAATGAGGAGCTTGCTTTGTTCCGTGAGAGCTGTATATTAATGACTTGCTCCTAGAAGTAAATTTTAAATACAGAATACAACTGCAGCAGTCAAGCTTAAAGGAAATGGACACAGGAACCACCCTACAGCAACTTTCAAAACAGAAAGGCACAAAATGCCACGTCTTATTCTTTGGAAACTATGCAAAGATTATAACACTGCTGTACTGGAAAAGCACTGAAATCACAACTCTAAGAGAATTATGGAGTATAAAAAGGTTATAATCTGGGATATCCCCATTCTGACTGCTAAAAAGCTGGATACAAGGAAACTGGACACAGTGGTAAGAGAGAAAAACACCAGACTGACATTGATACAGAGGTGTCAATTATAAGCAATTATGCTGTGAATTGTGTGGAGATAGAGAAGACCTCAGGTACCAAGAAATGCAATCTGAGACCAAGAAAATGTGTCTGAAAGAAGCAATTATTTCCCATCTTGATTAAAAAGAATTTCCAAGCACATTTGGATAGGATGCCTAAACACGCTCTATCTTATGAACTCCAGAGGGAATTTATTTATTTATTTGGATTTTGTCATACCTTTTTCAGTAGTAGCTCAAGATGAGTTACATTCAGGTACACCGAATATTTAAGCTCTCTTTGACACAATGTACATAGTACAGCAAATGTTAGCAGTAAATCTGAGAGACTTACATCAGACTCAATCTACCCTGGCTTAGGAGCAGCTTAAATATTTTTGAATGCATAAAGAAATCAATGACTGTGAAAACAAGTACAGTCAATGAGAGAAGAGCCTTGTGTACATGTGAGATCTTCCCATTTCATCCAGTGCATGTCATGCAGGAATGAGGTGGGAAATATGATTACACTATGTGTATCTGAGAAAATGATACACCACATCCTCCCCCCCCCCAAAAAAAAAAAAAATTTAAAATGGATGCTTACTGCCTTAAAATATGAATCATACTGATGTGTTCATAATACACAGAGTAGAACATCTACAAATGGTGCACATTTTTATAGCCTAATAACTTACTGAATTTATAAAATCATAATGCATGAATATTTTTTCATCCTACAGAAGCAATAATTTATGATAAGGTTACCCATCAAATGACAGATAATTTGATATATGATACACACTAGTCCATGGTGCATCACATTAAATTAAGTAGACGTTATTGTTCCCACATGGAACACTGACTCCCTGGTTATGTTAAAAGCTATTTACACTGTGCTAAACCTGTTGCAAAACATCATGACAAGTTTGGAAATAATGCATATTTAGATTACCGACATTCCCCCTGCTTTTTCTGTATTCAGTTTACATTAAGTATTTTGTGCCGGCAATAGGGAGATTTTATTATGGAAAAAAAGAATTGAAGATGCTCTTGTACTTGTAAAACAAACAATCCTATAGGGCTGTGTTGCCACCAGGGCTCAAAAAAGGGAAAACATATGCTATGGGTGCAGCATTCCCAATTCCAAAAGCCAGCCATCTAAAATGAAAAGAAATCTTGGCAAAAAGCTTCAAAGCTGCTATAGGCAATCATGTGACAATAACATGAAATGATATAAATTAACCACTACAAAAATGTACTTACCAGATCAGTCTTGGATGTGTCCTGATAGTCAGATGAAATGTGGGAGGTTGCTCTGCTTCCACCATTACTTTCGGTAGTATGTTTTGGTGGCTGGGCATGTTGCCTGTATGTTGCGCTCTTAGGGGTCCAACAGAACAGGTTGATGGATTCATGGACACATCGCTCAATGTCAATTTCTGGTGGGAAAAATTACAAGAACAAAATTAAAATGCCTTCCCAGAGGAGAAATTACATTAACACATATTTTTGAAATTTTGTTAAAGGAAAAAAAAAACATATTGGTACTAGTAGTTTATTAGGTGAAGAGCAATTCTATAACCTAGAAGCCCACACATTTGCAGGTTCACTCCAAGTAAATGTCAGAATACTAGCTCTTACAAGGGTATATATACCCACTGAAACGGTAGCAGGGGCAACTAAGCACTAGACTGCAAATACTTGCTTATTTGCAAGGGAGGCAGGGCTACCATTTACGGACAGTGCAAACCATACTGTAAGTTACAAGGTTCCCAGCAGCATTTAGGCATCCAAACTTAAAACAGCTCTTGGATGCACTGATACCAAGTTACTCTAATATTCTATAATGGTGTTTAGGTTCAGTTATAAAATTGGCACCTACACATGGCCTTGGGAACCCAAATGGAGGCAGCCACTTATAGAACTGTCTTCATAGTGTTCATAACATACCGACTCCTGATACAATGACAGAATAACAATGAATTATTAACATAATTCACCCAGTTACAATCGATAAGGGAGCCCCTTGTCTGAAAAAACCCTCTAATGTAAAGAGAAACACTGGAAAATAAATGAGACAAAAAAGGAACAGGGTAGCTACAGATGGAGAAAATAGATCTTACCTGATAATTTTCTTTCCATTAATTGTGTCTACTACCAGTAGGTAGAGATAGAGAACTGAAAACTGAGCTCAGACATCTCTCTCTTGGCATCCAGTCCAGCTCCTCAGTATTTACGTAGTCAAGCAGTAAGGATAAACTCAGAATAAACACAACACAACTCGTTAACCTAACACTAATCAGATAAGCAAACATATGTGAACCTCTCTCATCTCTGGACAAATTGTAGAGAACAAGAGCTATGCAGGAAGCACCATGCAAGGTGACAGTCATTATTTGACCCATTACTTCGCATTGACTAAACATGTAAGAAACCTCAGATGGGCCTCTGGAATAGTGGGAAGGACTAATGGAAAGAAAATGAGCAGGTAAGACCTAATTTCTCCTTCCATTATGCAGCTTCCCGCTATTCCGGAACCTGTTTAAAAGCAATCCCTAGAGTGGGTAGGATTCTGGCACCATCACCCTGAGGACCGAAGCCCCAAAGCTGGCTTCCAAGTGCACTGCAATGTCCTCCTTGTGGTGCTTGGTAAAGTTATGCAGTGTTGACCATGTGAACGTCTTGCAAATATCCACCAGAAATAGTAAGGTAGTCTCTGTCCAGGATGTCGATGTATGCCTCGTAGAATGAGCCTGCTTCCCCGCAAGCAAATAAGCAAACACGATAGTCTCCTTCAGTTCTCTAGCAATTATGGGCTTGGAAGCCATGAGGCCAAGCCTCTGATTACCACAAAGCACAGTCAGTCTTTCTGATTTATGAAATTCATTAGTGACTTCCAGATATCTAATGGGGATTCTACACACATTGAGTAGCATCAAGGAAGAATACTGAGCCTCCATGTCCTCTCTGCAAAAGGACAGAAGCTCCACAGATTGGGTGACATGACATGCTGATACCACGTCTGGGAGAAGTGAAGAAACAGTGTGCAGGGAGACACCCCCCGCCCCCCATATCTACGAAAAGTGGAGATACGGAACCCGACAAGAAAGGGTCCAAAACTCCAAAACCCTATGTGCTGAGCAACAGTCACCAAGAACACCGTCTTTAGTGTAAGATCTTTCAAGGAGGCCAACCGAAGTGGCTCAAAAGGAGGGTTCTGAAGAGCTTGAAGGACTAAATTAAGGTTTCACTCTGGACATGGCATACAAAAAGGAGGCCACAAGTGGTCTGCTCCCTGCAAGAATCGAATGATATCCATGTGAGCCGCAAGAGACGTCTTCTGTAGTTGGCTCCTGGAACAGACCAAAGCTGCAACCTGAACTTTTAGAGAACCCAACACCAATCCTGCCTGAAAGCCTGCCTGGATAAATACTAGGATATGCATGATCTGACAGTGGAGTCACGGACAATATGTAAGGAGACGCTATGAGTTATAAGTCGAGGGATTCTTGGACTGAGAGTAATTGGCGTTTTTACAGGCTAGCTACAACATTGATCCTTTGACAAAGCAATTGGCGAAACTGGAACCTGTCGGGATCCGGACAATTTGCAGACTATTCAGATAAGTCACTTGTCTAGGCTGCCTTAACAAAATAACGTCTATACAAAATGATATAACAGAAAAATGTATAAAAATTTCAACAAAAATATCACGAGTTGGATGAGGGTTTTGTCTACGATTATATCTGCCACATAAAGGACACTATACAGTCACTGAGTCCAAGTGGCTTTATGAGACTTTCCCCTCACACCTTATGGTTGCATATGGTTTAACCACTCATCAAATTTTGGGTTGAAATGCACCGTTCGTGTTATATGAATTAGAGTCACACTAAGTTTGAATGGACAGTGTCACTGGTAAGAGAAGCAGGATGTCATCCACCTAGGATATAATAGTAGTTCATTAAGACCCAGATGAATTGAGGCAAGGGATGACATAAAAAGATTGAACAGAATGGGTGAGGACATCCATGAACTCAGTCGGATTCAACAGATGGATGCAATGATCAGACAAACTGCATATTTGCTGAGTATACCATTATATTTTACATTAATGACAAAAGCAGATTTCAAAAGCCACAGTTACAGAACAAATAAATGGACAGCTTTCAAAGACAGTGTGGTAAGGCTAGACTATTATAGTAAATGATAAGGCCAACAACAAAGACTGGGTTTTCTGACATACCTGAGACACTGATAACGGACTGCCATCATAAACGCCACCATTTGATATCACACTAATGCATGCATGTGTATTTTATGTAAGAGCATATTGAGATGTCATTGCCTAACTTTATAATGCTTCATCATTACAGAAAAGAGTATAAGTGGTAATGGATGTTAATCTTAGTGCTTCTATTTATGCGAATAGTCGGCACGTTAGTCTGAGCTATTTGCATGGGTGTCACAAATGGTTCCCTGATGGTAATGCTATGATGTATGCAGATCAGGTAAAAACAATACAATTTCCAACACTAGTATCTACAGTGTGAAGGTAAAAAAAACACTTGAGATGAAATCTAACTAAACCATTGAAGGAATAGTTGCCTCTACTAGTCTCTATCAAACATAGTTTAGGGTAGTGGTGTCCAACCTTGGCCCTTTCCAGGTTGTTTTCAGGTTTTCCCAAATGAATATTCATGAGATCTATTTGCATACAATAGAGGCAGTGAATGCAAATAGCTCTCATGCATATTCATTGGGGAAATCCTGAAAACAAGACTGGATTGCATCCCTTGAGGACCAAGGTTATGTCCACAACATAAAAGGCCTCCTCCAAATTGATCCCACGAACAAAGCAGATCGTCTGTGCCCTTTATCGCACACATATGAACTCCATAAACAAAATGGGGCTTCATGACACTTTACTACGCCCTCACAACCAGTCTTCTGGACCCTTTACCCAAAATGACACAGGGTCGTATCAGAAGTCCTATGAGGTGAGATTTAGAGATGTGAATTTGCATACTCGGAAGAAGAGACAGGGAAGATATGATAGAAACATTCAACTACCCGAAATGTATTAAAAATGCGTAAGTAGCAAATCATTTTTTTAGGGAAAAGAAATTTTAGAACAGGGTTAGTGACTGTGGGGAAACATTAGCAAATATTTCTTCATGGAACTTTCTCCTAGGATGGGTAGCTACTTCAGGGGGAATTCTGCACAATGCAGAACATAAAAATAGCCATACTGGGTCAGACCAATGGTCTATCAAGCCCAGTATCCTGCTTCCAACAGTGGCCAATTCAGGTCACAAGTACCTGGCAGAAACCCAAATAGTAGCAATATTCCATGCTACCAAGCACAAAATGGCTTCCCCCATGTCTAGCTCAGTAGCAGACTATAGACTTTTCCCCAGGAACTTGTCCAAACCTTTTTTAAACCCAGATATGCTAACTGCCATTACCACATCCTCCAGCAACAAGTTTCAGCGCTTAACTATTTGTTGAGTGAAAAAATATTTCCTCCTATTTGTAAGTATTTGCATACAATTTCATTGCATGTACCCTGGTCTTTGCACTTTTTGAAAGAGTAGAAAATCAATTCACTTTTACCTGTTCTACACCAGTCAGGATTTTGTAGATCTCAATCATATTCCCACCTCAGCCACTTGTGCAGAACTCCCTACTTGTGCAATATTTTGCACAAGCAGTGGCAGAAGCATCAGGAAGCAAAAGCAGCAAAGGCTCAGCAGCTTGGCTTCCCTCATTCACTCCCTGCAGCATCGAGCTGTGATACCACTTCTTCTGTACCTTTTTCCTCGCACAGCAACAGGGGGTGGCACATGGCTACTATCCTGGGCCAAACTGTTCATTTGAACCACATGGGAATCCATACAGTTACATGGCTCAAGGAAAGAGTCAGGCCAAGGACGACAGAAGAGGTGGCTGTGGCCCAATATGCAGCCATGTGCCTCCTCTTGCTGTGCAACTGGGGACAGGGAAGAAAAATCTTGAGAAGGGGCAGTACCACAGGGAGCTGGACAAAATTGGAAGAGGCTGTGTGCTGTAGACATAGATAACTTTATTGGCATGACAATTTTGCATAGAAAACAATACATTTAGCAGTTCAAGAAAAAAAAAAAAGCAGAACCAATTTGCAAAGTATTAGTAAAATTACAATGTACCAGAGGAATGGAAACCTCCTTGTGCTAACTGGCTCTTTCACTTCACAATGATTAGTATAGATAAGCCTGTGATGCTGTGCAGTATTTATTTATTAGGATTTATTTACATGAGCAATAGACAATTATAGCAGTAAAATATTCAAATAACAATACAAAGTATGGCATAGTATACTACTTACAATGTCAACACAATACATAATAGAACATTTTAATTTACGGTGTAGGGTATAAACAAAGATGGAACATATAGATAGGTAAAGGAGTAAGAAGAGTTAGAAAGTAAGGTGACTAATTTAAAGAAAGTTGCACATGAGGTCAGAGAGATGGTTAACATATACATATCATTAGTTGAAACATTGGTCATAAGGCCGTTAATAAAATTTTAGATAACTTGTGTTACTAGGTCAGTTTTAAATGATTTGCTATAGATATCCCAATGAGGTTTTAGAACAAATTTGGCATTCCTATGAAGACAACTGGCACCAAGACCTCTATTTCAACACAAAGGCAACTGTTTTATGAAATAGGCACACTGTCAAAATCTGACACTATATCAATATTATTAAAGAAATATTTACAAATAAAATCTCTCTACTCAAGCAAGAACCACCCAGTTTGCATAATATATACCACTTATGTTGGGTTCTTTCTGGGCCTCATTTGTCATGGTTACAGTTGCTAAAAGAGACCGCTTTGTGAAGTGAAAGAATTGTGCACATTGAAGTTTCTGAACTGTGTTTGCCCTGCAATTTTTTTACAAAGCCATGCACTGTATGCCTGCAGCAAAACAGGAAATCTCAACATTATTTGGTGCCTGATGGCATACAAAATTAATCTGTCTTAGAGCACTTCCTTGACAGAAATCCAAGCTGGCTGCCACTCAATAAGGAGACAATTCGGAAAAGCTACTGAAGTGTCAGACAGGGCACTGCGGAACACAAAGAACAGCTGGCACCATTAAAGAGTCAGTTGACAATGCATGTCCTATGTTACATCAGCTACATTATAAATTACAGTGGCTGAATTAAAGAAACGTGCCATAAGCAATCCCACAAAACAACCAGGAGCTCAGGATTGTACTTCTTTCTGGAATGAAAATCTATCTCTCTCTAAAACCCTTTTGTAGGAATAGTGAAACGAAGCAGCTGGAAATCATGGGAAGCTTGGATACTTCCTGCTTTTAGCCTTTATTCACTAAGCAATCAACTTGCCGGGTAACACAACCTGTCACCTCCCAGACTTCTTACATATCCTGTGATGGTAAAGGGTTTTTGATTAATACAATGCCATACACTAAATTCAACACAGTTAATAGACCACATACATGGGATTTTTTCCGAGGTATAAGACATCAGAAGGGGATTTTTTCTGAGGTATAAGAAATCAGAAGGGGGTCATTTATTAATCCATTTACTGCTGCTACATGATATGGATAATCAAACAATTTTTACTTTGAAACTGTTAGAAGTAAACAATGGAACATATAAATACCCGCTGAGCAATCCAGCACTCAGTGGAGATTAACTGGTTAATGTCGCTGAATATCGCCACTAACCAGCCATCTCTTAACCTGTTAAGTTAGGGACAGGCCAGGGACAGAGTTTGGGTGAAGCACCTACTTTGCTGTTTTGTGACAATTTTCGGCCCATTAACCAGCTAAATAAATGTATACATTTAGTGCCGATAAAAAGCAGACCAAATACACCAAAATATGAAAGCAGTAGGCAATTTACTGAGAACAGGAGATAAAAAACAGTGCCCAAAGTGGGCACATTTCGCCTACATTAGGCTGAGTCAGGGGCTAATGACTTAAGTAAACATAATAAAAAGTCAAATTATAAGAAAGTAATATCATATCCTATATAATAAAACTCACCCTCAACGTTCTGAGGACACTGACGTCACTGTCAGTTTCTCCGGGCACTTCCTTCCGGTTCGAAGGGTTCGTGGTGGTGAAGCCACCGAAATCACTGTGTTGGGGCCCCGCTCTCGCGTCAAATGTGATGACGTCGAGGGCGGAGCAATGGCGTCAGTGGCTTCACAACCAACGACTCAGCACATTGAAGGTGGCGTTGGCGTGCGTTGACGAGGTCCGCAACAATGGCGGTCAGTGCCTTCATAACGCCGAAGGGGTGAGCGGGGGGGGGGGGGGGTTCGGGAGGAAAACCTTGCTAGCGTCCGTTTCATTTGCGCCTGAAATGGGCATGTTTTACTAGTATAACATAATTCATAAATCTTTAAAGAAGAAATGTAAGAAAAAAATACAAATAGTAAATGTTATCAACTTCTGATATAAAAGCATTAATAAATGTACGTGTCGAGGTGTAACAGAAATTGAAATTTTGACAATGTGAGCTTGACAGTGACAAAGTGAACAATTAGGCATAACAATATCAAGCAGTGCATACTCAAGTGTCAGAGTAATTTTGTCTCTCTGTCTGTAAACTGCACTATGTTTTGCTAAATTTCCCACTTGCTGTTTTGCAGGCTGAAGGACAACTCACTCTTCGTATTGCCTTACCAGGTTGCAAGTGCAGTAGCTAGGTTCCACCCTTACAATTGTCCCAGAAGTGACATTGCTAACCCCTGAATTTAAAGTTTCTGCTGTTCTGTGGCACATGCCTATGGCGTACTACACAAGGAGCAGGACGTGCTCCTTTATGCACGAATGAGGGTGCATTTCACCATATCGCTGTTTGATCTTCCTATTATCTTTGTATAGGTTATTTTTGTTAATTTTAGCTATGCTATGCTCTCTCCTCTCTGGCACTCTTCTTCTCCAGCATGTCCCACTGCACATTCTAATTCAATGGGGTCCTCGTCCTCCGTGTCACACGGAAAATACTGGGGCCCTTTTACTAAGCCGCATAGGCGCGTACAATTGAGTGAAGTAGGAGTCTCTGGCATAGTACGTACCTGGTTATAAAAAAGTTTGTCAGTTAAGTGGTATAAATGAAAGGTGTTCTTTCTTCCACTTGTCAGTCTCCTTATGGTGTGCCTCAGGGTCCCCCTGTCACCCATTTTATTTAATGTTTTTGATGATATATTTATTTTAGTCCCAATCACTGAAAATATAAATAAATCTTTTTTGACAATAACAGACTTATTAATAAGTTCGAAGATTGAGCATCAACTCAATTAATAAAATCATATACTATCAACACTAAAATACTTCGGCTGGGTAAAAATTATAACTCATTACCAGCTGTGATGCCATTGAATCCAACTGATCAATTGTCAATAGATCAAGTTACTAAAGTTTTGGGAGTAATTCTGGATTCTTTCTTGTCGTTAGAAAATCAAGTAAATTGTCTTAGCTATCTGTTAATGCTGTGGTACAAAGTTCAAGTTTTAAAACAAGGGGGAAAGATTATGGAGATTAGTTGATAAAGTTTGCTGTTTTATATTTTTATTCTGCCTATCACTAACCTACAATTCCTTCTTTAAACCCCGATCTTTAAGTTCCCAAAGTACAAGCAAAATAGTGTTCACATACCAGAGAAATGTCCTCTTCTCTCAGAACTTCTCAGATCAGGGGCGTAGCCGCTGGTGGGCCTGGGCCCACCCACTTTGGGCTCGGGTCCACCCAGCAACGGTGCACCCAATGGGCCTTCTTTCCTCTCCCTCCCTCCCTCCCCTTCCATCTCCGTCGGGCAGCGCCAGCCTGCCTAACTCTACAGCAAAGCTTCACGGCACCGGGTCCGTCAGCATGCTGCCGCTACGCTCCTACCTTGTCATCTTTTGGCAGAGGTGTTAGTTCTGCTGCTAAATCTGCAGCGGATCCACGTGGTGCCAGGGCTGTCTCTCTGTATGCTGCTGCGACTGCTTCCTCTGCGCTAGCCTCGCCTCACCTTCTCCAATACTCTTTCTGAAGAGGCGGGGCCAGCGCAGAGGAAGCAGTCGCAGCAGCGTACAGAGAGACAGCCCTGGCACCACATGGATCCGCTGCAGATTTAGCAGCAGAACTAACACCTCTGCCAAAAGATGACAAGGTAGGAGCATAGCGGCAGCATGCTGACGGATCCGGTGCCGTGCAACTTTGCTGTAGAGTTAGGCAGGCTGGCGCTGCCCGACGGAGATGGAAGGGGAGGGAGGGGAAAGAAGGCCTGCAGCGTGCCGACGGTTGGGTGGCCGGGAGGTGGAAGAGAAAAAAAGCCCTTCAGCATGCTGGTAGGTGGTGCCTGGGGGAAGGGATCAGCAGGTGGCGGGGAAAAACCTGCAGCGGTGGTTTGGGGGGAGGGGGGTCGCAGTGGCGTAGCCAGACAGCCAATTTTGGGGAGAGGGGGGAGAGAGAAAATTTTGTGCCCACCCACTTTGTGCTCAGGCCCACCCAAAATTGGCTGTCTGGCTACGCCACTGTCTCAGATATTACATGGTGCTGCACCAGATCACTTGACTCAGCTTAATCTTGCTCCCCAAGCTACACAAGGTAATTATTTATTCAATCTTCTTAATACTGAATTTTCCCTCTTTCAAGGGTGGTCGGTATAAGAAAAATGTGGAGTCATCCTTGTTTTCATACAACTTTGGAATAATTTGCCTCAATCTTTAAATGTAATTTGTCTTACATCTCCTTTTGGACCCTTAAGTGAGAAGGACAGAAACTGGAAAGGAGATGACATAAATCTTTCATGGATGAGGACAGGCTAAACTGTAGGCAACACATGATAAAGTACCGTCAAGCCTTAACAGCAGCCAAAAAACAATATTTCTCATAATGCATTGAGCAGGCTGCTAATTCAACCAAGCAGTTGCTCAGCATAGTAAATAGCCTAGTGCAACCCCCACAATAAAACCGGCCTTCCCAGTCAAAACTGAACTGCAATGATTTTGCTGCATATTTTGCCAACAAAATTAAAAGTCTACACCAGGATTTACCGTCTCCATTCAGCTAACCAAGAGCGCACAAACTTGCCCTCTCCCCACACAGACACATGGGACTCTTTTAACCCAGTAACAGAGGAGGGCCTTGACACAATCTTAAGAGGACTTTGACCCCTGCCCATCAAACACAGTGCAACAGGCAAGTAGGGGCCTCACAGAAAGTGCCGCAAAAATTGTGAACTCTTCTTTCTAATAGGCAAATACAAACAACATAAAAAAGGGCTGTGATGTGTCCTTTTTGTTAAAAAAGAACAACTTTGACCAGGGCAAGCTTGAAAGTAACCTGCCAGTATCTAACATCCCGTTTCTAGGAAAACTTATAGAGCAATCTGTGTTCAACTCAATGATTGGCTAGAAGAGAGAAACTGGCTAGATACATGTCAATCTGGATTCAGACTCAGTTCTGGAACAGAAGTAGTCCTCATATCCCTACTAGTATAAGTGCTGCCTATGCATATGATTAGTAATTTTGTTCTTTATAATAATTTTTACCATTTTGCCTAGCATAGACGTCAGGATCACAGGTCTATAATTTCATGGATTACCTCTGGAAGTCTTTTTAAAAACTGGCATTACATTGGCCACCTTCCAATCTTCCGGTATCATGCTTTATTTTAAAGATAAATTACACTATTGCTAACAAAAACTCTGAAAGTTCATTTTTCAGTTCTATCAGTACTCTAGGAGGTATACCATTAGATCCAGGCAATTTGCTACTCTTTAATTTATCGAATTGCCCTATTACATATTTCAGGTTTACAGAGATTTGTTTCAGTTTCTCTGACTTACCAGCATTGAATAGTGTCACAAAACGCCTTTCCACCTGCCTTGGGTTACCCAGCGGCCACTTAGAAGGTCTATCCCCAACACAGATCAGGTCCACCTGCATCTGCTACTTGTGCTCTACACTAGAACCCTCCTCCCACTGACTGGGTCACAACTGCATCTGAGTGAGTCTCCCGCTCTCAAATTATCCCCAGTGATTTCTAGGTTACTAAAGGACGCACTCCCAGTGGTCCCACAGTTCCCAGAAAGCATTCACAGACCCAACACACAAACCACCAGGATTCTTTATCAGTCCAGATAGGCAGAGGCAACACAATAATAGTGTTTATTGTCATAAAAATATTGAACAATGAACATAAAAAGTGCAATCAGCAAACAATAGCAGGTAACTGAAATATGGATCAATTATAGAACTATCTAAACATAATTATTTACTTTCTAAAAAGCACCTGGGAAGATCAGGACATATAACAGTTCACAGAGCTTCAGCAAAGAGATCCTACTCTCTTTTCTTCCTGGGTAAGACTGGAGAAAAAGCTAGTAAAATCCAAATGAAAATGAGCTCCAATCAGAGCCCAGAACAACCAGTTTTAAAAGTATACTGCAGACTGCCTTTCCAGAAGGTTTAAACAAAGGAAATAGCCTTGTTTCTGCAGCAGATTCAAAACGTTACACATCCACCACCTGCTGGCCAAACTAGAGAAATACACTTCAGAAAATAATTAATGCAGTTTTACAGGCTTAAAAATCTCACTGTTTTTTTTTTTTTTTTACATTTGTACCCCGTGCTTTCCCACTCATGGCAGGCTCAATGCGGCTTACATATACAGGTACTTATTTGTACCTGGGGCAATGGAGGGTTAAGTGACTTGTCCAGAGTCACAAGGAGCTGCCTGTGCCTGAAGTGGGAATTGAACTCAGTTCCCCAGGACCAGAGTCCACCACCCTAACCACTAGGCTACTCCTCCACTCTGTCACAAATACCATTTCTGGCACTGTTATCTTACCCACATCTTACTCAGTGAAAATTGAAACACAGAATTCATTTAGGGGCCCTTTTATTAAGCCATGTAAGTGTCTACACGTGCCCAATGTGCGCCAAAATGGAGTTACCACCCGATTATCTCATGGCTCTTCCAGTAATTTCATTTTTGGAGCGCATCCAAAAAATAACTTTTATTTTCGGACACGCGACAAGTGATATTTGACACGCGTACATCATTACCGCCCGGTTACCATGCGAGACTTTACTGCTAGGTCAATGGCTGGCGGTAAGGTTGCAGACCCAAAATGGACGTGCAATTTTGATTTTGCTGCACATCTATATTCAGCAAAAAATTTTAACAAGGCCTTTTTTTTACAGGCATGCTGAAAAATGGATTGGCACATGCTCAAAACCCACGCCTACACTACAGCAAGCCATTTTTCAGCACACCTTAGTAAAAGGACCCTTAGTATCTTTGCTATGGCTTTGTCTTCCCTGAGTGCCCCTTTTACCTCTCGGTCTTCTAGCAGTCCAACTGATTCTTTTACTGTCTTCTTGCTTATAATATACCTAAAAAAGTCTTGGCATTTGTTTTTGCCTCCAACGCAGTCTTCTTTGCAAAGCATCTCTTTGCTTTCAATCAGAGAAACCCAGACGGGGGATTTGCCTTGGTGTTAGAACTGCTGGATTTCTCAGAAGCTTTTGATATTGTAGATCATATTATGCTAGCATGAATGGCAGAAACAGGTATCAATGGCATAGTACTTGCTTTGCTCAGATGTTATCAGACAGACCACAATCTATACTGTTCAACAGCATCTCATCACTATCATGGGCACTAACCTGTCGGGTACCACAATGATCGATACCGTCACCTATTCTGTTCAATATATATCTCAAGCCACTATTTGAGCTGATTCAGTTGATGGACACTCAGTTCTACATCTACACAGACATGATGAAGCTACTCATACCCAGGGAAACTTACTTACCCATAGCCCTAAATAAACTGACTACTATTTAACAGCAATTCAAGAATGGGCTAAAAACAAACTTTGCCCGAACCCAAGTAAAACTGAGATTCTGTGGGTCTCTAACACAAGTAGGCAGTATCTGACATTAAAATCTCTGTGGGGAAATACAAATTTCCCCTCATATCACAAATCAGGAACCTTGGAATACTGCTAGACTCAACACTTATGCAGATCCCCCAAATCCAAGCAACCTTCCAGAGTTGCTTCTATAATTTGTGACTACACTGCCACTCTTCTTCCATTAAGAAAGCAAGTCTTGTCACAGTGGTTCAAGCCATGATAACATTAAGACTGGATTACTGTAATGCACTCTACACCGGTCTGAATACAAAGGGTTTTCATCAGCTCAAATTGATTCAGAATGCTGCATTAAGACTGATAGAAACTGTAAGCAACATGACCATATCACACCATTTTTGCACAAACTCCACTGGCTACCAGCACAATACAGGGCTAAATTTAAAACATCATGTCTGACCTTCAAGGCCCTTAGAGGAAATGGCCTAGAGTACTTAGAACAGGCTCTCCTATATACCTCCAAGGTCACTAAGATTCTCCCAAAGAGCATCCCTAACCACACTCTCTCCCAAAAGCATCACACTAGCAGGCTTATTTTCGAAAGAGAACGGCGCCAATCTTTCGACACAAATCGGGAGATGGGCATCCTTCTCTCAGGGTTGCCCAAATCAGCATAATCGAAAGCTGATTTTGGGCATCCCCAACTGCTTCCCGTTGCGGGGATGACCAAAGTTCCTGGGGGCGTGTCGCAGGTGTAGCAAAGGCGGGACTGGGGCGTGCCTAACAGATGGGCATCCTCAAACGATAATGGAAAAAAGAAGGGTGTCCCTGACGAACACTTGGCCGACTTTACTTGGTCCTTTTTTTTTTACGACTAAGCCACAAAAATGTGCCCTAAATGACCAGACGACCACCGAAGGGAATCGGGGATGACCCCCCTGATTCCTCCAGTGGTCACTAACCACCTCCCACCCCGAAAAAAACTTTAAAAACTTTTGTCTTTTTAGAGTATGGGTGAAGGACGTCCTTTGCTATGCCTCCATCCCTGCAACGGCAGTTGAGGACGTCAAAAATGTGGATGTTTCTGTGAGAAGGACGTCCATGCCTTTGCTATGCCTCTGACACCCCCTTTATTTATTTGGATTTTGTATCACAAGTAGCAGCAGTGGGATTTGAACTAGCCACCTCTGGATTGCAAGACCAGTGCTGTAACCACTAGGCCACTCCTCCACTCCACTAAGTCAATGGGTGGCCTTAAGGGCTCAGGCGGTAAATAGACACGCGCTGGATTTAATTTTGCCACACGTCCATTTCACGGCCCCAACCCCCCTTTTTCCAGACGTGGTAGAGAAATTGTCCAGCGCGTGTCAAATACATGCGCCCACACTACCGGCCACTTTTTGGCGCTCCTTTGTAAAAGGGCCCCATAGCCCCTTTTAGCAACAATTCATATAAAAGAAAATGAATGGGAAGGACGGGCATCCAAGGATATAAATTAATCAAGGATTTCTGATAGCTTCAAATCACAAGAGCAAAATTTAAAGGGTGTGTAATAATATTTAGCCACATCCAGTATTAAATCTACTGATTAAACAGCATAAACTCTGTAGGGCATGACTAGAATGTTGGAAATGATAAACGGCAGTTAGACTTGCTAATCTCAACAGAAAACGGTGATTAAGGCGGATCTCTAATCAGAGAAAGAATGCAGTGGAATGTGCTATCCCAGAAGTCTGTACAGCTGATGTTACCACACAAAATCATACAATTTAATTGTGCAGAGTAGGGGATTCAATTCCTATGTCAAGTTTACTGCTCATCAGATCAGCCAGGCATTGGGATGCTGTGGAGACAGTTCACAGCCTATGGTGGCAAGTAGTTCCAGTCACTGCACAACAGCAGAAACACCATCTGGTCAGATTTAAAATCCACAGTTGCAGGGGTCTGGAGGGAGACCCGTTGCATGGCTGCTTGCTGAAGATGGACAGACAAACTAATGACCAATCAGTGTTTGTGGATCAAATTGTGCAAAGTAGGAATTAGTGGCCTCACACAATTTAAATATTAAATTTAAAGAATTAGTAGGTCAATTTAAAATCACTGACAAATGAAGCAAACTAAATTAAAAAAACAAAAATGTTCTTACTCTACTAGGCTACCACTAGTGGAACAAGGTCATTTTTGTATTTTGTGATCAACTTCACTTATTTCCTATTGGCTGGGTAAGCAAAATCAAACCAAACTGATTAAAAACAAGAAAATGCTGTCAGCAGTGCAGCAGATAGATCAGGGGAGGGGGTAATATCCAGTCTTCTGTACAAAATGTTACATGAGTACACAGTGCAAACAGCTCAGGTCTCAGAGAACAACTTTAATCTTGTGATGATGTTGATTTGATTTTTTTGCCTCCTTCCTACTGTCCTTATTTTTTTTGTTTGGATTGTGTTTCCTTTGAATGATTTTGTTTTAAGTAGTGATATTTTCTGAAGAGATTGAACTGAACAAATCTAATCTATAAAGGTCATAATGGCAGAGCTGGATCAGCAAAGCCAGAGAGATGTATATA
Organism: Microcaecilia unicolor; assembly: GCF_901765095.1. Taxonomy (NCBI): domain Eukaryota; kingdom Metazoa; phylum Chordata; class Amphibia; order Gymnophiona; family Siphonopidae; genus Microcaecilia; species Microcaecilia unicolor. Next base: position 429,109,746 of record NC_044032.1, read on the forward strand.
GAGAACACCTTCAGGGATACTGCAGCATGGTTCTACCTCTACTCTGGCAGCTCCTATGCTGATTTGGAACAGCAAGGTCACCTAGAGGAGAAATGCTGGACTTGGATGGAGGAGAGGGGAGAGAGAATTATTGCTGTATATGGATACAGGGGAGGGAAGAGAGAGGAGAAATGCTGGAAATGGATGGAGGGAAGGAGAGAGGAGAAGTGCTGGACATGGATGGAGGGGAGGGAAGAAAAAAAGAAGATGAACATGGATGGAGATAAGGGAAAGGGGAGAGAAAACTGCACATAGATGGAGAAAATAGGCAAAAGCTGGATCCACATTATACCTCCTCCAGTCAATTCCATGGAGGAGGACCCAGCTTTTCTTATGGATGTAGGGTAAGAAATGAAGAAGAAAGGAGGAAAGTAAAGAAATAAGTGGAAAGGAAGCCGTGGAAAGTTAAGAAAACAGATAGCAGCAGAATCAGACACTGGAACCAATATGGATAGAAAAACAAAGTCACCAGACAACAAAGGTAGAAAAAATCATTTTATTTTCATATTAGTGTTTGGAATATGTCCAATTTGAGAACTTACATCTGCTGTCTTATTTTGCACTGGGTATACTGGAGCTGTAACAGCTTACAGAAATTATTTATAATGAAAAAAAAATCACATTTTTTTTTCTCCTACACTTGTATAATATTTTCAATGATGTCTGTTTATATGCGCCATGGCTGGAATAAGGGGTGTGGCTAATGTGGGTGTGGCTATCATAGGGGTGGGGCCATATGTGGTGACCCCGCCCGTAATGAGTACCGGCACCTTTTTTTCTACAAAAAAAACCACTGCTTTTAAGTATCACTATCATCGATTTGGCAATCGACTGAGGAGACTGCTGGCTCAGCTCATTAAGCAGAGTCATAGATCTTGGTATGCCTCAGGTTTGATTGCCCAGGGTGGCCACGTATTAAATCAGCCATAGGACATTGCAGCTCAGTTTTATCAGCATTTAAAAACATTTTATGCCACTCCAATGGGCAATGTTGGGCCATAGCTTTGTAACTATTTAGAGGATTCAGGATTGCCTGTGTTAAATGAGGAACAGCAGGCATGCCTAAATTCTCCCTTGCAAACCAAAGAGTTACAACTCACTATTGAGGCTTAAAGCACATACTGTTCCTGGACCAGATGGGTTTTCTTCTGCATTTTACAAGATGCTTTCTCCCTTCGTGATACGTCCTCTCTTGGAGTACTATACCATTAGTCTGGAGAAGGATGTCTTTTCAGCTCATGCTAACGAAGTTCTCATCGCTCTGATTCCTAAGCCGGGAAAACCGGGCATGAGTTGTGATGGCTACAGGCCCATCTCGTTAATTAATGTGGACATTAAGATATTGGCCAGCATTTTAGCTACTTGTTTGTTAGGAGTTTTGCCTTATGTGGTGGATCACCAGGTAAGCTTTATCACTTGTCGGCATTCGGTGATGAACATGTGGAAGATTCTTTCAGATGGATGGGAAGCTGGGTATGGTGGTGGGTTTGGATACCGCCAAAGCATCTGACCAAGTTAATTGGTCTTATTTGTTTGATGCACTGCGGTATGTTGGTATCACGGGTTGGTTTTCTTAAGCAGTGCGTTTGTCATATACTTTGTCATCCACAGCGGTGTTGGTGAATGGAGTATGGACAGCTTCCTTTCCTACTGAGCTTGGCACCCGTCAGGGGTGCCCACTCTCTCCATTCTTATTTGCTCTCTAATTGGAATCCCTGTTACGTATTATTTGTCTTGACCCAGATATCCAGGTTTGTCTTTCGGTCTGGTTAGTTTGAAGATTTTGGCTGATGCTGATGACATGCTGCTCATACTATCCGACCTCCAGACTTTACCACAGGTACTGAGTGTGGTTGATTTTAGTTTCTTTCCAGGTCTTACCTTGAACTCAGTAGCTTTGCCTTTACAATTGAAGTTGTGTTGCAAGTGGGTGGGACTGTTTCCACTACAGTGGGTGGAGGAGAAGCTTAAGTACTTGGAAGTTTGGCTCCCTTGTGATCTGACCGATCTAGCCAAATTTAATTTTATGTCGCTGCTGGAGACCACCTTGCATCTTTTGGAGTTGCGGAAGGCTTTTTCCAGTGTATCTTTTTAGCTGTATAGCTTTGCATAATATGATGGTCTTGCCTTGGTGGTTATAAATTCTACAGATGCTTCCGATTACCTTGTCCTCTCACTATGGCTGACTACTATGTTACTAGATTGTTTACTTTGTCAGCTTTTGTGGAGCTTCCTCTTTCGGTTTTTTATAAACCAAAGGAGAAAGGTGGATTGGGCTTGCAGAACTTACAACTCTTTTTCACTGGCTTATGGCATGTGTCATGTGAACAATTGGTTTCATAGTACCTTGGAATTTTCACCGCATACGGTGCAGGTGCGTTTAGGGGAACCTTGGCATTTTAGTAATCTTTTACATGTGCGGGGGTTACATTGGGGATATCATCGTACTTGTTCTTTTTTTTTTAATGTCCCACTGTACGCAGTGTGGCGGAAACTTGGTAGGCTGATTGGGGGTGATGTTTGGATGTCATGGAAATGCTGCTTTTGCTAGCTGGACTCAGCAGGGAACCATATATTTGTTGCATGTGGTGACGGATGATGGTTACATTAAATCTTTTGAGGATCTACGGAAGGAATTTAGGCTGAGTGGCAATGCTCTTTTTCAATACTATCACCTGCAGCATTATATTTCTACCTTACATAGTAGATGACGGCAGAAAAAGACCTGCACGGTCCATCCAGTCTGCCCAACAAGACAACTCATGTGTGCTACATTTGTGTATACCCTACTTTGATTTGTACCTGTGCTCTTCAGGGCACAAACCGTATAAGTCTGCCCAGCACTAGCCCCGCCTCCCAACCACCGGCTCTGGCATAGACCGTATAAGTCTGCCCAGCACTATCCCCGCCTCCCACCACCGGCTCTGGCACAGACCGTATAAGTCTGCCCAGCGCTATCCCTGCTTCTCAACCTCCAGTCCCGCCTCCCACCACTGGCTCTGGCACAGACCGTATAAGTCTGCCCAGCACTAGCCCCGCCTCCCAACCACCGGCTCTGGCATAGACCGTATAAGTCTGCCCAGCACTATCCCCGCCTCCCACCACCGGCTCTGGCATAGACCGTATAAGTCTGCCCAGCGCTATCCCTGCTTCCCAACCTCCAGTCCCGCCTCCCACCACTGGCTCTGGCACAGACCGTATAAGTCTGCCCAGCACTAGCCCCGCCTCCCAACCACCGGCTCTGGCATAGACCGTATAAGTCTGCCCAGCACTATCCCCGCCTCCCAACACCGGCTCTGGCACAGACCGTATAAGTCTGCCCAGCGCTATCCCTGCTTCCCAACCTCCAGTCCCGCCTCCCACCACTGGCTCTGGCACAGACCGTATAAGTCTGCCCCGCACTATCCCCGCCTCCCAACCTCCAGCCCCGCCTCCCACTACCGGCTCTGCTATACCTTGTCTGCTGCGGCCCTTTTGTCATCCACTCATGAGTTGTACACGGAGCCCTACTTTCTGGATGTGCAGTTCTCTGTGCCATTAAAATGTTATCACAGATACCTGCAAGATCATGTGCCTGAGCTGTCTGCACTTGCTATGTTCAATGCTGGAATAAGGATTTGGGGCTCAATCTTATAATAGATCAATTTAAGCGTAGTCTTAAAGCTAGGGAGATTCTTACATGCAATGTCTTGCATGGTGAGATTCAGAATAAATTATTGTTGTATTTGTATGTGTCCCTTCACAGGGCTTTCCTGCTATTATGTGACCTATTGGTGCCAGTCTGAATTGTCAATGTTCTCTGGCCACTCTTGGCCATATGTTTTAATCTTTACCACATATTTCTGTTTTCTGAGGGGCTGCTGTCACGCATATTTCTCACCTTTGGCACTGGCACTGACAATGGCATCCATCTCCTTTGTTTTTGTTTGACCATGTCACTTGTGTTCAACCTGCCCCTAAGGGGTTTGTCAGGCAATCTGGAGGAAATCTCACACCCATTCAGATTTCCTTCACTACAAATTCATGCTATCCTCCTTCCAGTCCTCACTATTCCTTGCCAAACAGGACTATTACACCCAATTGACTAATTCTCTCAGCTCTAACCCTCGTCGTCTCTTCGCCACCCTTAACTCCCTCCTCAAAGTGCCCTCCGCTCCCCCCCCCCCCCCCCCCTCGCTCTCTCCTCAATCACTGGCTGACTACTTCCGCGACAAGGTGCAAAAGATCAACCTTGAGTTCACTACCAAGCCACCTCCTCCTCTTCACCCTTCAACCCTCTCCCTCAACCAACCAACCCAGACCTCCTTCTCCTCCTTTCCTTTCTCCGCCTTCTTTCCTCCTCAAAATGCACCACTTGTTCCTCTGATCCCTTCCCCACCAACTTACTTAACACCATCTCTCCTACTATCACCCCCTCCATCTGTCATATCCTCAACCTCTCTCTCTCCACTGCAACTGTCCCCGACACCTTCAAGCATGCCGTAGTCACGCCACTCCTCAAAAAACCATCACTAGACCCTACCTGTCCCTCCAACTACCGCCCCATCTCCCTCCTACCCTTCCTCTCTAAGATACTTGAGCGCGCAGTCCACAGCCGCTGCCTTGATTTTCTCTCCTCTCATGCTCTCCTCGATCCGCTTCAATCCGGTTTTCGCCCTCTTCACTCGACAGAAACAGCACTCTAAAGTCTGTAATGACCTGTTCCTTGCCAAATCCAGAGGCCACTACTCCATCCTCATCCTCCTCGATCTATCCACCGCTTTTGACACTGTCAATCACGACTTACTTCTTGCCACACTGTCCTCATTTGGGTTCCAGGGCTCTGTCCTCTCCTGGTTCTTCTCCTATCTCTCCCACCGCACCTTCAAAGTTCACTCTCATGGATCTTCCTCCACCCCATCCCCTTATCTGTTGGTGTTCCCCAGGGATCTGTCCTTGGACCCCTTCTCTTCTCAATCTACACCTCTTCCCTGGACTCCCTGATCTCATCTCATGGTTTCCAGTATCATCTCTATGCTGATGACACCCAACTGTATCTCTCCACACCAGACATCACCGCGGAGACCCAGGCAAAGGTATCGGCCTGCTTATCCGACATTGCTGCCTGGATGTCCAACCGCCACCTGAAACTGAACATATCCAAGACCGAGCTTATCGTCTTTCCACCAAAACCCACTTCTCCTCTTCCTCCACTTTCTATCTCAGTTGATAACACCCTCATCCTCCCCGTCTCATCTGCCTGCAACCTCGGAGTCATCTTTGACTCCTCTCTCTCCCTCTCTGCGCATATCCAGCAGATAGCCAAGACCTGTCGCTTCTTCCTCTTTAACATCAGCAAAATTCGCCCTTTCCTCTCTGAACACACCACCCGAACTCTCGTCCACGCTCTCATTACCTCTCGCCTGGACTACTGCAACTTACTCCTCACCAGCCTCCCACTTTGCCATCTATTCCCCCTTCAATCTGTTCAGAACTCTGCTGCACGTCTCATATTCCGCCAGAACCGATATACTCATATCACCCCTCTCCTCAGGTCACTTCACTGGCTTCCGATCAGATACCGCATTCAATTCAAGCTTCTCCTTCTTACCTACAAATGCACTCAGTCTGCTGCCCCTCACTATCTTTCTACCCTCATCTCCCCTTACGTTCCCGCCCGTAACCTCCGTTCACAGGATAAATCCCTCCTCTCAGTACCCTTCTCCACCACCGCCAACTCCAGGCTCCGCTCATTCTGCCTTGCCTCACCCTATGCTTGGAACAACCTTCCTGAGCCCTTCGCCAAGCCCCCTCCCTGCCCGTCTTCAAGTCTTTGCTTAAAGCCCACCTCTTCAATGCTGCGTTCGGCACCTAACCCTTACCGTTCAGTGAATCCAGACTGCCCCAATTTGACTGCCCCTATCGGACCGACCGTTCACTTGTCTATTAGATTGTAAGCTCTTTGAGCAGGGACTGTCTCTCTTTGTTAAATTGTACAGCGCTGCGTAACCCTAGTAGCGCTCTAGAAATGTTAAGTAGTAGTAGTAATCAAACTTGTTAGGAAAGAAATGCATTCTACAGTGTTAGTTGCCGACTGAGGCCCCTGGCTTGTCTCATGGTGCTCAGAGATGCTACAACAGGCTGTGAGGTTGCGGACATGGACTGTGCCTGGCAGGAGATTTCAATGTGTATGGAAGCCTTTTTGGACTTCACTTGCACCACTGAAATACAGTCATTTGTTGAACTGTTAACTTTAAGGAGATTTCGGCCTGCTTAGACTTTGCTACTGTAGAGGGAGAATGGTAGTGGGGGGGGGGGGGGGGGCAGGGGGAGGGTGGCTTAGGATACTACAGTTTAAACTTGTTCTTCTATTGTTATGGCTTGTTGTACCTTTAATAAAGATGATTAAAAAAAAAGTAATTACCTGGTAAATCTGAAAAGAGCAGAATACATTCGTTAAAGCCATTAGCCAAAAGCCTATCTCTTAGCTGCTGCAGGATGGCCACTCCAATGCAAAATGGGAATGAAGAGTTTCCCAGCAGTAAAGTGTCCCAGAGGTGAAAAATCTTATGCAATGGGAAGACATCTGCAAGAGAACAGGAAAAAAAAAACTGTAGCATCAGTAAAAAGTGTGATGGTGGTAGTAAGCAATTTCAATCCATCAAAGCTATACTCCAAAGGTCATAAGCGCCTCACGTGACTCAAGACACACTATTATGGCCTATTTTTTCTTTCAGGAAAAAACAGCATTAAAAGTTGTTTAGACAGATGATATATTTTCATTTAACGATAAAATAATTTTTTGCAAGAGCATATTTCTGCTATCGTTTTCTTACTGAACTCTGGTTTAGCCCCTTATTGCTAAAGCTCATTTACAAACCATACACATGCTACCCATACAACCCTACCATCTGCCCTTTCCACAACTACAAAGAGACTCTATTCAAGACTACTGTCAAAGTTCCTTCTGTCTGGATAGCATACTCTTGAAGGTTTGCCATTTATCACCAACTGCCCACTCCTAATCTAAAATCTGTGGGAACAGTCACCACAGTTTGTAACAAGATGATCTCAGAAGTTTAATCATTTTTGCATATGCCCTGACACCTAAGATTAACCAGGACTGGCTCTCTTGCATTTTAGGACATCTCACATCACTTCCTCCAGAACCCCAGAATAAAATTTAAAGCTCTACAGAATTCAGAACATAATCAAGAGGAGCTGTATCACAGAAGGAAAGGTAATTTTTTATTTTAAAAAAATAATATATAATTTGACATTGGCATTGTGGCTTCCCACTCACATTAGTGGTTTTTCCCTCAAATTAGTAGCTCGTTAGAATCAGAACTGGCCTCACTGCACCAGCAAGAATAGTAAAAGCTTTTAGAGCTTATTCTGTTAATGTATTTCAGATACATTCTGGCAGGACAACTTTCAGGCATGAAAAAGTAGGATAAATCATTGTCTTGACTACTCAGGGCCACTTTTACAAAGCTGCGCTACCAATTCTCGGTGCGGCAAATGAGAGGATGCCCATTCAGTATCTAAGGGCTTCCTCTCATTTGCTGCGTGAGAATTGCTAGTGCAGCTTTGTAAAAAAAGTCCTCAGTCCTTAGCTGCTCTACCAAGGAGTGGAGTAGTTGCTTAAAGTAGAGGGCTGAGGACCAGGGAAACCCATTTCTCTCACTGGTGATCTTTGTGAATTTGGGCAAGTCACTTTACCGTTCATGGCATCACACAGAAATTGAGATTGTAAACTCTCTACAGCAAGAAAATACCTACAGAAACCCATCACAAGCCCAGATTTGGACAAGCAAGTAATTAAATCCAACTCTTAAATCCAGGACTGCTGATTGGGATGAAGTTAGTGCTCGTTGAAATTAATTCATAGAACTTGCAACCTAATAAACTAATTAAAATTACCACTAACAGGTCAGATATGACTATATAATCTAAATAAAATTAAATGAATATATTTAGCTGTGATCTTTCAGCTGGTCCCACACACGGTCCCTTTATCTTGAAAACTAATCTCTAAAGTTTTGGTACCTGGCTATGTGTGCAAATTCAAATTACTGAATAAAATATGGGAAGAAAGGGCATGAACAAATACACATTGGGCCCTGTTTCCTAAGGTGCGCTAGCATTTTTAGTGTGCGCTAACTGCTAGAGACACCTACATATTCCTATGGGTGTCTCTAGCATTAGCATGCACTAAAAACGCTAGCGCACCTATAGCGCAGCTTAGTAAAAAGGACCCATGATTTGTTTGAAGAATTCATGATACAACTTAGTTCCATAATTTTCATCTCTGATCTTAAGCTTTGAGTTACCAGAGGCACAGAAATATGAGGAAACAAAGTCAGAGCACAGAGAAAATGATATTAGGGAACAGAAAAACATCAAGTTGCACTCACGTGTAAACATGGTGAGAAACCAAGGGATGGCATAGAGCTAGGAAAATAAAAACAGTGGTGTTACCAATTGAATAACAGAAGAGCTTGTATATTTATTATAAATGTTATCAATTACAGCAATAGCTGATGTCCCCTATGAGGTTTTTTTTTTTAAAATTTCAACAGTTTTTATTGTTTTATATTCAACACTTGCCAAACAAAATGCATCATCAATATACATAGGTCAAACCTATTACAGTCTTGCTATAAATGTAACATATATGTTTACTATGAGCTTCTTTAGCAACTCGACATTTTTGCTGGGTAAGACAGCTCCATAAGACAAAACACCTTGATTTCATTAGAAGACAACCAGCAAGTATCACTGCAGCAATATAAAAATTACAACATTTTTCATTAAATCTGTTTGAAAAATATGCTGTGGCAAGGAAAATCTCAATGCCTCGAAAGAGTACCCGGTAGCATTATCTGGCAAGTCAACATGAAGCACTGAACCCGATCGCTCTCAGATTTGCTACAGGAAGCTTAGTGCAGTGCAGAGGTTGTGCAGGTACCCTAGCTTCTTTCACACTTTAAATTACTTTGGGCCCACTATTCAAAGGGATTTAGATGTTTAGTAGCAGCTGCTAAATATAAAAGTCCCTTATCTTCCCTCTAGATACTCCTAGTGCCAGGCCAATGAGATGGTGTTTTTCCTGGCTACATGTTGGTGGCAATATTAAGCCACTATCCGTATAGCTAAATGGTTTAATTTATGCCAGCAAAATATATATATATATGTGTGTGTGTGTGTGTGTGTGTAAGTATTTTGGGCCCATCATTTGCTCGGGGACAGCTGTTAATATATAATAGCACTTACTCGGCACCGAAAACAAAGCCGGCTATGTTGGTGGCATTCTGGGGGTGGGGACAGGACTTGACCGCTTAAGTGCTGATATTCAGCCCTTAAGCAGTCAGGTTTACCGCATAAATGGGACTGCATAAAAGTCTTTGCTATTTTTATGAATACTGACAAGTGGCTACGTGCTAGCCAGCTTACAAATAACTGGATATTCAAAGTCGAAGCCCGCCCAGGCCCTGGCATTGAATATCTGGGAATAACGCCATCTGCAGTGAGCAAAACGCTCACCACCAATGGCTGAATATGGACCCCTTTCTTTTGAACAGTGCAGCCAGCACTAAAAAAAATAAATAAAAGGATGACCACTGACTTAAATGCTGGCCCCTAAATATTTATGCGTTTTAAATTAGACTATTTAAAAGCACAAAGTGAGTCTGGTCACTGACACATAACAGGGTTGCGGAATTAGAAATTCAGAATACAACAGCTATAGAGAAAAAAAAAGCAATTATGACAAATATAGTATCGGCTGCCTCTAATGTATGACAGCAACAAAACAGTAATGTGTTAACTATCAATACACTGAAGTTTTACTTTAATGTCATTTCCTGACGTTTCTCTGTTTCATCCAGTTAATTTTAGGAAAGATATTTGTTCAATCAGACTTGCCCAGTAGTTAAATGGATAGTGCTGATAGCCATAACTCTGAAACACTCCTTGACCTTTCTTTACCTAACCAATGAGAAGTTCAGAGAATTCAAATGGGAGAATTTATCTGGTTAACTTCCAAAGGTTAACCAGCTATATCACCTGAATATTGTTCCTATTACGTTCATAACAAGAACTTCCAGTCACAAATACAGCCTATTTCCAGGTTGTATACCTACACAGAGATTAAAAAAAAAAAAATCCAAGGTCGGAATATTGATGACCTTCTTCTCCTTCACCGTTAAATTTATTTATGAAAGAAGGACACACACACACAATGCAGTCTTATAAGCCTTCCTTATCTTTTGAAAATAGGGTAAAATAAGTAACTTAGAAGGGTGAGGAAATACACATAAATGCACGGAGAAGCATACTGATTTAAAAAAAAAAAAAAGAAAACTGTCAAGATCTGCATAAATTCTCTGACACTTCCTCAAAATGTATTGTGAAGACATCTTTCAGGTAGGACCATAAAGGAATACAGGGGGTGGAAGGGTCCTCGAGAGGTAGCAGATGCTCTGGTGTGCATTGGGAGGATGATGGTATTAGGGACTATGTTTAAAAATGTGATTAGTCACAATTAAAAATGTTTTAATCAACTGATAATGATTACAATTTTTGATCAAACATCAGCTATATTAATAACACACGTTAAAAGGGCAGTCACGTGTGTCAATGCATTAACACAGTGTAGTAAATGTAGTCCTTAATCAGTTAGCAGCAGCTGAATATCTGGAAAAAGTTAACTGGTTAATCACACTTGCACTGCCATCCATTAATAGCCAGTTGAGGCGCAACTTCACTAATTGCCACTCTTTTTTTTTTTAGTTTCTTTTATTAGATTCTAGACGTTCTTTGACAGTTTTAATAGTAAAAATGAAAAATAATTTGATATAAAAAAAAACATGTGCAGGCTTGCTCTTAAAATGAAAAAAGATGTTTAGCTTATAATAAAATAACAGAATCTTAGTAAACACTGCCCCCTGCCAATGCTCGGTAAGAATGTCTCACAACACTCACTGATTTTCAAGCCACGTTGACTGACAGACAGCCTTTAAGTTTGTGAGATTTACCTATATAAATCTATATTATGAGCAGGAATAAATTCCGATAATTTACAATTCTGTTATAAAGCAAAATGTACTTTGTAATCACTCACCATAGCATGAAGACCTCCTGTTCTTCCAAAATACACTTCTGTTCCATTATTTTAATTCTTATTATGAGGAAATATCTTAGTAGTCCTAACAGCTTGCATCTTCCAATAATTTTTTAGCCTGATGCTAGGGTAAACCTTGGTAATCAGTATCCAAGAAAAAGATCTGGGTGTTTTTGTAGATATGCTGAAAATCTTCTGCCTAGTGTGTGGCGGTGGCCAAAAAAGCAAACAGGATGCTAGGAATTATTAGGAAAGGGGTGGTAAATAAGACCAAGAATACTATAATGCCTCTGTATTGCTCCATGGTACAACCTCACCACAAGTACTGCGTTCAGTTCTGGTCACTGTATCTCAAAAAAGATACAGCGGAATTAAAAAACGTTCAAAGAAGAGCAACCAAATTGATAAAGGGGATGGAACTCCTCTCATATGAGGAAAAGTTAAAGAGGTTAGGGCTCTTCAGCTTGGAAAAGAGATGGCTAAGGGGAGATATGATTGAAGTCTACAAAATCCAGAGTGGTGTAGAGCGAGTAGATGTGAATCAATTTCTTACTCTTTCAAAAAGTACAAAGACTATGGGACACTCAATGAAGTTACATGGAAATACTTTTAAAACAAATAGGAGGAAATATTTTTTCACTCAACAAACAGTTATGCTCTGGAACTCTTTGCCAGATGATGTGGTAACAGTGGATAGCGTATCTGGATTTAAAAAAGCTTTGGACAAATTCCTGGAGGAAAAGTCCATAGTCTGCTATTGTGATAGACATGGGGCAAACCACTGCTTGCCCCGGGATTGGTAGCATGGAATGTTGCTATTAAGTGGGTTTCTGCCAGGTACTTGTGACCTGGATTGGCCACTGTTGGAAAAAGGATACTGAGCTAGATGGACCATTGGTCTGATCCAGTATGGCTATTTTTATGATCTTATCAGTTGCACCTAGATGCTTTGGTAGCCCTTGTTTAGCCCTTGGTCTAACACCCTTTCTATTTTTTGACAGATGGTGTTAGTGAGAGATGCAATGGGCGTAAACATCCTTGTTAAATTTGTTTTTCTTTAACATAATTTTGCACTGGACCCCATGTTTCCTCTCTGGCATCTGACAAAAATGTATGTAGGAAATGGGAAACTTTTGTTATTAGTTTTATGAGTGCGTGACATATAAAGATGGAACAGGGTCTTAAAGAATGCTAGGCCTATGTCTCCTTATAGTCAGTGCAAATACATGCCAAATGAACAGAGAAAATACATTCATTACTAGACAGAAAAACGGCAATTAGTAAACATATCTTGGTAAAACATTGAACTGCAACTCGTTATTACAGAGAATCACCCAGATTAACTCATACCTTCAACTCCTTCAGAACGTGGGGGAAAGACTGTTAGGAGGAAAATTTATGAACATATTAAAGCAGTCCTGAAGGAGTTACATTGTCTGTGGAAGAAAGGATCAAATTCAATATTTTAGTCTTCAAATGTTTGCATTTTCTGGCTCTTGAATATCTGTCTGAGAAACTACGTCATTACCAAGCTTCTCTGAATCTTAGGCCATCTCCACAGGCATAATTGGTAACACCATCCTTCTCGATGGTCAACATAATAGATACTAGACAGAAGGCATCCAGTAGTTTTATGGCTATGGTTTATGGGACTTGATATACCGTCTTTCCTGATACATATAGCAAATCAGTTTACAAAACAAATATCAAAAACAAATGAATGCCATCAATGAACAAGAAAGTAGAATATATGAGATAACAGCTAAGTCAGGGGAATAAGAGAGGACTGATTTAGTAAGAATAGAGTAGGGAGGGGGGTGAGGCTGAAGGCAGTGATATTGTGTCCCAATACACCACTTGACATTATACTTGACTAGTATAAGCCTGATTAAAAGATGGGTTTCAAGTGTGGCTTTGAATTTTGAGGACAGCTTTAAATGAAGGGTCAGAGAGCGTATTCCAAAGCAAAAGGTGCAACAAAGTAAAAAGCGTGCATACTCAGAAAAACTGTATGGTGTATACAGTTGGTGTATACATTGATGGTCTTCAAGTTTATGTGGCTGTCGGGATCTATTGTTTTGCTTTGACATCTGCTCTTTGCTGCCCCCTAGAAGTTGCTGACCTAGGCAACTACCTTGTCTTGCCTAATGGTTGAGCCATGTTTAACTTTCAAAAAAAGAAATAAAAGAGCTAGTGAAAGAAATTTCATCACAATCCTTCCAATTACCAAACTAAAGAACTTACCCGATGAGGATTTTAAAAATATATCCAGGAAAGAACCTAATAAAATAATTTTACGTTTAGGCCCTTATTTGCTAATGCTTAACATGCAATCATGTGTTATCATAAACTATCTCCTGCAAAGCCCTCTATATAAAATGAGCTTTGTGGAAACAACATGCAATATCATCATTACACAAAGAGTTATAAGGGACATAGTCGGAAAAATAGCCAAGGCAACATCAAGCGGCTTGATGTTGAAAAAAATAAACCCTGACCAGGTAGCTGCTCTAGGCTTAAGGAGGCCTGGGAAGCTGCAGAAAACAAAGAAAACGTAGAAAGGGCTTAAAAAAAAATCTAACTAAAGTTTTAAAAAAAAATTAAGGGAAAGGGTACTGGCCTCACATGACAGAGTAGGTGAAAAATAAGAAAACAAAATTACACCATGAAACTGCTGCACAAGTCTGATGTGAGCTGAGGGGAATAAAAATAAAAATGTCCTCGCTGCTCTGTGGAAAACTAAAGACTGACCTGGTCCTAAGCAATAATGGTGGGAGGGAAGACATACGCACGCGCAGATGACCTCTTCCAAAAGCCTCTGGAAAAAGAACGCTAGGGAGCATCTCCGTTTGCAATATTAATAGCGAGAACATTCTCGCCCAGCTTGTCCTCAGAGAATGTACAAATAACATCAATACACAGGCTAAACACAGTGGCCTTACATTTTTTCCGTCTAATTTGATTAGCTAGAGAAACATGTAATTATCTTAACCTTGTGGCTGTGAAACTACTTTTAAACTAAATCCAAATGTTGAGCACTGAATCGGTGACTAACTTGTGGGGCACAACAAAAAGGGGTACGTGTCTTAGCATGGGAAAATCAACTTTTTGACTGTATGTTCACACTGCAAACGCCACAGAAGTTCCTGTGCGTTTAATAGCCTCGTCTTACAGTTTAAAAGAGAAGAAAGCCACTCAGGTGTTATGTACTGTTGGGCGGGATAGAAAATTTTAATAAACTTGAAACTTACACATGTATTTATGCAAATGCAGTGATTATTTTGGGAGATTTATTAACCATTTTATAAAGAGATTCACTAATTACTTCAATAACCACACACATAATGAAAACACTGCAAAAATTTCACGCTGACCAACAACCTCCATATTTACATATAAATAGAAAGACCAGCTTAATATTTGCTAATACAACCAGCAGGGCAGTCAACACTATTCATAAAGCCTTAGGACTCGGCGAGTGTTCAATATTCTCAGAACCCCATGACCCACAGCAAATGCAAGGTTGCCCTGGAAACACAATCCTTTCAGCAGAGAGAAGCCGCGTCTCAGGGATGAAAGATTAATCAGGCTTCACCTCTGCAGGATTACAGCGCCAGCATGAAACTTAGGTTCACATCCCCATTACTAAAGGGCACATCTTTCACCATGATAGGTCCTAGGTGGTCTTGTTACAAATGCAGAAAAACTCTTTTGAAACACCTCTCCTGTCTGCAGGTTGTTAAAAAAATCATTTCAAGATAAAAACCTTGTAGATATAAACCTTGTAAGATAAAAAAGTACAAATCTTATAAAAGGAATGAACTCTAAAAAAAAAAATAAAGTCACCAGCAAATTAGGAAGAATATTTCACTTGTTTTTTTCATGCTGCACACTTGAATCAGCAGCAATAAATCCAAGTCACACCACTAAAGAAAACAGAGATCAGCTAATTAGTATGTATGGATTCTTGCCCATTTATTCCAAGCAAACCTATGTCTGATCAGAAACACAGGTTCTCTCTTATTTTTCAGAGCTGGTGCTTGAAAATTCAGTAAAGCATAGAAATCAAATATTATCTTCTCCATCTTTCAGGGTCAAAGTGTTACACCTCTTGTAGACTTTCCATACTTGGCTCTATACGAGAGAAAGTGTTTCTGTAGTTGCATATTATATTCAGGTACTTATTTTGTATCTGTGGCAATGGAAGGTTAAGTGACTTTCCCAGAGTCACAAGGAGCTGTAGTGGGAATCAAACCTGGTTATCAGGTCACTGCACTAACCACTTGGCTACTTCTCCACTCCAATTTCAGATTCTATAAAGTCATTTTTACTGTCTGCATTAGTAAAAAAAAAAAAAATGTATGTACTTTGTCATTGAATATTACCCAAGGAAAATTACATTCACACATTGAGCATGTGCTCAATTTAAAATAAATGCAAATCCACCTCCACCTGCAGGTAAAGTCACATGCATATAGGCTGTATGTATGTAATCTGACCTGCACACAGGAAATTATTCTCTTAAAGGGTCAAATGGGTAACATATACCATTTGTGCTGTAGCACAAATACCAAAACAGCTGAATTAACCAATCTGATTTGGCTGATTTTTAGACAAATATCACTGAAATGCATTTATTTCCTAAGCTGAAGCCGGCAGACTTAATAAGCAACACCCAACAGTCTTGAGAAATTCATGGAATCTCTTGACTGAAAACTTCAATCTAGAACAAATTTTCTCCTTTCGTTTCACAAGGCAGCAGCAGTGTTATCACTTTGTACTGTGGTACAGCAATCTGCTACCGCTATAGTTGCAACTCCTGACAATCATAGCAGTGGTGTTGAAGAAATACTTTTTTCCAAGGACACATCACCCAGGCACATCAATTGGTGGGGATTTAGAAGGAAAGGAAAAGTGCTACAGAAAGATACAGTATGCACTGCAACACAGAGTTTAAACACATTTTGTGTCTGGCATTTTTAAGTTCAATAGCATAAATATGAATTAGCGATTACGATGGAATATTATGATTCCCTACGGTGGAAACATTACTTCTGGCCACAAAAGCATCCTTTTTGCAATAATTGCATGGCAATGATAAATGCCTCAGAATTCCCCCTTACTACACATTTACAGCGACTAGGGTTCCCATTCATTAACAAATAGTCTCCTGCCCCATTGAAGCCACTGCTGCTTCTGTCACCTTTTCCACCTCTTTTTCATGTATTGCCATTGTCCAACCAATCTCCCCTTGGTCCCCACCTTCCATATAACCTCCTGCATCAGCTATTGCCTTCTAGTGCTGACCATCACCACAGCCTTCTTCCTTCTTTTACTGCAACAGTCAGGGCATCTTTTCTCTTCCTGTTGTTCTACCTCAATAAGAATGAGCACAACCTGATATAGAAAGGTCTTTTCTACAGGCTACCACCATGTTGCTATCTCCTCCTCTACTACTACTTAACATTTCTAGAGCGCTACTAGGGTTACGCAGCGCTGTACAGTTTAACAAAGAAGGACAGTCCCTGCTCGAAGGAGCTTACAATCTAAAGGACGAAATGTCAAGTTGGGGCAGTCAAGATTTCCTGAATAGAGGTGTAGTGGTTAGGTGACTCTGTCCTGGCATCATACATTCCATTCCTGCTGTAATATTTGAGCCCTTTTTGTGTGTTGTTAATCATGTTTAATTAATGTCTGTACTGTGTGCCTTATTGATTTTCAAGAGTTTATCTGAATGTTGCAAGTGTGTTTCATTTTGTTTTTTCGACACGCTATGGAAGTATAAATCAACATTTTCTCCAGGCTTTGACTCCATTCAAAACTTCCCTTTGTGTCAGCCAAGTTTGAAAAGTTCCACGTCAAGTACTTTTACCTACTTCTTTCAACCCTTTATTTTAAAAATCATTAAGCAGCAATTCAGAGCAGGCTTTAATACTTACATCCGGAATAAAGCCAATCTCATTCAGATGATTACTCAGCTCTGGGTCATGGAATGCAATCATCTGGGAAAACACAGTCAGGTACTCTGAAATGACAGTGGTATTAGAGACCAGTGTCAGTGGAGGAGGGAAAACAGAACTGTAATCAATACAAAAGATTACTATACATACACACACGTGCACGTATCTATACATTGAATCCCTTAGAAATACATAGGCAATAATCAAAACTGCCCTTCTTGGTGGAAACTTTGCAAATTGTATAATTCTTGTGGGTAAAAACTAAGAATCAAAGGAACACTACCTGGGCAGTTTTGCTTTATTGTCCATGAAAAATTGACTATAAAGATTTACCTCTGGAAAAATGGACTATAGAGGTGTGTTCCTGCTTTCCCTAAAGGTAATATTTCCATCAGAAAAAAAAATTAATTTTGATTACATTTTCATTGTAATATCCCCAGCTCTCAGTAAATTTCAGTGCTTCTCCAATCTACTCCTATGTTATTGGCTTCATTTGCCTTCCTGGACCTGCAATGGCTTACCTTCAACTAGCAGCTTCATTATAAAACTCTAGATGGGGAGAGAGCAGGGAATATTATAATGCACATAGGCCCCAATGCTCAAAAGTAACCATGGTTACTAGACGCCATTAGCACCATATTAGCATCTGCGTTTACCCGCGCAGAATGTTCAGAGGGGTCTAGTGCGGCAAATGAACGTGCCAGGCCTCAGCGCAGATAGCATGCAAATGTAGACAAGCTCATGTAAATGAGGTCATTTTATATTCCTCTCCAATGCTCTGAAAAGAGTGCCCGAAATAAAACTGCCTTACCGCTGTAAATGATGACGCCAGGTATTAGGGTGTTGGAAGAGAAGATTTCCCATGATTCTCATGCTTCTCTCATGATTCTTTCTGCAAAATCTCTGGTTTTGATTGCTTTTGGAAGCAGAAGGAAACCCTTAAGTGCCGGTTGTGAGAAAAAGCAGACCCCACACATTGGTATCTCTTTCCTCTAAATTTAAAGTGTCTATGCTAACAAAAACGCCACCCGCATCTTTTTCCTGCATCTAAAATTTAAAACACCCTTAGCGCATATTGGTGTCTGTTTCCTGAGCCTTAATATAAGTGTTCAAGCAGAAAAAAAAAATTAAAGACACTTATATTTAGGCTGCAGAAACCAGACACCAATTTGTGATGCACGTTCGGGTTTTCCCAGACGTATATGAACAGGAGTCGAGTTTACCGCAGAACTCTTCTGCGCATGCGTCAAGCCTCCCGCTGAACTCCCTAAAGGTCAATGCTATGCATGCACCCATATTTGCATCTCATTAGCATTGAGCATTAGGGTGTTGTTTTTTATGCTGCTTTGGCAGTAATTTTATGGTGCTATTCAGAACAGCGATTGAGTTTGAGCATCGGGGCACCCATATCTAGGTCAAAATCAGGAGTAGTCAGAAGTGAAAACAGCTTGGGGTTTTCAACCTAATCACCAACAAGTATGTGGAGTGGAGGAGTGGCCTAGTGGTTAGAGCACCGGTCTTGCAATCCAGAGGAGGCCGGTTCAAATCCCAATGCTGCTCCTTGTGAGCTTGGGCAAGTCACTTAACACTCCATTGCCTCAGATACAAACTTAGATTGTAAGCCCTCCTGGGACAGCAGTGTTGCCAGGTCTGCGGGTTTCCTGCACAATTGGGCGGCTTTCCGCGACCGGTTGAGGGCAATTTTTGCCGGCTGCGGGAAATTGGGTGGCTTTTAAAAACCCGCAGTGCGGGTTTGGGCGCTTTTCTGGGGCTTCTATTGGTCCAATTTGGTCCAATAGAAGCCCTGCAGAGGCAGGGTTAATGACGTCGGGGGCAGGGTTAGTGACGTCAGAGACTACGTCGGGGGCGGGGTTAATGATGTCAGAGGGTACATCAGGGGCGGGGTTAATGATGCCATAGGCAGGATTAAAGACGCCAGAGGCTAAATAGTAGTAGGCGGGGTTGATGACATCAGGGGCGGGGTTTAACTTCGTGCAGGTTTTGGGCTGGTTTTGGGCAGGGAAAATGTTTTCAATCTGGCAACCCTGTGGGACAGAGAAATATCCAGAGTACCTGAATGTAACTCACCTCAAGCTACTACTGAAAAAGGTGTGAGCAAAATCTAAATAAATAATTTGTTACATTTGTATCCCACATTTTCCCACCTATTTGCAGGCTCAATGTGGCTTACATAATACCGTAGGCATACGCCAAGCCGGTAAAGAACAAATACAGAGTGTTATTAAATAAATATGTGTGCACATTATGTGACTGACAGACTGTTTAAAGTGAAGCACGTGACTGATGTACAATGTTGTCAAACTAGCTGATTTAGGTGCTCATTTTCAAAGATTTATACTATGAATTTATTATTTTTGTAAAGCATTAAAGTAATTAAAAATAAACTAGACATAACAAGGAATGCCATATTAGGATACCTAAACATATTTAATTGTGCCTTTATATAAACTTTTGGTAATTTGAGACTTCTTACAGCTCTTTAGGCCTCTGCTTTAGAAAATTTTGACAGCTCTTCCTGCTAGAGGCATTGTGCAAGTAAGAAGGTAAAATGTCAGCTGTCAGCAATACCTAATATCAGAAATCCATGATAAACAGAAAGCAGGGTATTTACAGAACTATGATATTAAATAATGTAATCTAAATAGCAACAGATTCCTCTGCTATTATATATTCAGTCAAACTCCTCAATCCATGCCCATATGAAACTACATCAACCCTATATTACTCATGTGAAAAAGTAACTGCCCCCTAAACTTAATAACCTTTAGCAACAAAAATTGCAACCAAACACTTCCTATAATTTGATATCGGTCTGTCACATGACTGTTGAGGAATCTTAGCCCCCTCTTTGCAGAACTGCTTTAATACAGACACATTTGTAGGTTTTCATGCATGTACTATTCGTTTCAAGTGCCACAGAAGCTCTAATGGGTTGAAATCAGGACTTTGACTAGACCAGTCCAAAACTTTAATTTTGTTTCTCCTCGGCCATTCAGATGTAGACTTGCTTTTATGTTTTGGATCATTATCTTACTGCATAATCCAATTACACTTCAGCTTAGACAGATGGCCAGACATTCTCCTTAATAATTTTCTGTACAGTGCAAAACTCCTGATTCATTCAATAATGGCAAGTTTTTCAGGTTCTGAGGCAGCCAAGCATCCCCGCACCATCACACTACCACTACTATATTTGACTGTTGGTAAGATGAACTTACTATAGATAAAATACTGCATTTAATTTTGAGTGCTCTTTAAATACAGCAATGCTTCTTAACCAGTGTGGCCATGACAACTTCCCAGTATGCTGCACAAATTTCTGCCCTCCCTCAAATGCATTCACTGTAACAGGTTACTTGGCGTGCATTTTGTCCTACAAAGTAGCTTGTTACAAAGACAGCTGCCTTCCTCTGCTGGAGTTCTCTCTTTGTTGCTGCTCTCTACTGCCAGCTACCACAACAGAAAGCTCCTTCTTGGGAGCTGCCAACACTCGTCATGCCATCCTACAGTATTGGTGTCCCACCCCACTGCCCATGTTGCTGCCAGGACAGCTATTGGAGGACAGATAAGGAGGCCTCCTTTGAGGAGATAGGTGGGGGAGGGGCTCTATTTTTTTCCCTCCTCCACCTGGTAGGCAGGATATCAGGGGCCGGGAGGTTGCAGAGGAACACCCCCTCCTGAATGGAAGCAGTGGAGTAACACCCCCTCCCCCTGCATGGGACAGAAAGATGGCGTAAAGAGTAGCGCTGAGCCTTGGGACACGTGCTTGCTTAGCATCTGCTGGTCCTGCCCCTCCTACCTAAGACATCATGTTAGAGGGGGCAGGACTGAAAGACTCTCAGGTACCGATTTACCATATTCTATTTCCACAATAGGCAATGCCAAAAGGAATATCAGGGAAAGATGCTAAACATGGGGGGAAAATGCAAGGGGAGATCGGGGACTTGGAGAAAGGTGGTGAATGAGATGCTGGACAGAACAGAAGGTGGAAAGGGGCTGAAAGGGACAACGACATTTGCTGGTCACAGGGGAAGGGAAGACAAGAGAAAAGCCTGACATGGATGGAAAGGAAGGGAAGGGAAAGGAAAGGAGAGTGCCTGACATAGGAAGATGGGCATGGGTTGGAAAAAAAGCTATAGGTAGCAGTAGTAAAAGATTGGATGGAGAGAAGGAATGAAATTTGAAAGGCAGAAAAATAAATTGAAGAAAGCTGAGCATGAAAGATCAATGTTGGAAGGAAGTAAATAAAGAAGACAGGAGGAGAGAAAAGAAATGGCAACTGGATAGGAGACCCTGGACAGCACAATAAGAATGAAAGACAGTAAAACCAACCATTTCCCCCCAAGATATCTTGCAGGACAATAAGGCAAGATCGTGGATGTCACATAATGTGGTAACCCCAAACTTAAAATGTTGACATCAGTATCTTAAACTGCTGCCAGCCACACAAACAGTGATGATATTCAGCCGTTATACATATAGCTAAGCAGTCTGCCTAAATTAAACCACATAGCTACATGGATAGCAGCTGAATATTAACTGCTCCATGATAAGCAGTGGTTGTGTGGAAAGTCATTTTATAACAGGGCACCTAAAGGTGTCTACCAAATGCAACCAGACCATGTTTAGTCTTCATTTCTGAAACTAGCTTATTTTCTAAACACACATAGGAACATGTGTGTCTATAAAATAACACCCCTCCCCCAACAGTTGCTGAGATCACAGCTACAATGAAGTCGCAGATATTTGTCTACTTAGGTGAAGGTGTAAATGTTTGCATGTAAAGCATTCATGTATATCGCTGACTCCACCTAAACTCCTCCCCCTCCCCCCAAACGTCCACACCAGGGATCACATAAAATTATATGCACTTGTCACCACATGTGCTTTTCTGATTGGGGTTATTTTATAAAAGGACTTCATGCATGATATAAATGTGCAAAAATGCTTTAGAAAATTATCTTTTACATATATAAATCCCTTTGAATACTGACTCAAGTATTTTTGGTTTGGCGTCCGCTGTTTTTTTTTTTTTAATTTGTACTGAAGAACTGTTCACGCAGGAATCAAAGCACCTGCTTTAAGCCTCATTGATTTGGTTTGAAACCTGTGAGACCCCTGATGAAAAGATCTGTCTGAAACTTGGTCAAGTCGGGTCTTGTTTCCAATAAAATCTTGTTGGATGAACTCTTGCCTACTCTTTTTTACCTGGATCGCTGCTGCTGTGTCATTTGCTTCTATTCTGCAGTGGGCTGTCTCCTGTTTGTTCTCGTCCCAAGTATTTTAAGACATTATATTTGGGAACAGGAACCTTTTTCTTTTACAGAGCAAGCATTGAGATATGGCCTCTTGTCTAAGAATAATGCGGTGTTAAAAAAATAAATAAAAATTCTAAACAGAAAATGGGGTGGGTACATGCAAGGGTAAGAGGGACAGTTATACTGCTAAGCAGAACAATGCCTTAAGACTCAGAGGGAACAGAAGTTATTATACAATGTAGCCAGAAAACACCATCTTAAATCTTATGTAGAATGTCACTACAGGAAAAAGTGAAAATCTGTATGCAGTTCAGTACATCAAATGCTAGCTACATCAATGCATAAAGCATCCAAATCAAAGTAGGAGTTAGCAAACCATGAACTCAGAAAACCAAAGAAACATCACCTTCCTATATTTTTCAGTACCGTTTGATACTTATTCCATTATTAAAATGCACCAGTGTATACCAGTTGTCTGCACAGAATCTGCTAATTGAAGTCTTTTAACCCCCAATTAACACCACTAAATAGCTGCTAGTATAGCAACTGCCTTCTGTTATTTTCATGAATACCAAGGTATCTGCAAATCTCTCTCATTTGCTGCTCATTAACTCAGATCCACTACCAGCAGTGTTGTGCTCAGCGTTCAGGGATGCCTGTTTCAATTCTGAATGCATTACACTGGCACAGAATGATTCTGCCAGACTGTTTTCTCAATATCAGTATATCACTTTGAGTCTGATTCCATTGCACTGGCTCCCCGTGAAAGCCTGTATAAATTTTAAGGTCGATTTGAGGGATCTGGCAATTCAGTCTACTCCAGTCTATTCACTGTATTCAGCAACACGCTCATTCTTTTCTGCGCCATCTATTTAGAGTGTTTCCAGATTGAGGGTGCAGGATCATGTTTGTGTGTGGCTTTTCCAGTTCTTTGGAACGGTTGTTTTAGAAATGAAGACTGCACGTGATTCTGGCTGCATTCTGAAGACAGATCAAGACTTATTTAACAAGTTTTCTAGTTTTATAGTGTTGCACTGGATACATTGTGGGGGTAACTCTATAACTGGGCAGATACCCCATGGCCACACGGAAGAGGATTATTCTTTAACATAATCTAGACGCACAGGTTTTGTTATAGAACACTAGCGTAACCTAGTATCAGCGCACCCACCATTTAGGCACCTGCACTTCACTCCAGCCATAGAGCTGGTAAAAGTGTGGGCACCTAAATGCGTCAAAGATGCATGTAAGTTATAAGTAAGCAGGAGCCCCGCCTATGTTCCGCTCGTGCTCCTCCTCTCGCTACACTCCTACTTGCAAATGAAAGCTATGCAAGTTAAGCAGGTATATACAGAAGAGCATTCAGGCAGAATATTGAGATTTAGGAGGATATACATCTTTATTTTGTACATTTACATGTGTAACACAGGTGTAACTGTGAGTGCCCAGTTTACAGCATTCCTTTTTCTCTTCTGTGTTCTAAGCAGTTCATCATGTAGTGTGTGTGACGATTTTGTACATTTTTGATTTCTGTATGTTTTATTATTATACTAGGAAAAAAGGCCCATTTCTGAAACCAATGAAACGGGCGCTAGCAAGGTTTTCCTCGGAGTGTGTATGTTTGAGTGTGTGAGAGAGACTGGGTGCGAGTGTGTCTGTGAGAGAGTGTGTGCCATGGGCTCCACCTCCCTCCCTCCGAGTTCCAGGGTCGTCCCCCCAGCCCTCCCTTCAAGTTCCAGGGTCGTCCCCCCCCTCCCTCCGAGATCCAGGGTCGTCCCCTCCCTCCCTTCCTCCGAGTTCCAGGGCCATCCCCTCCCTCCCTTCGAGTTCCAGGGTCATCCCCTCCCTCCGAGTTCCAGGGGGCTGAGTTTCAGGTTCCTCCTCCCTCCCTCCGAGTTTCAGGTTCCCCCTTCTCTCCCTCTGAGTTCCAGGTTCATTCCCCCCCCCCCCCCGAGTTCCAGGGTCGTCGTCCCCTCCCTCCCTTCCTCCGAGTTCCAGGGCCATCCCCTCCCTCCCTTCAAGTTCCAGGGGACCGAGTTTCAGGTTCCTCCTGCCTCCTTCCCTCCGAGTTTCAGGTTCCCCCCGCTGTCCCTCCTTCCCTCCGAGTTTCAGGTTCCCCCCTCCCTCCCAGTTCCAGGATCCCCCCCCTCAGAACGCGACGTCACACGCATGAGGGTGTCGTCGTCCCTCCCTGCCTGTTCCAGGCCCCCTACCTCCAAATTTAAAAAATCAACTTCACTGACGAAGTTGGGTTTACGGTGGCCGGCAGCAGCGGTAAAAGGTGTGCAGGCTCGGCCCTTCTCTCTCGCTCAGCTCTGGTCCCGCCCTCATTTCCCGTTTCCGCAAGGGCGGTACCAGAGCTGAGAGAGAAGGGTCGAGTCTGCACGCCTGTTACCGCTGCTGCTGTCGGCCACCGTAAACCCGACTTCGTAAGTGAAGTTGACTTTTAAAATTTGGAGGTAGGGGGCCTGGAACTGGAAGGGAGGGCGGGAGGAAGGGAGGGAGGGATGACGACACCCTCATGCGTGTGACATCGCGTTCCATTGCCTGGCAATTCCGCAGCGTTCCCTTCCAGTGATTGGTATTTACAAACACTGAAGTACATTACGTCATTTCAGGAGATGGATACAGCAGGAGCTTGAATGCTTCAAGGCTTCACTTTCTCAGCTTCAGAACATTGGAGGTGCTTTTTATTATATAGGATTAGTATTTGGATTTTTATTGTATTTGATATTTAACTATATTGCTGATGGTCATTTGCTATCTGCCCAGGATATTAGGTAGCATAGGAGGAGATATTAGGTCTTACCTGATAATTTTCTTTCCGTTAGTCCTTCCCACTATTCTAGAACCTGTGGGATAGTTGTATCCATCAACCAGCAAGGGGAGAGAGAACTGAAAACTGAGCTGAGATATATCTCTCTTGGCATCCAGTCCACCTTCTAAGTATTGTAAGCTCTTTGAGCAGGGACTGTCTTTCTTCTATGTTTGTGCAGCGCTGCGTATGCCTTGTAGCGCTATAGAAATGCTAAATAGTAGTAGTAGTAGTATTTATGCAGATAAGCAGTAAGGATAAACTCAGAACAAACACAACAACCTTGAACAACTTGCTAACCTAACACTAGACAGATGAGCAAACATGTGTGGACCTCTCTCATCTCTGGACAACTTGTAGAGAACAAAAGATATACAGGAAGAAACATGAAAAGTGACAGTTATTTGACCTATTATTTCACACTGACTAAACATCTCAGAAACCTCAGGCAGGCCTCTGGAATAGTGAGAAGGACTAATGGAAAGAAAATTACTTGGTAAGACCTAATTTCTCTTCCATTACATAGCTTTCCAATATTCTAGTACCTATGGGATGTTTAAAAATAATCTCTCTTTATTTTATTTTATTTGTTACATTTATATCCCACATTTCCCCACCTATTTGTAGGCTCAATGTGTCTTACATAGTACCGAGGAGGCGTTACAGACTCCAGTGTACACAAATACAGAGTGATGTTGTGGTAAGATAAAGTTCATGTGGCACAGCTACACTAAGGAATTGTACAACGGAAGAGTTGTGTTACGTCCATTACGTTCTTCAGTTTTGCTGTTTTGCAGAGAGCAGGCATTTATGTTGGATCGGTAGGGTATGCCTTTTTAAACAGGTTAGTTTTTAGTGTTTTCCGGAAGTTTAGGTGGTCGTTCGTAGTTTTCAAGGCTTTTGGTAATGCTTTCCACAGTTCTGTGCTTATGTAGGAAAAACTGGACGCGCAAGTTGATTTGTATTTGAGTTCTTTGCAGCTTGGGAAGTGCAGATTTAGGTACGCTCGTGTTGATTCGGATGTGTTTCTAGTTGGTAGGTCGATCAAGTCTGTCATGTATCCTGGAGCTTCACCGTAGATAATTTTGTGAACCAGAGTGCAGATTTTGAAAGCAATGCATTCTTTGATTGGGAGCCAGTGTAATTTTTCGCGGAGTTTTGCATTAAAATTGCGTTTTTCCAAAGATAAGCCTAGCTGCCATGTTTTGAGCGGTCTGAAGCTTCTTTAATGTTTGTTCTTTGCATCCCGCATAAATTCCATTGCAGTAGTCTACATGGCTTAGTACCATTGATTGTATCAGGTTGCGAAATGTTCCCCTTGGGAAGAATTGTTTCACATGTTTGAATTTCCACACTGAGTGGAACATTTTCTTTGTTGTGGATGTTACTTGGCTCTCTAGTGTTAAGTTGCGGCCCATTGTAATGCCGAGGATTTTCAGGCTGAGATAGGGAGGGTGTAACCTGGGATGTTGACAATTGTGGGGTTATCCGCGCTGTGTAGGGATGAGGGATAAGACAGTGTGTTTTTTCTTTGTATAGTTTTAGTTGAAATGCATTTGCCCAAGAGTCCATGATGTTCAAGCTGATCTTGATTTCGTTGGTGATTTCTGTCAGTTTAGATTTGTAAGGAATGAATATTGTGACATCTTCTGCATAGATGAAAGAGTTAAGGCCTTGGTTGGATAAGGACTTGGCTAGTGGGGTCATGATTAGGTTGAAGAGGATCGGTGATAGCTGTGATCCTTGTGGTACTCCGCAGTCTGCTTTCCACGGTGATGATATGTTTGAGTTTGATTTTACTTGATATGTTCTTGTGGTTAGGAAACCTTTGATCCAGCTAAGTATGTTTTCACCAATCCCGAACTTATCTAGTGATCTTATTAATATATTATGGTTTACCATGTCGAATGCACTAGACATGTCGAATTGGAGGAGGAGGATGTTTTTGCCTATTGCTATTTCCTGCTTGAATTTGGCTAGGAGAGTGAGTAGTACTGTTTCTGTGCTGTGGAGGGGGCGAAAACCTGACTGTGATTCGTGTAATATTGAGAATTTGTTTATATAATCTGTAAGTTGTTTAGCTACCATGCTTTTCATCAGTTTGACTGACAACGGAATGGATACTACTGGATGGTAGTTAGTGATTTCATTTGTTTTTTTCTTGGTGTCTTTTGGTATCGGAGTGAGTAGGATATTGCCATTTTCCTTAGGGATGAGACCTATGTAGTTTAGGTAGGATGTGATGTCTGCTATGAAGCGGTCAGGGGCAGATTTCATTAGTTGGTTGGGACAGGTATCTAGTTCACATTGAGTGTTGGAGAACCTGCTGATCGCCTGTGCAACTGCATCAACGGTAAGGAAGGCGAATTTTAACCAGGTTTGGTCAGCTGGGTATTCTCCAGTGGTTGGGTCCAACTCAAGCAAGCACATAGACACTGCGATCAGTATGTCTTCCAGGCTCACTGAGATATCTCTCAGTTCCTCCACATCATAATCCTTCCAAACCATTTCCAGTACATGTAGATCTCTTACATCTTCTTCCGTAAAGGCCGAAGCAAAGAATTCATACATACTCTCTACTATGGCTTTGTCCTCCCGAGTACCCTTTTTGTTCATTTGTGATCTAATGGTCCCACAAATTCCCTCACAGGCTTTCTGCTTCTGATGTACCTGAAAAAGGTGTTACTATGAGTTTGTTCCCACAGCAAGTTTTTATTCATATTCTCTTTTAGCCTTCTTTATCAAAGCTTTGCATCTAGTTTGACAGTGCTTATGTTGCTTCTTATTTTCTTCATTTGACTTCAAGATTTCAGTGGCTTCCTGTTCATTATAGACCCATTTTCAAAAATTTGCCTTGCATACAAACCCTCCATCTTGATAAACCTTCCTATCTCTTCCTACCTCTTTAATTATCATCTATACTCCCAACAGTCAGATCTCTAGATGCAAAACCGCCTGTGTCTCCCATCCCCTCAAATGACCCAGTACAAGGCCACACGTTCAAAGGTCTTTTTCTTTGATGCTCCAAAATTCTGGAATGACCTCACACTACCAATTAGAGTCAAAGCGTCCTTCCCTAGACTTAAATAACTTTTAAAAACCAATTTTTTCAACTGGCCTTTGGGCTTTCAACCTGTCCTTCAATCTGAAGGACTGGGATCTGTATTCACCAAATCAGGCACTTCGGTTTCCTTATCCCTGCCCCCTCTCTCTTACCCCTGGTGTGAATGGGGGAAGAAGATGGGATTTGATATACCACCTTTCTGTGGTTGCAATGAAAGTGGTTTACATAAGTGCAGGTATTTTGCTAATGGAAGGTTAAGTGACTTGCCCAGAGTCACAAGTGGGCAAGTAGTGGGAATTGAACCCAGTTCACCAGGATCAAAGCCCGCTGCACTAACCACTAGGCTACTCCTTCACTCCACTCTGTCCTACTGAACTGGCATTCTTTTCTTTGTTTTTAATTGTTATGTTGTAAATTGCTTTGACCAACTTTGTTGCACTAGCAGTACATCAAGCTTTTAAATAAACTAAAATCTATTCTCTCTCCCAGACAATAACCCCTTTCAGTTCCCTTTTACCCCTCCTAGCCTCCTTTATTCCTTTCCCTACATCTCCATTCCCCATCATCCAGCCTCTCTTCACCTCACAGCTGCTTTCTGCCACCTCCAGATTTTCACTGCTGCATTCTCTCAGCTAGTAATCCCTTTCAAATCCCTTTACCCATTCCTTATTCTTCTCCCAGTACTTCTGTGCTGTTTTTTTTTTATCTTACCTACTGAACATACTACTAGAGCAACATATGTAAAACTGCACGTGAATCAGTCTCATTTCCTTTTCTTAGTGTCTGCTGCCCTTGCCCACTCCATTGGAATCTGAAGGATAAACTGCCTCTGCCCCAAGGAGGTTAGATTGAGAACATAAGTCAATCTGGCCCCATTACGAGGACTGTATCTAGTAAATGGAGCTTGCTGCCACATTGGTAGAAACAAAACAATACCAAATGCTATTTAAAACATTAACAAAAACTTATTAGAAATAATGGACTGCCTATGCTGTTCCAGTTGGATAGGCAGTGCTTTAAAAGGTGGAGAATAAAGGATTTTTTTTGACAGCTTTATTTGAAAGCTTCCTATATCTAGATATATATCATGAAATAAAACTGAGTATCACTACAACAGCATAAAAAATTAATGCAGCAGGTAGAAGAAGCAGTAAGCTCTGTAGAGCAGGGACTGTCTCTTCATGTTTAAGTGTACAGCGCTGCGTACGTCTAGTAGCGCTTTAGACATGATAAGTAGTAGTAGTAATAAGTTTAGTGTGAACACTAACCACCCTAAAAGGTTGTTTTGTGGCGGTACATGAGGAACTGTGAACTTGCATAAGTTTGTGTTTTTGTTTCCATCCAAAGATTATATATTCATTTTAATAAAGCCAGTTAATCATTTAACTTACTAGTGAAACATAACCACAAAGGCATGGCATAGTCACATTTTCAATATGGTAATACTAGAGCCCAGCTAAGGAACAGGAATTTTGAGTTAGTCTTCACTGGATCAAACTTGCTTTCCTTGTGCCATCACCATCCAGTTGGATAGGCAGTGCCTTGCAGGGTGGAACATAAAGGACTTTTTTTGTTTTTAATTTGACATTTATATCCCACATTATCCTGAGTAAACTCCGGTTCAATGTGGCTCACAATTGGAAATACAGCAAGACAGAATAATAGAATTCAGTATCATCATGGGAGCAAGTATATATGTCTCAAAAATTTAACAAAGTTGAGATTAGCATATATACCCATCTGGGCATTTAAATATCTGTCCTTGAATGATGCTGCATGTTCAGGAATCATAGCCATAAGTATACACAGAGGCATATTTTCAAAGCACTTTGGGAGGCTAAGTTCCATAGGTTTCTATGGAACTTTGGGAGGCTAAGTGCTTTGAAAATGAGCCCGATAGTTATTTAAAGATTATCACATAAGCACAGCACAACAGGCATCTATACGCATGTTGCAAAACTAAACAACAACTTCTGCCATTTTCTAAACAACAACCCCCCCCATTTTCTATTTCTGTTGATGGCTCTCTCATTCTCCCTGTCTCCTCAGCTCGAAACCTTGGGGTCATCTTTGACTCTTCTCTCTCCTTCTCTGCTCATATCCAGCAGACCGCCAAGACCTGTCGTTTCTTTCTTTACAACATCCGTAAAATCCGCCCCTTTCTTTCCGAGCACTCTACCAAAACCCTCATCCACACCCTTGTCACCTCTCGTTTAGACTACTGCAATCTGCTTCTTGCTGGCCTCCCACTTAGTCACCTCTCCCCTCTCCAGTCGGTTCAAAACTCTGCTGCCCGTCTCATCTTCCGCCAGGGTCGCTTTACTCATACTACCCCTCTCCTCAAGACCCTTCACTGGCTCCCTATCCGTTTTCGCATCCTGTTCAAACTTCTTCTACTAACCTATAAATGTATTCACTCTGCTGCTCCCCAATATCTCTCCACACTCGTCCTTCCCTACACCCCTTCCCGTGCACTCCGCTCCATGGATAAATCCTTCTTATCTGTTCCCTTCTCCACTACTGCCAACTCCAGACTTCGCGCCTTCTGTCTCGCTGCACCCTACGCCTGGAATAAACTTCCTGAGCCCCTACGTCTTGCCCCATCCTTGGCCACCTTTAAATCTAGACTGAAAGCCCACCTCTTTAACATTGCTTTTGACTCGTAACCACTTGTAACCACTCGCCTCCACCTACCCTCCTCTCTTCCTTCCCATTCACATTAATTGATTTGATTTGCTTACTTTATTTACTTTTTGTCTATTAGATTGTAAGCTCTTTGAGCAGGGACTGTCTTTCTTCTATGTTTGTGCAGCGCTGCGTATGCCTTGTAGCGCTATAGAAATGCTAAATAGTAGTAGTAGTAGAGTACATTCAAAACTTTATTTTTTTGTTTTAATCATGTTTATTCAAAGCACATGTTGATAGATAAGCTTCATACAGAAGAAGAAAAACCTGTGGACCAACCAACATGGCACAATATAAACTTTGAGTCTTGGATGTGTTTGAATAAACATTTATTCCTTGGAACATCATCTAGCTTCCTTTTTGTTGTCACCCTCACTGCATTTGTCTTGCTTTCATTGCTGCAAGGGATCTTGTTCTGTGTTTTGTTGACAATATAAACTTTTACAGCGAACATACCCCCAAAATCCTTCCCCTCCTGCACTCCCCTCCCTCCCTATAAGCTCATCCGACGCACCAAAATAACATAACAGATGTACAGATCAGTAGGCCCCAAAGCAGTACAAAACAAATAAAGTCATATACATTTTATAACAAATTCGCTGTTGGATTTAACAAGCAATACCGTTTGCATGTAATATCTGGATAAAAAATTAAAACAATCAAAATTTAAAGCAAATGCTCAAAATATGCAATACTTGGTAGCGATAATGAAACAGTGATTTATTTATTATTTATTTATTACATTTGTACCCCGCTCTTTCCCACATACAGCAGGTCCAGTGTGGCTTACATAGTAAAAGAAAGCATCTTACATGGTAAAGAATACAGTAAAAAAACAAGGAAATGTAGGAACAGTATTATAAATTGTGATAATCATAACTACTTACATTAGGAAAGGCATTACATAGGACATGTGAAAAGAATGTAATGAACTAGAATAGGGAAGGTAGACAAGGATATGATAGGTAAAAGGGAAGGAGAATGGGAGGGAAATGGTAAAGGATGGAGGGAAGAAGATGAGGGATTGAGTATAACATTGGGGTCAGAGTAAGCGTCGACGTCTTAGCAGGAGTATCACAGGTGATCTGGTGGAATTAAGCTGGTCCATTAGGGTAAACTTGCTTAAAAAATGGGACTTTAACATTTTTCTGAAAGGTAAATAGTTATTAATAGCTCGGATGGGTCTTGGGAGAGCATTCCAAAGTTGACTACCCAGAAAGGAGAAATTGGATGCATAGTATGTTTTGTACTTGACACCTTTGCAGTTTGGGAGGTGTAGATTGAGGTATGTTCGCGATGACATTGCTCTATTTCTAATTGGGAGGTCAATCAAGTTGTTCATATAACTGGGGGATTCTCCTGATATGATCTTATCGTTAACTGTATGGATCTTGAAGTATATTCTCTCTTTGATGGGGAGCCAGTGAAGCCTTTCTCGAAGGGGTGAGGCGCTTTCAAATCTTGACTTTCCAAATATAAGTCTGGCTGCCGTGTTCTGGGCAGTCTGGAGACTTTTCAGGACTTGGGATTTACATCCAAGGAAAACACTGTTGCAATAATCAACCTGAGTGATGACTGTGGATTGAACCAGGTTCAATGGAAGATAGGATTTCACTCGCTTCAGGATCCACATCATATTAAACATTTTCTTTGTGATCAGTTTAGCGTGGTTATCGAAGGATAGATGACTATCTATTGTAACTCCAAGGATCTTGAAACTATTGGAGATGGGGATGATTACATCTGGGGTATTGAGGGTGGCCGGGAGAGATGGGGAGTATTGAGACGAGAGGACTAAGCATTGAGTTTTTTCTTTATTTAATTTCATCTTAAAGGCATTGGCCCATGAGATCAAGGTGGACATACAAGTAGTGATTTTATCAGAGATTTTGGATAAATTTGATTTAAAGGGAATAAAAATGGTGATGTCATCAGCATATATAAAGGGATTAAGGCCATGTTTGGCTAATAATCTGGCCAAGGGGATCATCATGATATTGAAGAGTATTGAGGAGAGAGGAGATCCCTGTGGTACTCCGCATTCAGACGACCATGGGGATGATATATTTGTGGTTCCTTTAACTTGACAAGACCTGGTTGTGATGAAGTTTTTTAACCAATTGATAATATTACCTCCAATTCCAAGTTTGTCCAAAAGTTTAGCAAGAATGTTATGATCTACCATGTCAAAAGCGCTTGACAAATCAAACTGCAAAAGGAGGATTTTGTTTCCGGTTGCGATTTCCTGTTTGAATTTAGTTATTAGAGTAAGGAGGACCGTTTCTGTGCTGTGGGCAGATCGGAAGCCTGATTGTGACTCATGAAGGATAGAAAATTTCTGAATATATTCATTTAGTTGTGAGGTCACTCTATTCTCCATTAGTTTAGTGATTAGAGGAATGGAGGCAACTGGATGGGAGTTGGTAACGTCGTTTGAAGATTTCTTTGGATTTTTTGGTATAGGTGTTAATAAAATATTACCATGATTGGCAGGGAAGGAACCTGTGATGGAATATTCACACAGCAGGAAGGCAATAGATTCATTCTCCATTGAACATAATTAACTTTGTATAAACTTAGTGGCTAATAGTGTGCTGCTTGCTATTGTATTTTTTATTTTTGTGGTGTATTGTTTGCCTGCATAATAACATCACACTGATCTATATACAAACACACAGCTGAGAGTCAAAGATTAAAAAAAATAAATAAATAAAGCCTTTTAGAACCAGACTTGAAGAAGAACTAAATACATACAACATAACTGGAAAACATTAGACGGACTCTGGGCAGAGCTTCTGCATGAAGGAAGCTCTTCCCTCATTATTCAATATTTGTCTTTGAAATAGTAGTAATTAAAAAAAGATCAAGTGCATTTTTACAATATACCACTGCATTCCACAAAATAACAGGAGCAAATTCCAACATACCATTTTTTTAAAATGTACCCACAGGAAAACAAAAAAAGATGTTAAATGCTCCCATGTTTCAATCTGATTAATGTTTTTAAAAAATCATTAAATAGAAACTCTGAATGTTGAGCACCTGATTCTTATAAAATGGTGTTTGTTTTGGTGGCCTTTTACTAGATGAAAAAATCTCTACACGAATACAATGCCTGCTTGGGTGCTAGGGAGTCCCTATAACCAACCCCTCCAAATGACAAAACGATTATGATTTAGAACAAATTGCTACTCGAACCGATGAAAGATTATTCCACTCTGACATTTCCTCTGTGTACATCCGTATGCTGTGTAAAACAGCATGTTTGAAAATATAAGTGAGCTCAAATAAAAATGCTACCAACTAAACAACAACAACATGGATGCAGCAGCTGTAGATTTGTTTGCTTCGTTCTAGGTATACCAAGATGGTGGCTGTGCAAAAAAAACAAAAACAAAAAGGGTGTGTGTGTGTGTGTGGGGGACAGCTTCAGCTTTGTGATGTTATGCCATCTCCTGTTCTCAATCTAATCCCCTTGCTCTGCCCTTGGTTATAGCAACTCTCTCCTCCCCTGAAGCTCGTTAGTCAGACAAAGTCAGCCAATCGGCTGCAAAAACAGTTCTCCTTCCTCCTGTAGCCCACTGGTCAGGCATTCCAACCAACAGGCTATAGGGGGAGGTGAGAGCAGTAACTTGGAAACAGAAGCACTTCCTTCCTGCCTTCCTTTGCTGCCCTGCAGCATGGAGAATTTTTCTCTATAAACTACCTGGTCGATATGAAAAATAATTTTACCGGCCAGAAACAGCCGCTTACTGGTTAAATCGCTTGTTCGGAGCTACCTGCTAATTTTCAGTGGCACTTAACTGGTTATCATAGCTGAAAATTAATGGTTAGCGCCTACATGAAAAAGTGGCTATTTGGGGGGCTTTCCGGGAACTGAGTGAGCACCTGGCCAGTTAAGTGCCAATATTCAGAATTTAACCAGCCAGGTTAACTGCATAAAACACAGTCCTATCTTTATGCGGCAACCCATGGCTAATTAAGTTCTGAATATTGACTTAACCGGCAATGTTTTAGCTGACACCGAATAAACTGGATATTCAGTGCTGAAGCCCAGAACATGGCCCAGCACTGAATATCCATGAATAATGCTCTCCACTGGCGGATATTTACTCCTATATCATTAAAAATATTGGTGGTGCCTGGGCTGGTGCCTATGGTCTGATTTATTAAAAAAAAAGACCCAGAAATCTTTTCAAGAAGATTTCTCATCTCTGTCTATAACATTAATAAACAAGGCTTTAGCTGTCCAATTCAATATGGAAAAATATAATGGGGAAATCTACCCTTAATGAGCAGAATCTTGATTATCTAAAAAAAAAAAATGTTTTGCTTTTTCACTCCTACCAGCATCCACATTTGTATTTACAAAACATCTCTGAACTTCAAACAGAGTAATCACAAACATTCAGCTGTGCCTTATCACAAGCAGAGTGTTAATTAATGTCTTCAAAGCGAGTTTCTTTCAGACAGAAATTTATGGCTTTGGAAGTTCAGTATAGATAAATCACAGCTTATTAAACTTTATCTGTACTTAAATAGCCAAACTCGTAAAATACTGTATAATTACAGTGTGGGATTATATGGTTAATTTAAGGTCTATATGGGATCCATTATCTTTCATGAACACATGCTGTTTATGTTCACCATTAGCTAGAATTATAGGCCATGGGCTGTATGCGGTACGATTCAATATTCTCCCTCTCTAAATATTTGACTGCCTTACACCTTATATCACAGGAAAAAGTGTAACTAATAATCTTGACAGGCTGACAAGAAGATTTATTTCATCTGAGGCAGGATCTGAAATTAGAACACCAGCATGTGCTGTATACAGTATATGAACAGGTGCAATAATTTATTTTTTATTTCATTTGTATCCCACATTTTCCCACCTATTTGCAGGCTCAATGTGGCTTACATAGAACCATAAAGGCGTTTGCCCAGTCCGGTAGCGAAACAAATACAAGGTGATGTTGTGGTCGAATAAGGTTCATGTGATTCAGGCTCTCCACTGATGTCTTTTACTACTGCAAAACTTGCGGTCTACACCTTGTGCTCTTCAAGAAATACAATACAACACAATTTATTCTTATAGTCCGCAATAACCTCAAAGTCCAATGCAGATTACAGATTAAAGAAATCCAGACAGTTCCTGGAGAATTAAAAAAAAAACATTCTAATACCAGACACCATGATTAACATAATAAAAACTTTCAAAACAAAAATGTTTTTAAAAACTTTCTAAGTAAACAATCACTAGTCATGATTCTTATCTGGACTGGTAGAGTGTTCCAAATATGAGCAGCTAAGAATTGAAAAGTAGTAGAAAATATAGACTTCAGACGAACATTCTTTGGGCTTGGATATTATAATATAAAACTGTTCCTGGATACTCTAACCTACCAAGATTAGGGAAACCTGTTAGCTCTAAAATATAAAATGGAGCATTGCCATATAAAAGTGGTAGCAATCATAACATAATTTAAACTGGATTTGGGCTTCTACCAGCAGCCAATGTAAATTTATTAGCAAAGGAGTAGCCTGCTCATTAATATGCGCTGAAAGTATCTGGATCCCATATTCTGTATTGTCTGCAATTTTTTTTAAAGAAATTTAGGGCAACACAGATAGATTGTATTACTGTAATCTAGTTGCCCCAGTATTAAACTTTGAACCACCAATTTAAAGGCCGCAGGAGCCAGCATTCTGCCAATTCCCCGTAATTTCTTCATGAGGAGAAAAGTTTTCTTTGCATTCTATGGCTCAGGAGACAAAGTACTGCATATGTTGTTAGTTGCTCCTCCATTCAACTCCCAGCTTATGTAGTCACTGCTCATGCCCAAACAGAGCTAGCTCATGAGTGGCTTGTAAAATGCTTAGAGTGTGAAAGGAAAACTACATATTTATTTCAGTAATATTACTGTATATGAACATTGTGGTTATTTATCATAGGAAGTTGAGTGTTTCTGGATAGTGTGTTTTTTAAAAATCTCTCATCATTTATATTGACTTTATAGCAATATCTATGTAAAGGTTCCTAAAAAAAAATACCACTAAACTTGTATACATAGAAAAAAAAACTTTAAAAAAATGTGTGTATAAGATTTAAGGTTATGTTCATAAATTACACCACTGCAAAAACTGCAGATCAACTGCCTTCAGATTAATCATCACAGACCAAAACACAGCCAGAAGAAAGACTTCCCTCATTCTATACCTTGAATTTTTTTTATTGATTAAATATTTGAAAATTTTTTTTTTTATTTTTTATTATATAGGACATTGGACTTGAAGGATTTCGTTTTTGGCAATATTGCATCTTTCCTTTGGTTTGCAAATGGCTGCTATGATTGTGTTATACATCCACCACTATTTAGGATTAGCAAGTCTCAAACATATATCAGGTGTTGACCTCTTTAACTAACAGACCTCAGCAGTATCACTCCGAGCTCTCGAATGTTCATTGCTCTAAGCTTTTATGTGCTTTCTTGTCATCAGTCTTAGTGGTATAGATTATATTCATTGAGTTCAAATAAATTCAGTAATATGATAGACATATGGGCTCATTTTCAAAACAGAAAAACATCTAAAAAGAGGCATAAAGCAGCATTTGGATGTTTTTCTCACAAAAATGTCCAAATCAGTATTTTCAAATCCTATTTTTAGACGTTTTTCTATGAAGTCCGTCAAAAGTGCGTCTAGATCTCAAGGGGGTGTGTCATAAGCGTGATCAGACCAGGACTTAGGCGTTCCTTAAGGCTTAGACGTTTTTCAGCCATAATAGAACAAAACAAAACTGTCCAGGACTAAAACTATGACGTTTTGAGCTAGACCTGTTTCTATAACAAACAAGACACAAAAAGGTGCTCTAAATAACCAGATTACCACTGGAGGGAATCAGGGATGACCTCCACTTATTCCCCCAGTGGTCACTAACCCCCTCCCACTCCACAAAAATTTGATAAAAATATTACTTGCCAGCCTCAGATATTATACTCAGGTCCATTAGAACAGCATGTAGGTCCCTGGAGAAGTCTAGTATTGGGTGCAGTGCACTGCAGACAGGTGGACCCAGGCTCCTACCTCCCCCCTACCTGTTACACTTGTGGAAGAAACCATGAGCCCTCCAAAACTCACCAGAAACCCACTGTACCCACATATAAGTGGCCCCTTCACATGTAAGGGCTATGGTAGTGGTGTACAATTGGGGGTAGTGGGTTTTGGGGGCTCAGCATACAAGGTAAGGAAGCAATGGTGAGATGTATACCTGGGAGCATTTTATGAAGTCCACTGCAGTGCTCCCTAGGGTGCCCTATTCCTTTCCTGGGATGTCAGGGGGACCAGTCTACTAAAAATGCTGGCTCCTTCTACATCCCAATGGCTTTGATTTTGTGCATTTTGTACTTGGACATTTTTTTTTTTTTTTTAATGGACCAAAAACAAAACGTCCAAATCACAAAACTTTGTTCAAAACAGAATTAAAAAAAAAAAATAAAAAGACATTTTTCTTTTTTGAAAATGACCTTTCCTATTTAGATTGAGGACGTTTTTTTGCAAAACATCCAAAGTCAGATTTAGACGTCATATCGAAAATGCCCCTCGACTTTATGACTGCGGTATAAGGGGCATATTCTTGAAAAAGCCATGAGGCGAAACATGGAGTGTGTTGGATAACACAGCCCCCTTGTTGATTTGTTCTTCAGGAACGCTTTTTGAAAGCTAAGTCTATTATACTATCAGGCTTATTTTTGAAAGAGAAGGGCACCCATCTTTCGACAAAAATCGCAAGATGGGTGTCCTTCTCACAGGGTTGCCCAAATCGGCATAATCGAAAGCCGATTTTGGGCGTTCTCATCTGCTTTCCGTTGCGGGGACAACCAAAGTTCACGTGGGTGTGTCGGAGGCGTAGCGAAGGCGGGACTGGGGCATGCCTAACACATGGGTGTCTTCGACTGATAATGGAAAAAAGAAGGGCGTCCCTGACGAACACTTGGACAACGTTACCTGGTCCTTTTTTTCTTGCGACCAAGCCACAAAAATGTGCCCTAAATGAACAGATGACCACCGGAGGGAATCGGGGATCACCTCCCCTTACTCCCCCAGTGGTCACTAACCCCCTCCCACCCTCAAAAAATAGTTTAAAAATATTTTTTCCAGCCTCTATGCCTGCCTCAAATATCATACCCAGCTCCATGACAGCAGTATGCAGGTGCCTGGAGCAGTTTTAGTGGGTGCAGTGCACTTCAGGCAGGCGGATCCAGGCCCATCCCCCCCTACCTTTTACACTTGTGGTGGTAAATGGGAGCCCATCAAAACCCACCACAAACCCACTGTACCCACATGTAGGTGCCCCCCTTCACCAATAAGGGCTATGGTAGTGCTGTACAGTTGTGGGGAGTGGTATTTGGAGGGCTCAGCACACAAGGTAAGGGAGCTATGCACCTGGGAGCAATTTCTGAAGTCCATTGCAGTGCCCCCTAGGGTGCCCGATTGGTGTCTTGGCATGTCAGGGGGACCAGTGCACTACGAATGCTGGCTCCTCCCACGACCAAAGGGCTTGAATTTGGTCATTTCTGAGATGGGCGTCCTCGGTTTCCATTATCGCCAAAAATCGGGGACGACCATCTCTAAGGTCGACCTAAATTTCGCGATTTGGGCGTCCCCGACCGTATTATCGAAACGAAAGATGGACACCCATCTTGTTTCGATAATACGGGTTTCCCTGTCGCTTCGCCGGGACGTCCTGCGAGGAAGTCCTCAGGAAAACTTGGTCGCCCCTTTCGATTATGCCCCTCCATGTCTATCACATTATAAAGTATTACTGAATTTATTTGAACTCAATGAATATAATCTATATCTCTAAGACCGATGATGAGAGAGCACATAAAGCTTAGAGCAATGAACACTTGAGAGCTTGGAGTGGTGCTGCTGAGGTCTGTTAGTTAAGAGGTCAACACCTGATTTATGTTTAAGACTTGCTAATCCTAAATAGTGGTGGATGTACGACATGTTTTGTGGATAACTGGCACAATTATTGGAACCTGATTTATTGGTATGTATGTGTGACATAAATTAGTTCATATTACATAAATGCTCACATAGGAAAAAAAGAGGAAGAAAAAAAACAATGAAATGTAGCTTAAAGAAATGAAAAGAAAAACCAATATGATTGCAATTATACCATTAGGCTCTCAGATTATTTAGAAACAAAAAGTCACTGTCTGGAAAGAAACAAGAACCCAGGCACACAAAGTTCTTCAGGATTTATGGCGTTTAATCTTTTTTTTTTTTTTTTAAATAAAAGATCTGTAAACTAATGCAATAAACCTTAGAACAGCAATAATTTTAGATAAGAAAAAAATTGCATATTCAACCACTGTTTTCCTTGCTTGAGCATCTAGAAGTCTATACACCTATGTCCCATGCCCACAGAAAAAGCACATCTGCTACAAGTTCAGCAGTTGTTTCCAGGGCTGGCAGTTTTGTGGGCTTTTCCTGATCTCAAATCCTCTCCCCTTATTTCTCTCTCCTCACTTCCCTGGCTAGCAGGGAAACCAGGTGGATTAGAAGGCTATAAAGTGTCACTTTTCTTCTGCAAGTAGAAAAAAACACCATGAACCAAGATGGTGGAACAAAAAAAAATTAAGGCAGTGAAGAAGGGGAGCTTTCAGATGCTTTGCAAACTTGTAGCACCTGGTTGTCAGAGACTCCTTAGACTGGAAAGCAATGAATTTCAATGGCAGGCAACCTGGAGAACCCATAGAGGCCAGAAGATAAGCCTGAAATTTTTGTACTAAGATTTGCTAGGGGTGGAGAAGAGGTGGGTAAGATAATTAAGAAAAATTGGGATATTATTCAAACGCATCCTCTGTTTCAACAGAACAGTTTACGCTTAGCTTTTTCCTGGAGACGGAACCTGAAAGAACTGCTCAGTCCAAACGCAGTTAAAATCACAACATACAACACCCTGAGGACATTTTAAATGTAGGGGGTGTAGTACATGCAATATTACATTAGAATGTGATGAATTTATTAATTCAGTTGACCAAAAAAGATATTTCATTAGGTCAAACACTAATTGTTGCTCAGATTTTGAGATATACATATTGCAATGTCCATGCAACAGAAAATATGTAGGCAAAACTACACGAAAATTACATATTAGATTGCTGGAACACAAATCCTGCGTTAATAGATTACAAGCAGGATACCCATTGGTAGTACATTGCAGGCTCACTAAACATTAATGTATTCAATTTCGTTGTTTTGTTATAGATCAAGTCAATCTTAATTTCAGGGGAGAGATAGAGCAAAGCATCTCCTCCAGCTAGAACAATGATGGATATTTAAATTGCAAGCATTAGAGACCAAAGGTTTGAACACGGCTATACAATGGGCGGTATTCCTTTAAGATTCCAACGTGGTCTTGAGACAGCTGACGTCATGACTTAATTAGCGTCTGTTTTAAAAGAGGGGCCATACTTAAGACACTAGTGAAATTTGGCAAGCGAGGGGAAAGAACGCTGCAACCACACAAATAAGCATATTTCATTGTGAATGCATCTCATTACTGTTTGTTTAGATAAAAACTACAGGGGTAATGTTAGAACTCAATATAACTATATAATCATCACACTGGGGGCACGGCAACATTTTGCAAAATTGAACTTCCCTGGGTAAAGCTGTGAATCCACTAAACAATAGCCTCAGTCACTTTGAATGAGCCATACGGGTGAACATTTAAATTTTCAGAAATTTTCAGGATGATTGCCTTTTATTAACGTGGGATTTTGAATGGCTGATTTCAGATATAAAAGCATAAAGGACATGGATTTCCTTGACAAAGCCTGAAGTTTTGGATTGGCGGAACGGGACCCCGTTGGACACAGAAGTGCTATATGCTATAAAATTAAAAATTAAAATAAATTTAGAAAATAGTACACAAATGCACAAACAGATAGCTGATAAAGAATGAGTTCTGAGAGTCATGACGCTATTTAGAATTTGACAGCAGACAGATGGGTTTTTCTTCTGCAACTTTTTATTGCCCTTACAATTGAGGATAATTATGAGAAGTGAGATCAGTTATCACCACAATTTGGGTAACCATATGTAGGTTTAAGAAGTAGTCTTCATTATATGGTGGTTGTGTTCTTGATTATTAGAAGTAATGTTTAATTAAAACTTTTTATACTGCCTAATCTAAAATACTAGTAAAAAAGGCCCGTTTCTGTTTTAAAGGAAACGGGCGCTAGCAAGGTTTTCCTCGGAGTGTGTATGTTTGAGAGAGTGTGAATGTGTGAGTGTGTGACAGAGAGAGAGTGAGACTGGGTGCAAGTGTGTGTGTGAGAATGAGAGTATGTGCCAGGGTCCCCCCTCTCCCAG
Source organism: Microcaecilia unicolor (assembly GCF_901765095.1). Taxonomy (NCBI): domain Eukaryota; kingdom Metazoa; phylum Chordata; class Amphibia; order Gymnophiona; family Siphonopidae; genus Microcaecilia; species Microcaecilia unicolor. The sequence goes on from NC_044032.1 coordinate 429,152,080, forward strand.
TGCCAGGGTCTTCCCCCCCCCGGTATGTCTCCCATTTGCAGGGGTGTCCCCCCTCCCTCCCTTCCTTCCTCCCAGTTGCAGGATCCCTCTCCTCCCTTTTTCCCAGTTGCAGGGTCCCCCCTCCATCCTTTCCTCCCTTTTTACCAGTTGCAGGGTCCCCCCTCCCCCCTCCCGGTTGCAGGGTCTGTGTGTCTCTCCCCTCCTTTTGTCCAGTTAGCTGTAAAAACGGCAATGAGAAGCAGCTTCTAGGTTTCCTTTTTTTTTTTTTTTTTTTTGAGTGTATAGGAATGACTGCTGCTTTGGGGAGTGGAATCAGAGATTAACTAATGGGCTTCCTTGCTTACCATAGACTTGCTTTGTTCACTTCCATGCCTGTCTATTGAACTTCCTGAAGCATGTCATAGCAGCCACTCACTGGCACTTCAGGAATGACATCACTTTTATCTACTCCACTTTCCTGAGCAGCTCTGGCTGTTCCAGGCAGCCTCAGAATGTTGGAGGTGAGAATTATTATATAGGTCTAGGTGGTTCACACTTCTAAAACAATTACAATAATGAGAAAAAAATGCCATTTTCAGATAGGAAAGAAGCAACCAAACAGAAATCCATGCATTCTATATGAGACCCATATACAACTAAAAACAGTTTAGTAGGCGAAGGACTAAGCCACTGAATCACCACTGCCCGATGTCCGAGTAGAGATATGTTTTAAGTTGGTTTTTGAATATTTTTATATGACATCTCCCCTCAGATTATCGACGGGAGATCATTCCATATTTTTGGGGCCAGAAAATAAAAAGTAGAATGTCTTGTGGATTCTAAATGCGCTAACTTTGGAGCAGGTAAAACCAGACGATGGGCATCCACTCAACGAAGAGATCTAGATGGGGTGTAAATAGTATGAAATGACAGAAACATTGAATAGCCAGTATGATAGGCCTTATATGTAAAACAGATAATTTTAAAATGAGACCAATATGGCAAAGGAAATCAATGGAGCCGTTTGAATAGAGGAGCGATATGATTCGACTATTTAGAAAATGCAGAGAAAATGTGCAATAGAATTATGTAATGTCTGAAGACGTTTAAACTGTGATTTGGTACAACGTGCGTAGATGATACTGCAATAATTCAACTGTGAAATAACACAAGCATGAAATATAATGTGTATAACGGAAAAGTCCAAATAGGACCATATTGTGTGTAGTTTACGAAGAGTGTAAAAGCCTTGCTTGATGACCTCAGAAATTTGTTCATGAAAGAATAACCGAGAATCAATAATGACACCTAGGGTAATGAAAGGAGGAAACAAGTTGAATAGACAGCCCAATGATTTCTGGCTTTCCTTTCCTTTCTTCTTAACTAAGAATCAACTATACTTAACCAATGCACATTTTAATTCTGTTACTGTTTTCTTTGCATTGATCACTTTCGCTGGAAAACTGTTCTGTGCACCTACCACCCTTTCTGATATTCTAACTCTTCCCCCAGTCCCCTCTTATGAATTTCATAACATGACTCTTGATCAAGAATTTCCTTAGAACTGAAAAGAATGCTCGTTTCTTGTGTATTATTTATATTTTGGTTACAGACAATATCACTATCTGGTGCAGCGCTCCTAGGACAACAACATTGGTAATCCTTGCAAACTGAAAAGCGCTAAACACAAGACTCCACCAGAGAACAGATTATTAAAAAAGCAAATTAAATTGTTGTTATCCATGATGATATTTGCTTATACATGTTATTCTTCACCATTCTTCTTTTATTTGTACCTACAATGTTGTGAAAGGATTTTTTTCCCTTCCTAATTTCTCCTATTATTGCTTATATGTCACACTGAATGGTTTCTAATCTTTAAACAAAACTTAATATTAGACAAAGGAAACATGAGTAAACACAAAATACAGTTTTTAAATTACTTCATTTATTTAAGGAAGAAAATTATCCAACACTCATATTACCCATGCAAACCCATGCCCCCTAAACTTAGTAACTGGTGAATCATCTTTAGCAGCAATAATTGCAATCAAAAGCTTCCTATAATTTGATATCAGTCTTTCACATCACTGTTGAGGAATCTTAGTCCACTCATCTTTGCAGAACGGCTTTAATTCAGACACATTTGTAAGTTTTCATGTACGACCTGCTTGTTTCAGGTCCTGCCACAGCATTTCCATTGGGCTCAAGTCAGGACAATGACTAGGTCAACCCAAACTTTTAATTTTGTTTCTCCTCAGCCATTCAGATGCAGTTGGCTTTTGTGTTTTGGATCATTGTCTTGCTGCATAACTCAATTAAGCTTCAGCATTAGCTCAGAAACAGATGATCGATATTCTCATTAAGAAATTTTCTGGTGCAGTGCAGAATTCATGGTTCCTTCAATAATGTCAGGCTTTCCATGTCCTGAGACAGCAAAGTATCCTCACATTATCATAGTACCACCTCCATGTTTGACTGTTGGTATAACGTTTTTATGGCAAAATGTGTTTTTTTTTTTTACACCAGATAAAATAGGACCTGTATTGTCCAAAAAGAGTTCCACTTTTGACTCTTCTATCTCAAGAGGCCTGGGATCATCCAGGGGTTATTTTGTTTGTTTGGGTTTTTTTTGCAAATATGAGATAAGCATTCATGTTACTCTTGGATAGCAGTGGTTTCTGCCTTGCTACTCTCCCATGAATCCTATTTTTGCCCAATCTGTTTCTTATTATGGAGTCATGAACACCGACCTTAGCTGAGGCAAAAGAGGACTACAATTCTTTGGATATTCTTCTGGGATGGTTTGCTGCTGTGCCCCTGAAGTAATTTTGGCAGGCAGGCCAGCCACTCCTAGAAAGAATCACCACTGTTCTAAGCCTTCTCCATTTGGAGATAATGGTTCTCACTATGGAGTCCCAGAGCTTTAGAAATAGCATTCTAATCCTTTGATATTTCATTACCTTGTTTCCTGAGTTACAAAAGAGAGGGTAAAACAGCATACAAAATAATACAGAAACAGAAAAGAAGCAACACTAGGCCTTCAGGATTGAGATAATCAGTCCTTTTTATTATGAAAATGACCCGGCACGGGCTGTGTTTCAGCGTACAAACGCCTGCCTCAGGGGTCAGAAACTCCTGATTATGACTTTCCTAGAGATATATGTATAACCAAAATAGTTAGGATACAGTGCCTGTAGCGTATGTAGTGACTATTCGCGCAGAAAAAAGCTGTCAATACAACTATTCAGTGTGACACACATACAATAATAGGGGAAATCATGGGGTGGGGTGAAATTTTTTACATCACTGTACATTGCCATAAGAACATTTGTAAAATGTAAGAAGAAAAAAATTACCAGCTTTAAAAAAACAGCAGCCCCCTTCATTACTACACCATTTACAATGTGAAATCTTTTAAAGTCTATTTATATTTAAAATCCCAATTCATCTCTTCATTTCTCCCCATAATACAGTTATGATTCAGTCAAAGAGAAATTTCAAGCTAGCTTTTTCAAAGAGATGAAGTGCTGCCTGAGGGTTTGCAGCACCAAAACACCAAAACTTGCTTCCTTTATAAATTCAGGCCCTGTTTCACAGTACTGCATACCTTGCTAGCCTGTGTTGCTCTGTAGAGCAGCGAGTTACTCTCTAACAAGTTCCAGTGGGAAAGCAGCAAGCTTTTCAGCCATGTACCAAGTTCTTAACAATGCAAAAACCTATATTCTTGATGTGCTGCTTTTGATGGTGTATAGGGAAGGGGTACAGTGAGGGATCTCAACCAAGTCAACAACAAAGACTAGAAGACACAAAAATTTCTCTTCCAAGGTATCCTCCTCCCGTCAGTGACATTGTGTGTAGTAAAATTCACAGATTTACATGAAATCTGACAGGAGCCACAATGTAAATACTAGTGGCCTAAAGGTGCAAAATTTTCTGATTATTTAATCATTCTCTTCTCCCAGAAAGATCAAGAATTATTGATACCAAATCCACTGGTGACTAATTCAACCATATCCTAAGGCAAAAAAAAAATAAAATGTTATCCTACCTTGAATAACATGCGAGTTGTCTTTCAGAAAGAAGTTATACAGGTATTTGGGAATGAAAGCAGACATACAGGCATAAGCAAGAGCTGAAACAGAATTTGGACAAGGTGAATGAAGTTGTAAAGAGCAATAATTTTGTTTCATTTTCTATGCAATTTATAAACCCACATACCCCCAGATTCTATAAAGGTCACCCAAATTTGGGAACAGATCCCAGATCCGCAAGCAAACTAGTTAACAACCTATTAACAATTAATTCTTGATGTAAATTGGCATTAAATAAGACTTATGCATAGACCTGCCTGTGCGCTATTCTATAGAGCTGTGCACCTCAGTTGTCTCGTGACTAAATCGCTAGGGGCATGGGCAGGTCAGGGCATCAGGCTTACCAATCTATAATATTCCAGATCACCCCAGGAATCCCTTTTTAAAAGTTGGCATTACGCTGGCCACCCTCCTCGTGTATCATGGAAATTTTGATTTCTAGTATAGATATGACCTCCAACATCCTCCTCAGTAAAGACCAGGACAAAGAAATGGTTTAGCTCTTCTGTTATCACCCTATCCTCCTTAAGCACTCCTTTCACCCCTTGGTAACCCAGTGGTCCAATCAACTTCCTCATGGGCTCCTTGCCTCAGATGTACTTATTTAAATATTGCTTCCTGCATCTGCAGTAAGTTTCTTTTCAAAGTCATCCTTGACCTGCCTTATTATTATTGGTTTTACATCTGACTTGCCAGTTCTTGTGCTAATCCCTGTTTTCTTCATTAAGGCCTACTTTCCATTTTCTGAAAGACACTCTTTTAGCTTTTAACACCTAACCCCACCTCACCATTAAACTATGGAGACCATTCTTTGGCCTTCTTTTGAATTTTCATGACACATAGAAAGCAGGTATTCTCCAAGGACAGCAGGCATTATATTCTTACAGACGGGTAATGCAAGTCCGCGTTGCCGGTCCGGAGCTTGTAATGAACTTAAAAATAGGTCTTTGAGCGCGAGACGTGCTCCACTGCTTGTGAATGCCTTCCCGCCCACTGCACGAGAGAGGGACCAGTAGTACAAAATAAAGTAAAAGGAGACAACTCCAAGGGGAGGTGGAAGGGTATGTGAGAATATAAGGCCTGCTGTTCTCGAATAATACCTGCTACAGGTAAATATCTTCGCTTTCTCCAAGGACAAGCAGGCCTATAATTCTCACAGATGCGAGTCCCTAGCTACCAGGCTCACCCAACAACCAGTGGTCATTTGGACCTCGCAAAGGCAAGGGTATATAAATAATTAAACTGAAACTATATGCAAGCTGAGTGGAAGGAGGATAACCAGTGGGACACTGTCATACCGGGGTACAAATTATATCGTAGTGATAGGGTGAATCGGATTGGTGGAGGGGTAGCATTGTATATTAACGAGAGCCTTGAATCAAATAGATTGAAAATTCTGCAGGAAACAAAACACTCCTTGGAATCACTGTGGATTGAAATTCCATGTGCAAAGGGGAAAAGGATAGTGATAGGAGTGTACTACCGTCCGCCTGGCCAGGACGAACAGACGGATGCGGAAATGTTAAAGGAAATCAGGGACGCAAACAAACTGGGCAACACAATAATAATGGGGGATTTCAATTACCCGCATATAGACTGGGTTAATGTAACATCTGTACACGCAAGGGACATAAGATTTCTTGATGAAATCAAGGACAGCTTCATGGAACAGCTAGTTCAGGAGCCGACAAGAGAAGGAAAAATACTAGACTTAGTCCTTAGTGGTGCTCATGATCTAGTGCAGGGGGTAACGATACGAGGGCCGCTTGATAACAGTGATCATAATATGATCAGTTTTGATATTGGCATTGAAGGAAGTGAAACTAGGAAATCAAGTACGCTAGCGTTTAACTTTAGAAAAGGTGATTACGACAAAATGAGAAAAATGGTGAAAAAAAGACTGAAAGGAGCAGCTCGCAGAGTAAAAAACTTGCATCAGGCGTGGATGCTGTTTAAAAACACCATCCTGGAGGTTCAGGACAAATATATTCTACGTATTAGAAAAAAGGGAAAAAAGACTAAACGTCAGCCGGCGTGGCTAAACAGTAAGATAAAGGAAATCATTAGAGCCAAAAAACAATCCTTCAGAAAGTGGAGAAGAGAACCAACTGAAAGTAACAGGATAGATCATAAGGAATGCCAAGCCAAATACAAAGCGGAGATAAGGAGGGCAAAAAAGGACTTTGAGAAGAAATTAGCGTTGGAAGCAAAAATACATAGTAAAAATTTTTTTAGATACATTAAAAGCAGGAAACCGGCCAAAGAGTCGGTTGGGCCGCTGGACGAAAATGGTGTTAAAGGGGCGATCAAGGAGGATAAAGCCGTAGCGGAGAAATTAAATGAATTCTTTGCTTCGGTCTTCACCGAGGAGGATTTGGGGGGGGACACCGGTGCCGGAAAGAATATTTGAAGCGGGGGAGTCAGAGAAACTAAACAAATTCTCTGTAACCTTGGAGGATGTAATGGGTCAGTTCAGCAAGCTGAAGAGTAGTAAATCACCGGGACCTGATGGTATTCATCCCAGAGTATTAATAGAACTAAAAAATGAACTTGCGGAGCTACTGTTAGAAATATGCAATCTGTCCCTAAAATCGAGTGTAATACCGGAAGACTGGAGGGTAGCCAATGTTACTCCGATTTTTAAGAAGGGTTCCAGAGGAGATCCGGGAAATTATAGACCGGTGAGTCTGACGTCGGTGCCGGGCAAGATGGTGGAGGCTATTATTAAGAATAAAATTGCAGAGCATATACAAAAACATGGACTGATGAGTATTGTGTTCAGTACTGGTCTCCGTATCTCAAAAAAGATATAGTAGAATTGGAAAAGGTACAGCGAAGGGCGACGAAAATGATAGTGGGGATGGGACGACTTTCCTATGAAGAGAGGCTGAGAAGGCTAGGGCTTTTCAGCTTGGAGAAGAGACGGCTGAGGGGAGATATGATAGAAGTGTATAAAATAATGAGTGGAATGGATCGGGTGGATGTGAAGCGACTGTTCACGCTATCCAAAAATACTAGGACTAGAGGGCATGAGTTGAAGCTACAGTGTGGTAAATTTAAAACGAATCGGAGAAAATTTTTCTTCACCCAACGTGTAATTAGACTCTGGAATTCGTTGCCGGAGAACATGGTACGGGCGGTTAGCTTGACGGAGTTTAAAAAGGGGTTAGATAGATTCCTAAAGGACAAGTCCATAGACCGCTATTAAATGGACTTGGAAAAATTCCGCATTTTTAGGTATAACTTGTCTGGAATGTTTTTACGTTTGGGGAGCGTGCCAGGTGCCCTTGACCTGGATTGGCCACTGTCGGTGACAGGATGCTGGGCTAGATGGACCTTTGGTCTTTCCCAGTATGGCACTACTTATGTACTTATGTACAATAGGCCTAAGAGGGTGGAGTTGGACTCTAGACCCCAAACAAATTCTGCAGAACTGTCTGTCCAAACCGACTGTTGCGTTGGGTATCCTGCTCAAGGTAGTAATGAGATGTGAATGTGTGGACTGAAGGCCACGTCACAGCCTTGCAAATTTCTTGAAAGAAGGCTGACCTCTGATGGGCTACCGACGCAGCCATGGATCTATCATTGTGAGCTCTGACATGACCCTCAAGAGTCAGCCCAGCCTGGGCATAAGTGAAAGAAATGCAATTTGCCAGTCAGTTGGAAATGGTGCATTTCCCGATGGCGACCCCCATCTTGTTGGGATCAAAAGAAACAAAAAGTTGGGTGGACTGTGAATAGGATCTAGTCTGCTCCAAGTAAAAGATCAATGCTTGCTTGTAGTCCAAGGTGTACGGTGTGCTTTCGCCAAGATGGGCATGAGGTCAGGAGGAAAAATGTTGCCAAGACAATCGACTGTTTCAGATGGAACTCCGACACAACCTTAGCTAGAAACTTAGGATGCGTGCGGAGGACTACTTTGTTATGAAAAAACTTTGTATAAGGTGCATCCACCACTGCGAACTGAAGTAACAGCCACAAAAAATATGACTTTCCAGGTAAAGTGCTTCAGATGACAGGAATCATGTAACTCACTAGGAGCTTTCATCAGCTGGGTAAGAATGATGTTGAGGTCCCATGACACAGGTGGAGGTTTGACAGGGGGCTTTGTCAACAGCAAGCCTCTCAAGAAGCAAACTAGAGACTGTCCAGAGATGTGCTTACCCTCTACATGTCGATAAGCACTAATTGCACTGAAGTAAACCCTTACGCAGTTGGTCTTGAGACCAGACTCGGAGAAGTGCAGAAGATATTCAAGCAGGGTCTGTGTAGGGTAGGAAAAAGGATCTAGGGCCTTGCCCACACACTAGACGGCAAACTTCCTCCTCCTCTTAATGGAATCTTTTCTGAAGTCAGCAAGACCCTGGAGACACCCTCAGGAAGATGCAAGGAAGCAAATTCTAAGCTATCAAGTTCCAGGATGTGAGGGCCGGAGGTTGGGATGCAGAACAGATTCCTTGTTCTGTGTGATAAGAGTCAGGACACCTTCCAATCTCCATGGTTCTTCAGAGGATAACTCCAGAGAAAGAGGGAACCTGATCTGCCAGATCCAGTAGGGAGTTATCAAGATCATGGTCCCACCAAAGGTCCTGCTTGAGTTCAGCAAAGTTTTCTCCATAAGAGGAATAGGAAGATATGCATATAAAAGTCCTGCCCCCCAATAAAGGAGAAAGGCTTTCAACGCTAATCTGTCATAAGCCTAGAGCCTTGAACAGAACTGAGGGACTCTGACTGGACTGAGTGGCAAAGAGATCTACTGAAGCGGTACCCTATGCTTGGAAGATCTCGCGGAGAATGCCCATGCTGAGGGACCACTCATGCGGTTGCATAACCCTGCTCAGTCTGTTGGCCAGGCCGTTGAATTTTCCAGCCAGGTAAGTGGCCTTGAGGAATATCCCGTGCTGGTGTGCCCAATGCTACATTCAGACAGCCTCCTGACACAGAGGGTGTGATCCAGTGCCCCCATTCTTGTTCGTGTAGTACGTGGCAACCTGATTGTCTGTTTGAATGAGTACAATTTGGTTGTTCAGCTGATCCCTGAAAGCCTTTAGAGCGTTCCAGATTGCTCGGATCTCCAGAAGGTTGATTTGAAGATCTATTTCCTGGGCTAACCAAGTACCTTGAGCGTGAAGTCTGTCTAAATGAGCTCCCCACCCTAGGTGGGTGTCACATGAACAGTAGAGGCCATGTAGCCCAACAACCTCATCATCTGCCGGGCTATGACCTGCCAAACTGCTCAGATGCAAATGGCGAGGGCGACAAGAGCATCTGCCTGCGCTACAGGGAGAAAAGCCCAAGTTGGCGAGGGTCTAGCAGGGTTCCAATGAACTCCAATCATTGGACAGGTAGGAGACTTGGGGTAGTTTAAAACAAACCCTAGTAGCTCTAACACCTGAATAGTTCTCAACATGGATTCCTGAGCACCATCCCATGATGTGGTCTTCACCAGAAAGTTGTTGAGATAGGGGTACACATGGACTCCTCGCCTGCGTAGCGAAGCAGTGACTACTTCAAGACACTTGGTGAAAACCCTGGGAGCCGATGCTAGTCCAAAAGTCAACACGCGATACTGGAAGTGACGTGCTCCCTGCCAAAACCGAAGATACTTTCTGTGAGCTGGAAGTATTAGGATACGAGTATATGTACCGTTCCAGAGAGCATAGCCAATTATTTTCTTGAAGTATGGGAAACAGGGTGTCCAGGGAAATCATCATGAACTTTTCTTTGACAGGGAATTTGTTCAAGCCCCTCAGGTCTAGAATGTGAAGCATCCTCCCCATCTTCTTTTGCACGAGAAAGTACCTGGAATAGAACTCCTTCCCTTCTTCTCCTGGGTTCAACCTTATTGGCCTTGAGAAGGGTGGAGAGTTCCTTTGCAAGTATTTGCTTGTGCTAAGAGCTGGTGATGTGCTCTCGGTGGGCAATCTGGTGGTCTCTGAAGCCAATGTTGAACATAACCGAGATGGGCTATTTGAAGAACCCACCAGTCGGAGGTTACAAGGGGCCACACCTTTCTTGGTAAAACTTCAGCCTCCTCCAGACCTGCAAGTCGCCCAGGATGATCACTTTGACAGCGGCTATACTCTGCTGGAACCAGGTAAAAGCTCGCCTCCTGCTTTGACTGGGGAGCCATCTAGGCTATAGGTACAAGCTGTTGACAAGAACAAGCACGTGGCTGTACCTACTGAGGCTGCCTCTGAGTAATAAGGACTCCTCAAATAACCAAAAAACCTCCTTTTTTGATGAGGTCAGCGACCTCCTCCACCTTCTCTCCAAAAAGGTTCCCCTGGACCATCAAGTCAGAGACCCACAGCCATGAGAGTCTGCGTATCAGCATACTCTGGAAAGAGATCCTAGAGGCCACACCAAAAGTGTGGTAGGCGCCCCTGCCCAAGAACTTATGACATGAACAGATTCAGCCTGCTCCAGTGGGAGAGTCTCTACTAAATCACATATACTACGAACCAAGGACCACAAGTACAGGCTCATATAAAGCTGGTATGATTGGACACAGGAGATGAGCATAGAGATCTGATACAGGGTTCTAGCTTCTCTGCCAGGAGGCACTGAAGCATATTCCCTAGAACTCCTGGCCCTTTTGAGCACGGATTCTATCATTAGGGAACGATGAGGCAACTGGGGCTATCAAACCCAGGGGAAGACTGAATCTGGTACATGGTGTCAATCTTCTTGGGGAGGAGAGGGACAAACAGATGGGACTCCCAGTTCTTCAAGGACTGAAAAACAGCCAATCCAAATCCCAAAGGGTAATATAGAGTGGTCATACAGATAATAGCGTGCACTTGGGAATTACCCTCAGAAACCATGGCATTCACCAAGGTCTGACCAGCAAGGCTCTGGTAATTCCCAAGTGCACACTATTGTCTGTATGACCACTGTATATTACCCTGTGGGATTTGGATTGGCTGTTTTTCAGTTCTTGGTGTATTAGATTACGGAAGCAGGATTAACAGCCTATACTGTTTATCTGAGTACTAATCACTCCCAGTTCTTCACCTGAATGCCACGTGAGATCTTATGAAGTTGGACAGCCGCAGCCTCTCTAGGAGGAGAGTCATAGTCCAGGACTTCGAACATCTTAGACCTGGGCCCATCCTTTACTTCCAAAGAAACTGGGATTGCAGATGCCATCTACTTTACAAAAGAGGGGAAGAAAAGGCTCTCAAGTGGAGACTTCCTCCTTTCCAGTGGAGGGGAGGGATCAGATGGGATGCCAGAGGACTCCTCCTCCAAGAAGTAAGCTCTTTGAGCAGGGAGTCTTTCTTCTATGTTTGTGCAGCGCTGCGTATGCCTTGTAGCGCTATAGAAATGCTAAATAGTAGTAGTAGTAGTAGAAGTACCGTGGACCCTCTTCTGAGTCTCATGAGCGCTCTTCATCGGTGTCAGCCAAGATTTATTCATAGGAGGGCTATGCAGAAGGGAAACCCTGGGAACCATCCCCCATGGCACATTCACTCTTTTACTCTGCCCCAACCACACCCCATGGCGCGCACACCTTTTTTGTCTGCCCCAAAGTTCCACCCCTCACCCCATGGCAATCTCACCCTTTTGTCTGCCCCAAAACTCCACCCCCACCCCAGGGCGCACTCACCCTTTTGTCTGCCTCAAAACTTCACCCCCTACCCCATGGGACTCTCACCCCTTTTGTATGTCCCCAACTCCCCCAACCCAAGGCACCCTCCTTTTTTAGGAGACTCATGGTCTGAGAGCTAGGGGAACAGGGTTCGATTCCCACTGCATCTCCTTGTGACTCTGGGCAAGTCACTTAACCTTCCATTGCCCAGGTACAAAATAAGCATCTGTATATAATATGTAAACCGCTTTGATTGTAACCAAAGAAAGGCATTACATCAAATTCCATCCTCCCCTCTTTTCTTCCCATAACCCCCCCATGGCACACTCACTTTTTTTACTCTGCCCCCAATCCCCATCCCCCTATATGATTCATCTCTCTACTCTGCCCAGGGCCGGCATTAAATGGGGGGGGGGGGGGGGGAACAAACAGGGCAGCTGTCCTGGGCCCCACAGCTCCAAGGGGCCCCCGCAGTCCACTATTTCTTCCCCCCTTCTTGCCACCCTGATCCAAGGTCTCCCTCCCTTTCCTGTGTACCTTTCGTGTTTTTGTTGACAAGGGCTCGTCGGCGCAGCAGCAATTCTGATACACTGCCTAAGACTGCCCCGGTGCTGTTCCTCTGCCATGTTCCATTCCTTTCTAACACAACTTCCTGTTTGGAATGCGGCAGCAGGAGAACAGCACCATGGCTGTCACAGGCAGCATATCAGAATCACTGGTGCGCCGACGATCCCCAGTCAACAAAAGCACAAGATAAGGTAGACAGGGAAGAGAGAGAGACCTCGGATCTGGGTGGAAAGAAGGGGGACGAGATATATTAAAGTAGACCGGGGAAGAGGATGGTGGAGGAAGGAATTATGGGCCTGGGAATGGGGGAGGAAGAGAACGAGATGGCAATGGGGTGGAGGGAAGGAAGAGAGACGGAAAGATGGTGGACTCGGGAGTGGTGGGGGAGGGAGGAAGAGATGCTAGAAGGGAGGGCAGTTGGGAAGAAAGAGAAAGATGTTGGACCCAGGGAAGGAAGGGAGGGAGAGCATGAGGTAGGGAGAAATGATGGCTCATGTGGGATAGGGTGGTGGGGGGGGGGGGGACGGAACAACAGGAGGAAAGAGAGTGGGAGCAATATTTGACAATGGAGGGGAGAGAGAGGCAGGAGGGTAGAAAAATGGGACAGGAATATGATAGGGGTGTGGACAAAAAGGGACAGGGAGATGTTAGCCCATGGTGGGGGGAGGGATAGGGAGAGGAAGAATTGGGCTACAGCAGTGGAAGGAACCATGTGGGACAGGCCAAGAAGAGGTGACAAGATAATGAGTGAGAAGAGGATAGTGAATACAGAGGTAGAAATGTAGTAATGGAGGATAAATGAAAGATGGAAGGGAATAGCAGGCTGGGGAAGATGGGAAATGGAACAGCTAGGGAATGAGAGAAGTATATGGAAAGTTAATAGGTAACTGGAAAGTTGAAAGAAGATGAAATTTGAGTGAATAGAGGCTGAAAAGAAAAAAGGGAGATAAGATAGATATGGGAAGGATCAATATGTCAGAGGCAGGTGTAGTGAAGGAATGGAATAAGACAGGAAAGAGAGAAGAAAAAAACAAAATGGACAAAGTCGCTGGAAAGAGAATTAGCAGAAAACAGATGGAGAAACTGAGACAAACATGACAGAAAGAGAAAATGTCCAGATAACAAAGGTAGAAAAATGTGTTTTATTTTGAATTTATTGATTTTCTCTTCCTTTACTGCACAGACAGCCAGAACTCTTCCAAGCTCTGCAGTCAGTAGCAGTGTCCCTGAGCTGCTGCCGCCACTGCTGACCCACATCCGTGAATACTTGTTTTTTCTGCATACATGAAAACTGAGCATGCATGGGGGGGGGGGGGGGGGCAGCAATGACAGCAACAACAGCTTGAGGACCAGAGCCACCAGCTGCACAGTTTGGAGAACTCTGGCTGCCTGATCAGAGGAGGTGGTATTTTGGGGGATCTGAGCCCAAAGTTGTGAAGTTACCAATTCAGTTCAATACAAAAAGGAAGTGCATTTCTGTTTTCATTTCTTCAACATTGAAGTACTTGCCATGTTTCAATTTTGGTGTTCATACTTCTATTTCTAATTTCTGATGCCTTGTTCTGTATTTGGTGAAGGACTGCCTGTATTTTGTGTGTGAAGACGTCATTTAAAGTTGTTTTGTGTGTGGCATCAATAGTGGATGGGGAGACTGAGGGAGGGGGCCCCATCCTTAATTTCTGCCCTGGGCCCATCCTGTCTAAAACAGGCCCTGACTCTGCCCCAATACTCCATTGCACACTCACTTTTTTTCTGGCCCCGTCTCATTTTCAGTAAGGGCAGTAGCTCTGCTCACTTTCTTCTCCTCCCTCAAGCCCCCAATGCACAATAGGCCACTAAATGTCACTTTCTATTCCTGTGCCAGCTTAGACCCGACTGTTTATGTGAAACGCAGGATCGTGGTTCATATAAACAGTTGGGTCTAAGCCGGCGCAGGAGGAGGAAGTGACCTGCAGTGCAGCAATCCGTTTCCTTCTCTTCTTGCTGCATGAGCTGACCTGGAGGGTTTAACAACCAGCTCAAAAAATTCATGAAAGGTTTACAACTGTCTCTTGTGAGTCAGTGTGAGCCAGCTCCAGCACACCACTATGTATGTGCCTTTATACAATGGGCTCCCAGCTCTGGTATCAGTACAAAAAAAGGAAAGGAAGCTTCCAGTAACAGAGAGAAAGAGATATAAAGCAATACATTATCACTGACTCTGTTATAATCACTTCCAGCAACTGTTAATATGTACAAAGTGATGAGTCTCTATTTGTTTTTATTTACTGACTTCTAAATTGCACCATTTATTAAAGTCTCCTAGTGCTTCTGTTTGTTGTTTGCATTCGCCTTTGGATTCCCTCCCCTCTGTGTTTTGTTGCTGTTGTTTAAAACAGACCCAAAACATTATATGGATATGTGAAACTCAAGTTTTCAGAAACAAGCCAAAGGGTGGGAATGACCAAAGCGATGGAGTCAAGAACACCTGGCGAGTCTTTATTATATATTCACTGGGAGTCAGTACAATCAAATCAATGGAAAAACATTCACTGGAGCGTGGACTATATACGGTCCGTGTTTTGGCCTATGCTTTCGTCAGGAATCCTTAACAAACAAAAATACATATGTAAATGAATATATAAATTTAAAAAAAAAAACAATGAATCCACGCTTCAGCGAATGTTGAACAATGGGAGGGGAGGACAACAATATTGTGTCCATTGTTTTGATTGTGCTGACTCCAAGTGACTATATAAAAAAGACTCACCAGCTGTTCTTGACTTGATCGCTTTGGTCATTTCCACCCTTTGGCTTGCTTGTGCTGATTTCTGTGGGATTGTTTGTCTTTTCTTTTTGTAAACTCAAGTTTGCAGCAGACAGTGCCTGCTGTGAATCTCTCTATTGTAAGAGGGTAAGGGAGATATACAACTATTGCAGAGTGTGCTTACCTTCATTGTTAAAATTCAAGTACAAGAATGGTGCACAGAGAGAGTCAAGACCTATTGAGAAAAAAAAAAGAGCACACAAACTTCAGATTATCCCAGGCAATCTATCAAGACCTACACAACTGAAATCAGATGATGATCTTTACTATCATTATGATATCTTTGCACTTGAAACAGTTACCCAAACAAGCTCTGACAATCAGAGCAACCTGAAAGGTGGGGGGAAAAGCTGAGGCAAGTATTTCACAGGAGATTCTCTGCTGACAGTAGTTCCACTAATTTTATCTGTGTCAGAGCTCAGTGTTTAGGTGGAGCTCTGAAGGCATCTCTGGGGAATAGCAAAACTGGTGCCAGATTACTATGAACATATCCTATGAATCCTAATTTTATCATCAGATCCTCCCCCTGTGAACACTTTTAAGAGAATAAGATAAGCCATGCTGAGTCAGATGGTCTTTTGAGCCCAGTACCATGTCCATACCCAGTGGATCCCTAAAATCTCTCTATATAAAAGGCACCAACGTTCTATGAAGCCTCCAGCCGGAAGTGTGAAGGGGGCGAGATATCCGGTTTCCCTATGAGTGTCTGCCCCGCCCTCTCTGTAACACAGTCAGTGAAGGAAAACAGCAGAGCACGAAATCAAATCGCTGGCTCTGTAACAGTGAAGGACTCAGAGGGGGGAGGGGAGAGAGGCCAGAGGCAGGGACACACACACTCCCACATGCACACAGAAGAAAACATTGCTAGCCCCCATTTCATTTGCATCAGAAACGGGGCTTTTTTACCAGTGATATATATTTCCCATAACCCATTTGAAGGGATAAGCAATGGGCTTTCCCAAATCTACCTAATTATTTTTATGGGCTTTTCCTCCAGGAACTTATCAAAACATCTTTTGAGCCCAGCTATGTTAATAAAATTGATTATGTCCTTAGCAATGGACTCCATAGTTTAAGTATGTGCTGTGTGAAAAAAAATACTTGCCAAAATGAAACTGATAATTTCAATGATGCAAACATTTTTGTAGGGGTGTTGCAATGGTTTTCTGAGACAGATACCTGGCAGAGAGTTCAGCTTACCTTGCCAGTACACAAGGTCAGGGTGGGACACCACCCAAGCTTTCAACACTCGCCTGAACTTTGCATGACCCTCAGGCGATGAGAGCAGCTCATCATACTGGTGGCAGCGAGGAATATCAACTTCTATCTGCAGTACAGCCAAGTACACACAGAACAAGGAAAGAAAACAGAAAAGGCAAATAAATAAATAAATAAATGTTCAGCATTACTGTTTTACTTGATTGACTGTTTAAAAAAAAAAAAAAACCAGTTAGCAGTCAATGCATGCAGATCAAATAAAAACTGCTAACACAGCTAGAGCAATTATATAACAGTCTATTTAACTTGTACAGTGGTTTGTCTAAGTTACACTATTTTAAATGAAAGAATGTACAGAAATACATTTAAATCTAATATTTAGTATGCACAATTTTACATGCAATGGCACTTTGTATTTTTTTTAAAGTATAATATACATGGAAAGGAGATAGGATTTGATATACTGCCTTTCTGTGGTTACAATCGAAATGGTTTGCATATTATAAACAGGTACTTATTTTGTACGTGGGGCAATTGAGTCACAAGGAGCTGCAGTGGGAATTGAACCTGGTTCCCCTGGTTCTCAGGCTACTGTACTAACCATTAGGCTACTTCTCCACTCCTAACCTCTTCCCATCATCGCTCCCAGAACACTTTTACTATGTTTGGATCAACCTATATACATACACACTCGGATAAATTTATGCACATAAGTTATTACATATTTAGGGCTTCATTTTTTTTAACAGGCCACAACATTTAAAAAAATTGATAGGGGAGCACTTACCAGCTTTTATTTAAGAGACAATAAGAGCTCCCGCATTATGAATTTATTTATTTTATTGTACATTTATACCCCACGTTTTTCCCACAGTTTTGCAGGCTCAAAGTGGCTTACAATGCACTGATAGGCTATCGCCAGATCAGAGGTGGTACAATTACAATTAAATTAGTTAGAATGGAAGGAACGGGGAAGAAGAAAATAGGGAAGGACAAGAGAGTCTAAAATGGTCCAAAGATATATGTTGTTAGCTTGAATCCTTGGAGTTAACCAGTTAGCACACAGTAATCAGAATGTGCTAGGTGGACAGCACGTTCACACCCATTCTCTGCCCCCTCAATAAGTAGCGCAAGCAAACAAGTTCCTTACTGCAAAATGCTTTAACATGCTTTGCGGTAAGCATTTTCATGCTTGCTAAGAGTGCATTAGGACATAATGTCCTTTAATAGATATATCCCTATGTACTTTTTTTTAAAATAGGGTCTCAAAAGTATACAAACATAAATGCAAAAATTTACACCGCTGTAAAGATGATGTAGATGTGTGCACCTCTTTCCGTCCCATGACTATAGCTGCCTTCCAGTTCTCTGCCCCCATTGCCTGGATCCTAACTATATTCTCTGCTGCTAGTTACAATGGAAGGAGCAAAGTTATAAAATATATATATATATATATATGTTAGAACCTTGTTTGTTCTCTGCAGAAACTATGTTTCTGAGAATGCCTACACACCTTCCGGTGACGTCACGCTCTGCAATGGCGGTCTGATTGCAGAGCTCCCGTCTTCCAGCCTGAAAACGAGCTAATAAACAGAGCAAACGATCCACAAAACAAGGTGGTAGTCACGAGAGAGAGAGCGGAAAGCCCGCGATTCGAAAAATGGCGGATGCAAAACTTAAAAAGACAGATCTGACGAACTTTGCTTACCGACAACGGGAACGTGCGTTAGAGACACAGGCCGGAGAGCAAGAAGGCCAAGAGAGCGCACTTAGCCCCAGTTCGCCGATTAGCCAGAAAGAGCGGGAAGCTGATGGAGAAAGTGAGGTCCCACCGGACAAATGGGAACAATTAAGCACATGGCTCCAGGATATAAACAAAGGTATAAAAGAGATGCGACAAGATTTTGCTCAACTGAGCGCGGATCTGAGGGAAGAAATTAAAGATCTGGGGAACCGCGTCAACGAGGTAGAAATGGGGCTAGAAGAACATGCAGAAACCTTAAATGAGGTTGAGAAACATGTGGCTGTGCACCAATCAGATATGAAATATCTAACGGACAAGGTGGAAGACCTTGAAAATAGAAGTCGACGCTCCAATATTAGAGTGCGAGGCCTGCCGGAGTTACCTGAATATATTAACTGTGAAAAAGTAGTACAAGCAATAGCAGCCCAACTTCTTTCCTCATCCGATCACCCAATAGCCCCAGAAAATATCCGGCTAGAGCGAGCACATCGGGCGCTGGGGTCAAGAAAGACAAACATGCCAAAAGATATCGTAGCCTGCTTCTCGGAGTTCAAAGTGAAAGAAGAAGTTATGCACCAAGCTAGAGTGGCTAGCCCAATTACATGGGAGACATACCCCATTGAGCTATTTCAGGACCTAGCAGCTATCACTTTGAAACGGCGGGGAGAATTGCGCCCGCTGACAGAGAAGCTTAGAGCAGAAGGAATAAAATATAGATGGCAACACCCGTTTGCCCTAATATTTTACAAAGAAGGCAAACAACGTAAGGTGGCATCGCTAGAAGAGGCTCATGAATATTTAGATCCGGAAAAGATGGATAAAGCACCGACACCAAAACCACCATCTGGATTTCAAAGAAATGTCAAACAGAAATGGCAGCGAGTATCAAAAGGCCGTGGAAGGCTGCGGAGACAAGCATCAGATCAAGCAATACTACCAAGGAAAGACCCGTGAAAGAGCATACATGAATGGAATACAAAGATAACACATGCTGTGTTAAAGTGATAGTCTGGAACGGACTAGAGCACATTGAACAACAACAAAGATGGATCAAACAAAATGAGCAGGCTGGAAAAGTAAACGGGACCGGAAGTCCACACCATTATAGGCATGATCTCAAATACAATGGAGATATGCTGTATCAGGTCATGGGGAAAGGAGGGAGGGGGGGAGGGGATAGGGAGAGGTGGTGTATATGCAATGATATAATGTTTGATGTTGGGGGATAAAGTGTTCAAATGTGTTACATTTAATGTGTGGGGCCTGAACTCGCCTATGAAGCGCCAACTAGCATTCAAAGAAATGGTGCGCTTGAGCGCAGATGTAGTACTCTTACAAGAGACGCATCTGAAAAAAGGTTACGAGAAGTTGGTGTGTCATAAGCGATACCCCACTATATACTTCTCAACTTGTGCAAATAATTTAAAACAGAGGGGGGTGTTAATAGCGCTGTCTGGTGCACTCCCCTGGGAGGTTAATCAGGTTATAAAAGATGTAGAAGGTAGATTTTTGATAATGTTAGTATCACTGTATAATGTTCAATATACAATTGTTAATGTTTACGCACCAAACACGGGGCAGGGAATGTTTATAGAAAAAGTAGAACAACAAATACAAAAACACTTGCAAGGCCATCTAATAATGGGTGGAGATTTTAATCTCACGATTCAACCACACTTAGATAACTCCGCAGGACAGGCGGTATATGCTAAATCAGATAGGAAAATATGGAGGAGATTCATGGCTAGATGGGGTCTGACAGATATATGGAGAGCCAAACATGGACAAGAAAGAGACTACACATATTACTCGTCTCAATATAAGACATACTCTAGAATAGACGGATGGATGGGAGATGTGATAGTTGCTAATAGAGCACGGGAGACACATATTGAACCACGCACCTGGTCTGACCATGCCCCAGTGGTACTTGAGCTATTTGCAGGAACCCGACAGGTGGGTGCCAGATACTGGCGGATGGACGAGACGCTCCTATTGGATACTAAAAATATCCCAGTAATAGAGAAGTATATTGTGGAGTATCTGGAATATAATGATGTGGGAGAGATTCACCCACAATATATATGGGAGGGTCTTAAAGCTGTACTCCGAGGGAAATTAATAGCATTGAGAGCCCATCTGATAAAAGCGCGAGCAGAACAGGAAGATAATATTAGAACAGAATTACGACAGCTCGAACAACAACATAAAAAAGATCCCAAAGATACTAAAAGTATACCAAAAATGCAAGAATTGAGATTAAAGCTGAATGAGCTACAGATGGCGGATTTAGCCGTTAAACTGCAAGTAGCACAGCAGGAAAATTTTGAATTTGGAGACAAAGCGGGTAGGCTATTAGCATGCAAATTAAAAAAATGTCTCAACGCAACTATATCGGGGGTATACAGACGGCAGAAGGGGGCTATATCTCACAGATAGAACACATACATGAGGCATTTCTGGCCCACTTCACCAATTTATATAAACCAGAACAAACTCCTGAATTGGCCGAAATAGAGCAATACTTGCAGGAGGCGGATATGCCCCAGATAGGGAGAGGGAGATCAGCCCAATTATCTTTACCCATCACATCAGAGGAGATAGGGTGGGCAATAACAGATATGGCAAATGGCAAAGCTCTTGGTCCTGATGGATTTCCCACAAGATTTTACAAACTATTTAGTAAACATCTTATACCAGTGTTACTGAAACTATTTAACACACTAGAGGACTTACAAAAGCTACCAGACACCTGGAGACTGGCGGCAATAACCTTAATATTAAAACCAGGGAAAAACCCGAAGCTATGTAGCTCATACAGACCAATATCACTCCTAAATGTGGATTATAAGATATTCACAAAAATCCTAGCTCGTAGATTACAGAAGCAGCTCCCAGGGGTGATACATACCGATCAGGTGGGATTCATAGAGGGGCGCCAGACTTTTGACAATATAAGGTGTCTAATGCATGTTATTCAACAGGTGAGAGACGATCAGACACAGGCGGTATTGCTATCAATAGACGCAGAAAAAGCGTTCGACCGCGTGGACTGGTCGTTTCTATTTGCTGCACTACAGAGAATAGGTATTGATGGGAGATATCTGGACTGGCTAAGATTGCTATATCAGGCTCCAATGGCCACCATAAAGATCAATGGGACATACACAAAAACATTCAACCTTGGGCGGGGAACCAGACAGGGATGTGCAATATCACCACTACTATTTGCCCTGTCATTAGAACCATTAGCTAATATGATTAGGAAGGATAGAGAGGTGGCAGGAGTGGTGAGGGGTTTAAGGGAACACAAACTTATGCTGTTTGCCGATGATATTCTGTTGACAATCTCGAACCCACTGAAATCGGTAGAGAAGATAGTAGAACATTTAGCAAAATATGGGCAATTATCGGGATTTAAACCTAACCTGGACAAGTCGATTTTTCTCAATCTTACGGTACCACCTGAGGAACTGGGGGCGCTTAAGGTCGCCTTTCCTTTCGTGTGGGCGACAAAATCCATACGATATTTGGGAATACAGGTAACAACACAAATAGAGGGATTATTTGCAGCTAACTTCCCCCAAAAAGTAGAAGAACTATTTAGCGAATTAGATAAATGGGAAGGACTTAATGTTTCCTGGAAAGGACGTATTAATGCTATTAAAATGATGCTGCTCCCAAAATTACTGTACCTATTTATGGCAATCCCAATTCCAATCCCCAATAGCTTTTTCACAACTCAATCGCAAAATGTTTGCATATATTTGGAAAAAACGCCCACCAAGAGTACGGCGAAATATGATGTACCAATCTTGGGAGAGAGGAGGTATGGGGGTACCCAACTTTTATTTATACTATCAAGCGGCACAAATTCGTATTCTGGCAGAATGGTCCCCTGGAGCAACCAAGAAATGGTTACATTGGGAAAGAGCATGGTTGGGTAGGAGAGCAATTGAGGATACTTTATGGGCACCAGGAGATGAAATAGTCCCCATAATTAAACAGATGCCCATTGGATTAAAACACCCTATGTGGACATGGTATCAAGTGAGGAAGAAGCTTTTCCCTGAGAGGAATTATTATCGGCAAACGGCCATAAGGTGGACATTAGGATTTTCACTGGGAAGATCAGAGAAGGTTTTTGAGATATGGGCCCAAGCAGGGTTGTGCACACTGGGACAATTGTGGAAAGAGGGAAAAATGCTTCAATTCAATGAGCTTCAGGAAGAATATGGTCTAAAAGAAAGAGACCTCACCTATTACTGTAACTTACGTAGCTTCCTTAAAAAGAAAGCGCAGGACGAGTTAGACCTAGCTGAAACAGACATGGAAATAGCCATTAACAGAGGAGGAGGCAGAGGAGGTATAACTCGCATATACATGGCCCTGCTAGGGCGCACCGACCCACAGGTGCGTTATCAAGCCCAGTGGGAAGAAGTGTTACAGACCACATACACCAAAACAGAATGGAAAGCAAATTATAAGTACTTACTTAAACCATCACTAGCACAATCAGTGAATGAAAATGGATTTAAAATGTTGTACTGGTGGTATTATACACCTGACCGCCTCCAAAAAATGTACCCGGGAGTATCGGGGCAATGTTGGAGAGAATGTGGACAAAGGGGGTCATTTTATCACATTTGGTGGACATGCGGGAAAGTAAATGTATATTGGAAAGCTGTAATGGACCTGGTTAATAGAATATTACAGAAAACATATGCATGGAAAGCGGAGAATTGCTTGCTTCATTTCCGACCAGCGACCATCCCAAACTGGCAACACAGATTGGCGATTCAATATTTTGTGGCTGCAAAATTGGAATTGGCTCGAAGGTAGAAGCAAGTAGAAACACCATCTTTGCAGATGGTAACCAGGAAAGTGGACTTTCTCTACCAAATGTCCAAGCTAACAGCAATGCGAAGAGGGTCTATGTTATCTTTTAATAAGATTTGGACACTTTACGAACAATATAATGATGAAAATCAGTCACCACCTGGGTAGGGAGGGAGGGTAAGATATGGATGGTTAGAGGGAGGGGGAATTAACAAATGAAAAGCAAATTGTAATTGAACAGTTGGATGTTTGTAAGCTGTTTATTTGATGACAATTTCAATAAAAAAAAAAAAAAAAAAAAGAGAATGCCTACACACAGATCACATAAAAGTAGGGGCATAGTTTCCATGTACGGAGTCGCACAATTATTCAACAGGCTTTTTTACATGCATAAAAAAAGCTGCTTTTTGATATTTTTTTTATTACCCCATACTCTAAACAATTTTATAAAAGACTATTTCTCTGCATAAAATGCTTTTTACCTCATAGAAATGCCTTTCAACCTTTGGAGGACAAATGTCAAAGCCATTTCGACAGGTAAAACAGCTCATAAAAATTGTGTGGAGAATGGCATTCCTGAGATGAGAAAGGGGTGGGATTTAGAAATAAAAGCTTACTTTTTAATTTTCTAAAGTACACACATTTTAAGTGCCCACATAAAAAAGGTGCAAATCTGTGTGAGCACTTTCCAAAGGGAAACTGTACTCATATTTTCATTTTGAAAACTAGTGCAATGTCCACAGATAAAAATTACCCATGAACTTTGCAGAAACACATTCTACTTGAAAATTGTTCTCGAACTTTAATGTCTCTTTTCCACATTTTTTCATCTTTCTCACTTGCAGTACAAAAACCAGATATAGCTATAAAAAGCTTCTTTTATTCGGTGAGGCTCTTCTTAAATACATCTTTTTTTTGTTTACATAAAATAATTATTTCTGAGTTAATGTTCACATCTAAAGATGAGCAGTTTGGAATTATAATTAATAAAACAAATACTGGATATATGATGGGAAAAAACCCACAAAAGGAACACAGCAATATTTTAAATTAACACACAAACTGAACAAACTCCTGTAACCAATATGGTACTAGGATTTAACTGATAAATGAACTGCCAAGTTCCAGTAGCCATGTATGTCCTGGAAAGAACTGTTTGTAATAACCCTCCTGGGCCAGTCTCACTAATCCTTTGGAGTAGCAGAGCAAAAACGTATCAGATCACACAAATTAAAGAATAAATCACATACCTGTCTGTCTGTAGGAATTGGTGTATCCTTATCAATGGCATCGTACTTGTCTTGTATGGCACCCTGCAAAACCAAACCACAGACACCATTAACAAGCCCTGAAAGACATTCAGCAGATGCCCCAGCAGATAGTAGAAGAAATAAACAGTTAATAGTAGCTATTTCTTGTTCATAATTTGCATGTGTGAACAGTGGGGACAGCACTAAGAGCATGGCTCATGGAATTCTTTATTCTATAGAGGTAAAAGATTCCAAAAGACTCGACACGACACCATGTTTCGGTCAAGTGCCTGCTTCAGGAGTCTAAAACAAAAGGAGCATATGTAAATGTTAAAAAAACAATCAAAAAAACATATATAATTCATTTATACCAATATATAAAAAACTGGAAATACATTGGAGGACTTATTATGTAATAGACCTTTCTATTTGGCAAAGCGTACGAACCGATCCCGCATGGGCATCTCTAACTTCTGAACTGTCTTTACCCCGGTGTCATATTAATCACCGCTGCTCTTTCTCTACCTCCCTTTTGCCCTTTCCCCATTATACTTCTAGGACATTAACTGTTTGACCCCTGACTTGCTGTGTGTTAATGTAGACTGTTGTAAGCCACATTGGGCCTACCCATGGGTGGGAAATTGTGGGATATAAATGCAGTAAATAAATAAATAATACTATCAGTCCTCCAACGTTTTTCCAGTTTTTTATATATTGCTTTTCTGATAGAATTCTATTGCAGTAAGATGGGGGTCAGGGCTGTATATCTCATACATATCAGGCCCTACTGCTGGCTTACGTATTTCCCACTGGACCATTATATTTCCATGTGGGAGCAGGATTTAGTGCTAACATTTGAAGGGAAGAAATGGAAATGAGTTATAAATATTTACTCAAACCATCTGTAAGCAGTGCTCTAATCGAAAATGGTCACAAAATGGTCTATCATTGTATTACACGACCCAGAGATTGTTACAGCTTTTTAAGTATGATTCTGGATTTTGTTGGCGAAACTGCGGAATGTGAGAAGACATGTACCACTTCTAGTGGGCATGTCCTCTGGTACAACCCTACTGGCAGTACTTTTATGCTTTGGTACACCAGTTTCTGGGGACACCTTATCCCATGAAAGTGGAACATTGCCTATTGCATCACAGGCCACTTGGGATAAAGCCACCACAGCATGACTTGGCAACTCACTTGTTTACACTAGCAGCAGCAGCACGGAACAGTCGGCTGATCCCGCTTCACTCAGTACACTTACGTAAATTGGATTATCTTTGCCTAATGTCTGAGTTAATAGCAATTAAGAGAGGACAACTTACAAAGTTTCACAAGATCTGGGATGGCTACCGGGCTTGGAGGTTGGACCCACAGAAACGGGGCTGATGGATGCTTTTATTTTGATTTATTTTTTCTTAGCATGTTCACTGTACACCCCTTTTTGACCTGTTCTTGGAGTTCTTAGGCTTTCATGTTGCAGTAAGACCTATAGACGTGACCTTGGGACTGGGAGAACAGAGAAAACATTGGGGAATTGTACTGTATAGTTATCGATATCTAGATTATCTTGTCCACAGTTGTGACAACGTTTAATAAAGCTTTTTGGAAAAAAATTCTATTGGGGTATTTTCTGGAGAGGGTTCATTTATCTTCCACTCCCCCCATCCCCCACATGCAAGACTTCCTCCATATCCCCTCCTTCCCTTCCCATGACTAGAGCTGCCTTCGAGGCCTCCACTCCCATTGCCTTCCCATTGGCAGGATCCTACCTACAGTATCTGCAGCTAGTTACAGTGTAAGCAGGCAGGGCAGGCCCACTCACTCGGGGGGGGGGGGGGGGAGTGAGGAGGGTACTAGTGAACCACAGATAAGAGATTTTAAGTTCTGAAAAATGTCTAAACATATTATCCATCCTTGTAGCTTGTAGATCCAAGAAAAAAACACAATCTGAAGTGCCTGTATATAATGCTACAAGCCTAAAAATAAGATGGGAGAATTAGAGTATATAGCACTAGATGAGGTAGATATAAATACACATCTCAGAGACTTGGTGAAAGAGGACAATCAATGGGACACTGTGTTAACAGGTTAAAAATTGTATTGCTATGATAGAGGGGATCAAATTGGAGGGAGGGTTAAACTATATGTTAAAGAGGGAATTGAGTCAAAATAAACATTCCATATGAAACAGCAGTGTGGAATCATTATGGATAGAAATTCCATGTGAAGGGAAGGAATATTCTTGAAGGGCTTTACTACCATCCGCTGGGTTAAAATGAATAGCTAGATGAAGAAATGTTTACAGAGATTAGGAAAGTTGGCAAATTGGGAAACACTATAATAATGGGTGATTTCAAATACTTCTTCCAAGGAATCTGTAGAATACTAACCACACATCAAAAAATACCCAATTCTACATGAATGATCGCCCAAATCTTTAAAAGTGAAGAAAAAAGGCTTCAGTGAACAAAAGGAGACACACCTATTTGTAAGGCAAGCCTTCAATATATAGACGGCCCACAATAATCATCAGTCTTTAAAAAATTCCACTGGTATATCTGGACAAAAATTGCCCTTATATGGCAATTATTTTTACTGATACAGAATATAATTTGAAAACAGTACATAACTCTCAGTTGCAAATATACATATACTGCACAGTACTTATCTTGGTACAATCCACCAATATGTCCAGATATACCAGTGGAGTTTTTTTTTTATGACTGATAATTACTGTGAGCCACCTATACATTGAAGGCTTGCCTTACAAATAGGTGTGTCTCCTTTTGTTCACCAAGGTCTTTTTTTCTCCACTTTTTAAGATTTGGGCTATCCTTCTGATACAGATCATTCATGTAGAAATGGGTATTTTTTTATGTGTGATTTCAATTACCCCAATATTGACTGAATAAATATTACAGGGAGTGCTAGGGAGAGAAAATATCTAGATGTAATAAACAACTGCTTCTTGGAGCAACTGGTCCAGGAACTGATGAGAGGGGGAGCCATTTTGGATCTGGTCCTTGCTGGTGTGCAGGGCACAGTGCGAGAGGTTGCGGTGTTGGGTCCCCTGGGAAATAGTGATCATAACATGATCAAGTTTGAGCTGCTATCTGGGATGAACCTGCAAAGGAAATCTACCATAGATGCATTTAATTTTTGAAAGGGTGACTAAAATGAATGAGGAAAATGGTTAAGAAGAAGCTAAAAGGATCTGCTGCTAAGGTGAGAACACTAAATCAGGCATGGACATTATTCAAAAATACCATCTTGGAAGCCGAGATCAGATGAATGTCACGTATTTGCAAAGGTGGAAAAAAGAGAAAACAATGGCCAGCATGCTTAACAGGTGAAGTAAAAGAGGCTATTACAGCCAAAACATATCCTTCAAAGAATGGAAAAAGGACCTAAATGACAAAAATAAGAAGCAACATAAGCACTGGCAAGTCAGATACAAAGCATTAGGCTAAAAGAGAATACAAAGAGAAACTTGCTGCACAGGCTAAAACTCACAACTTTTCCAGGTACATCTGAAGCAGAAAGTCTGCAAGGGAGGTGACAGGGAGAGGTGCTGTTGGACTGTGGGGAGGCAGTGGAGAGTGGGGGAAGAGACAATGGACTCAGGGTGGAAGAGATGTGGACCTCAGGGGGAGAGCAAGGAGGAGAAAAGGAAAGACTAGCCACGGGGTGTGGGCGTAAAAGAAGAGAGGAGGGGAAAGGCACAAAAGAGATGCTGGGCATGGAAGGAGCAAATGAACAGAGATATAAATAGGAGATGCTAATTGGAGAAGGGATGGGGACACAGAGGGACAATACTGATCACAGGGGAGGGATAAGGACCCAGCGAACAGATGCTGAATATGGGGGGAGCAAATGGACAAGGACATAGAGGGTAGACGGACAGATAGTGATGCAGAGGGAAGATGAATGGTAGACATAGAGAAAGAAGATATGTCAAATGGACAGGAGCTCTGGAAAGGTAGGGAAAAAAAAAACAACAGAGAACAGCCAAAGTCAGATATTGGGACCAAAGTGAATGGAAAAATAAAATGCTTAGGGGCCCTTTTACTAAGCGGCAGTAAGCCCACCATTGGCTTACCATGTGCCAATCTGGAGCTGCTGCCGTCCCAATGCGGCCGCCTGCAGAGGTTCCACCCCAGTGTGCAGCATTTCCAGCGCTAGCGGAAATATTAAAAAAATATTAATGCTGGGGGTTACCCAGCGGTAATCGGGCAGCACCACATGCTACCCAGTTACCGCCTGGTTAGCATGGGAGCCCTTACCGCTACCTCAGTGGATGGCGGTAAGAGCTACCCCCTCCCCCGCATGGCCACACAGTGAGAGCTATCTTACCAAATGGCTATGTCTTTTTTCAGCCTTTTACTCGCTGCAGTACAAAGGGCTTCAGCTTGCGGCAAAAACGGGCCTGTCACTAGTGCAGGGCCTTTTTTTAATGCAGCTTACTAAAAGGGCTCCTAAGACAACAAAGGTAGAAAAAAATATTTTATTCTGAATTTATTAATTGGAATATGTCAGTTATTGGAAATGCATATCTCAGAAGTCTTGCATTTCGACGCGCCACTGCTCCCAGTGTCAAATGGGTCTCAAAGCAGCCATAGCAACCGACGATCCCGATACAGTCTTTAACGTTGATGCCGACACTCAATGTCGAGGACTCGGATCTGGCTCCAAAAATTCTCTTGCGTTGACCCTTTCTGGCAACCTGAATCCTCTTCATCATCTGAAGACAAAGAACACAATTGGCAGGACTATGGTCGGGCCCCTAAGCACTGAAAACACAACACGAATGGGTGTCTTTGCAAGAGATCGTCTGATTGCACCAGGAAGGACACTTAAAGCCACTAGGAACTTTGGTGGACATGCACATGGAAGGGAAAACTTCTGAAGCAAAATCAAAAGACGAGATGGTGCCTGAAAAAATGCAAGGCACTACAGAAAAATTCACAGGAAAGACCTGACCGGAGAGTAGGCCTAAACGTGGCCTAAGACCTGGAAAATAAAGGAAACTTACAAATTGGCAAAAAATAACTAAAAATGTAGGGAAGAAAAGCCTGAAAAGGCAAAAGTGAATAAACGCTCAAAAAGAAGCCGAAAAGGCCCCCAAAAGAAGCTCTTTTCTTTCCACCTTTGCAAATACATGAAGAGAAACCACAGACGCAGTCCTCTCTTCACCGCAGTAGAAAAACAACTACAGTTAAATGTGCCCTCGCAGCGTCCAGGAAGTCACTCCCGCATACACGGTGGAGTGTGTCTCATGCTCCGGAAAGCTCTTAAAGCTTGTTATAAAGTCCGGACCAGGCAACGTGTCGCCGCATTATCCACTTGTGAGAATTAATGGCCTGCTAGTCCTTTGAGAATACCCTGTACACTAGCCAAACCAAAAAGTGTTTGTATCAGCTCCAACTAATTCAGAATGCTGCAGAATAACTGACAGAAGGCTGCCAAGTGGCGTGACCACATCACACCCTTCCTGCAAAAGCTACACGGGCTACCAGTACCTTACAGGGCTAAATTTAAAACTCTATGTTTGATTTTCAAGGTCCTCAAACAAAATGGTCCAGAGTACTTAAAGAATAAGTTAACCCTTTACACACCTTTAAGACTTCTAAGGTTCTCTCAAGGATCATCACTATCTGTATCCGATCTTGATACAAAGCAGGATTCATGCGCCAGCGAAAGATGCCGGCCCTCTCCCCCCCCCTCAAAGTGGCCCATACACCGGTGCATGGTCAGAGACGGCAGGATCCCCAATCCCTGTGCGGTCAGTCACATGAGCCAAAGAATGAGACAAAAGGATGTAATCTAAGCGTGCATGAACCCCATCAGGATGAGAAAAAAAAAGTATAATCCCGTTCGTCTATATGCTGGAGCATCCATATGTCCATCACTTCCAATTCCTTAGACATAAAATTCACCCCCTCCCTTCATGATATTTTCCCGGTTGCTTTGGAGGTCGGCAATCTATCAGGGGATCGCTAGTGATGTTAAAGTCACCCCCTAATATGAGTGGGTATTCATCAAAAGTCACCAGTTTAGCTGCAAGGAGGGTGAAAAACCTATGTGAGTAGGTGTTAGGCGCATATATGCTGCATAGGGCCACTTGGACCCCTTGTAGAAGTCCCGCAACAATCACATAGCGGCCCTCTGGAACTTGGTAAAGCCTATGCATATCGAACACTATTGATTTCTTTATTAATATGGCTACTCCCTGCTGTTATAAGAGGCAAAATATAAATCTCCCACCCAGTCCCGTTTTAGTTTGAGGTGTTCTGACTTTCCTAAGTGTGTCTCTTGAAGCAATGCTATGTCCGCATGCTGCCTTTTGACAGCCTGCAGTACCCTGGTCCTTTTTATGGGAGAATGGATGCCATCAACATTGAGGGAGACAATTTTAAGACTAGCCATACGGAACAATGAAGTTAGAATTCTAAACAAGCTATTGAAATGCATTAGCGTGCCCAGGGGGTCTCCTAGCTGAACCCTCTAGAAACCTTTGTACCCATCAGGGTAGATAAGTAGAAAAAGCGCTTCCCCTACGACGCTAAGGAGCGTGTCCCCTTGTGACCACTTGGTATATCCCGACAGAAGGATACTGGACAGACCCTCCCAGATTCCCCGCCCCTTCCTCCCTCCAGAGGAAACATACAACCCATATTCCTCCTCCCTCCCGCTATTAGTTTTAACAACCTGAAACCATCCCAGCCACACACACAACCAGATCACATTCATCCCTCCTTGCTCACCACCAACCCCCCCGCCCCGCACCCCCGCTGCCCCCCACCCCACCCCCCAAATCCCGAGTACCACTCCACAAGAAAGACTTCCCAGTCCCCATCACCCCCACTCACATCTGCTTAAGGCAGCATTAATTAATAAAACTTTATAAACTTCCAGACCAACTGTATAGCGATCAATCATCCTAAGTTTAAGTCTAACAATGTCACCAATGCCGCCATCAGAAAAGATCGGGCTTTCAGGGTCACCTCCGGACACGAGACGCAGGTTGTTGTGTCCTACTGCTGATGCTTCCTGGGAGCATCAGTTTCCTCACCGTCTCCCAGATTTTAGAACTTTAGTACATCAGGAAGGACTGGGTACTCATATACCACTCCAGGCCCTCTGGTCCTTCAAAGCCCCACAGCAACGGTGTCCTAGTAGTATGCACATAATCGTGGTAACTGTCAAACAAATTAACTTTAGGCCGCAGACCCATTAGCAGCACTTAAGCCTTCCACTGAGGCTGCTCCAACAACAAAAGTGATAGCAGTGAAATCATTATAATCTGTTCACAAAAGCTCCCAGTTCCTTGGGATCAGTGAAGTACAGAGCTTTGTTATCCTGTAAGACTCGCACTTTAGCTGGATATAACAACGTAAAATGCACTCCTTTATCAAAAAGGCGCTTGCAGTGGCGGCCCATCTGCTTTCTTTGGTCTGAGACCAGCGCTGAATAATCCTGAAAAAGCAGAATCTTGCTGCCCTCATATTCCACCTGTTTCTTTCCTCTGAATGGTTGCAATATTTTATTCTTGTCTGCATAACTAAGGATCTTGGCCAGCACTGGTCGTGGCCGCACTTCTCCCTCGCACAGCGTTCCCACTCTGTGAACTCTCTCAATCCGCAACACGCTGTCTGGAAATTGCAGGCCCAATTGGTCCGGCAACCAGCGCTCAACTAGCTGCCGAAAATCTTTATCCTTCACTCTCTCCAGGATCCCTATAATTCTGAGGTTGTTCCTTCTGCTTCTATTTTCCTGGTCATCAACCTGTTGCACTAACTTAGTGCAGGTCTGCTTCAGTGCCACGATCCTCACATCCGCTGCCTCCGTACGGTCCTCTTGACGCGAAATGCAGTCTTTGGTTTGCTGCAAACGCGCACCTTGCCTTTCCACGGTCTCCCGAATCTGGTCCACAGAAGCTTGGATCTTTGACAGTTTCTCTTCCAGAATTGTGGAGATCTGCTGGATCAGCTCCTGGATGGCCTCCGCAGGCAAGCCTGCCGCCAGAGTACCCTCCTGCGTCGCTGCCATTTTAAAACGTGGGTCCTGTGTGCGGGGCTTCTTGGCGCGCGGGGTCTTCGCGGGCATAACAACCTTCCACAGCACCAAAAACCGCTCAGATTTGGTGAGAAGAGCTCACGTTCCCCACGCTTCCTGACCACGCAACTATGAAGTCTCCCCGGGAGTATTTTGCAGGTAAATTTTAAAGATTTCGGGGCAGTAGCAGTGGAGCCAGGACTAGAGACGTCCGCTCAGCTACAGAGCATTACGTGACCCCACCTTTTACTACTGTAATCTAATTTCGTAGGGTGTTCCAACTTATATTAATTGAGGGCCAATTTAAGCTACATTTGCAAAGCTACGCTATTTTGATATTTATATTTTGTACTCTGGGCTACTTTAACAGTAAGACCCACGTACTGTTTAATAAACTGCATAGTGCAAAAGGAAGGCTTTTTCTGCCAATGATTTCTCAACCTAAGCTCTTTGAAGGCTCCTTTTACTCAGCGGCGGTAAGCCCAATGGGGGCTTACCGCTTGTTATACAGGAAGTACCGCCAGGCTAATGCAGCAGCCCGGCGGTACTTCCCACACCTAGCGTGCCGTCATTTCCGGCAGTACAGAAATGTATTTTTGTAGTGCTAGAGTGTACCCGACAGTAATTGGGCAGCGCCATGTGCTGCCTGGTTACCGCTGGGTTAACCCGGGAGCCCTTACCACCACCTCAATGGGTGGCAGTAAGGGCTGCCCCCTGAAATGGTCATGCAGTCATTTCCTGCAAGAAGGCGAGACTTCCCTTTTACCAGCTGCGGTATAAGGGGGTCTCGGCACGCGTGTAAAACACGCGCTGACACCAGCACCGGCCCCCTTTTGACACAGCTTGGTAAAAAGGGCCCAGAGGATTTTCCTTCCTATTTTCTTTTGCACTTGATGCTTCCATATATGCTTATTAGGAGAACGTTTATATATTTTAGGTTGCTGTAATTTATCTGAGTTCTCTGGTCCCAACTTTTGTAACTGTTAATATTTAATGCCATTCATGGTCTAGCACCAGTATCGTTTATGTATTTTTTATTGTTCCCTTTTAGTTAATGCTTAATTTTCCCTCAGTGTCTCAGGTGAAATATAAACATGTACATACTTTGTTACTCTATCAGTCAGCTAGGATTTGGAATTCCTTGGCAAATGTGATTAGATCAGAATTTAATTCTATAGGATTTAAGAAGAAATTGAAAATCTATTTATTTACTCATTACTTGAACAACTGAATTTTAACTTCAATTTTTAGTTTCCCAGTTCAAATTGACTGATTATTCTTATGTAATCCACAATGAACCTAGAAGGCAATTGTGAAATATAAATATAGTTGTAATTGTGATTGTTCTCTTTTCAACAATCATGGATGCTCCTAAACAGCTACCTGAATATTTGAAAATAAAGATAATTCACTCTTACAAAGCAAGGTGCGCTTACAAAAAAAAAAATCAGTAAACAATTCTAGCTAGAAATTGAAGTTATAGAAACTCTGCTAAGAAATGAAAAAGTTACATAGAATGTGAAATCAAGGGAATACATAGAAGACCAAGAAAAATCTGACTGAATTGCCTGAAAACTGCAAACTAGAGGCCAGCAATCACTGCAAATGACTGTAGATCTGCAGGGAGAGTTGCCAGAAGGAAACCTTTTCTATGACCTCATCTTAAAAATCTTTAGATGAAGTATGGAAAAGAAAACCTGGTTAAGTCTGAAACCTTTTGGAACAGTGTCTTGAACTAATTTAATACATTTTTTGATTAGCTTCCAAAGGTAACCAAAAATGTATTAAGTTAGTCCAATAAAAAGGTATCATCTGAAGATTAGCATCGATCAAGATGGTGTCCGTGTGAGGGAGTGTTGCCTGAACGTCTTCGAACACCAAGCTCCGTTTAACAGAGTTTTACTTTCTTACACCTGTGATATGGTGAAAAGAAAGGGGAAAATTGGGGCTAAAGCCGCTGCGAGCCCTGGCGGAAACCCAACGCTGCGCCAACCGACCTTGGAAACCTTCGGTCTTCAGGCACTGGGAGCCCAGATCCCTGCCTTGGTTGGATCCCCAGAACATCCGGGGGATCTTAGCACAGAGGTGGCGTCACTGAGTCCGCCACCTCAGACTACCCCGCCTAGACCAGGCGGAGAAGCGGGCCCAATGGGAGAGCCTCAGGCAGTGGTCTTGGAGGCTAGCGGCAGCCCTGTTGGACACTCGACCCCGGATGGTTTGACATCAGGACGAAGGGTGGGAGGTATCGATTCCTCGCCTTCTCCCATCCAGGTTCCACCTATCGGTCTCAGTGTGAGGCCTAGACCGGCAGTCGTCACCCTTGAGGCCCTTTGGGATGCGATCCAGGTCTTAAATTCGTCTCTACTTCAAGTCTCAACTTCTTTCAACTCTGAAGTAAAGGATTTAAAATTACATCATCAAACCTTGGAATCGAAGGTTAAAGAGCAGGAGGGAAAACGTGAGTCAAACTTGCTTGAAATAAAAAAGTTACAAACTATCGTTAGTAATATAGTAACAGAAAAAGATACTGCACAAAAGAAAATTGAATTTTTTGACAACCAACTTAGGTGAAATAATTTGAGATTTTTAAATTTTCCTAAGACTCCACTGATATCCCCGTTGGAAATGTTAAAAAAATATTTTTCTGAAGTACTTGGAATTCCTACGGAAGCTTTGCCTCCAATTATAAAAGCCTACTATATTACAGGAGCTAACACATCTCATGTGGAGGCCCCGGAATTGAATTTAACACAAGTTCTTAAAACATCTTTAGAACCTATTACAGAACGTACGACTCTTCTTGCTTCTTTTGCATTCGAAACTGATAGGAATCATGTATTTAGACTATACTTCAGATTCATTTCAGCCCAATTTTTCGGATCAAAAATACAAGTTTTCCCAGATCTCAATAAATCAACTCAAAGAAGGAGAAGAGAATTTTTGGGGCTTAGGCCCCGGGTTCTCTCATTAGGTGGCACTTTCAAACTGAAATTTGCATGTAGATGCCTTATCTCCCTAAATATGGCTTATTATGTATTTTTTGAAGCAGAAAAATTGAGATAGTTTATAATTGCCAAAGAAAGTGGCGGCGAAGTAGCTCTGGACACACCGGGAGGGAGCTAAAACCGCTGGCAGGGAATGGACTCTACCCTCACAAGTGCTTTATTTAGAGTTTACTCTTAATTTGCCTTAACAATTTCTTTGTATCTTGATCATTAAGTGTGGACTAAGTAACAATGTTATTTTCACTAGTTCCTTCGTTGTGTAAAGGACAAAGACATTTATAATTTCCTGATTTTCCTACATTTATTTTATGTAAATGTATATTTTGAAAATGATAAAGAATTAAAAAAAAGGTATCATCTTATTTTCTTTATGTTTTGTTTTATATATATTACCTTTAAAAGTGGACTAACACGGCTACCATACTATTTGACTAAAGGAAAATTGAACCATTTGGCCAAACTGCACAATATATGTTTGGAAAGAAAGGGCAAATTATTGAAGAAAATACCACCTTGTCAATTATTTCTTATGCTTTGTGGTTGTGTGACAGCCAGTGGTGCAGGAAATATGCAACGGTTACAATCCATTGGGGTCAGCGGGAACATTTTGGATTGGTTTATCTCATTCCTTAGTGACAGAACCTTTAGGATAGCTGTTAAGTCTACTATTTCTAAAATCCTTCCTTTGAAATGTGGGGTTCTACAGGGGTCAGTCCTTTCACCAATATTGCTTTTTTTTGTTTGTTTAATCCCCTTTTTTAGACTGATCCAATCATTTGGTTTAAATATTTACTCTTATGCACATAACATTTTGACAGTCAGTAGAATTGACCCTCTACTGCCTATTTTATCTAATTTGCCAAATTGTTTAGTAGGCATAGTGCAATGGTTACAAAATCCAGTTGGTTCTGAATGTTGAAAAAATGATTGCATGCTGGATTTCAAGGAGAATAAACCCACCACTATGCTCACTTTGTTTGGAAAAGCAATGGGATTTTATATTCTTAGACAGGTGAGGGTGGTGAGACATTGCTTTGATGAAGCTGCGTTGCATACATTGATACACGCGTTGTTAATTCCAAAATTAGATTACAGAACTATGAGTTATGTGGGTTTCTGAAAACATTTTCAGACATTACAAAAAATGACAATTTGTCTGTTAGGTGGGGTACGGAAATTTGACCATATTACACCATTATATAAAATATCACTGGCTACCGATCTCTTAAGATTAATTTTAAAACTTTTTACATGGTTCATAGTTCTTTTTATAAACAACCATCTTTGTATTTAAGTTCGTTATTCTCTACATACCAGCAAGATCGTTAAGGTCCTCATAAGAGGATAGGATGGTTATGTCTCATCATACTAGACATCTGGTGTTTGGACTAGGAAAAAAAAGCTTTTTTTTTGTTAGCGCCATTTCTTTGGAATAATTTGCCAAAACCATTACGTGGAGAGGCAGATCCAAAAAAGGCGACTCTGCCTTTGAAGCCCCCCACTTCCCCGCTAGATGCGCGCACGCGGTCTGGGGAGCATCTTTTCGCGCCCTTGCCATCTGACATCATAGCCACGTGGAGACCGTTCGGGGAACCCCCTGCCCGCTAGGAAAAGGTAAAATTACCTGCTTCTCGCTCCGAGCTGCAACGATTTGGAGTCCCAGTGAGTAGCTGCAACCAAGGACGTCTCTCTCTCAAGGACGTCTATTTTTCTGTTTTTTGTTTTGTTTCGTTTTTAAACGGAGCCAGCGGGAGGGGGGAGAAAAGGAGGGACCTGGCACCACCAGGTTTGCACTTGCTCACGAACAGCCCTCAACCCCAGGTACTCAACAAAACCTAAACAATTAGGCTTGGAGACCTAGCCAGAGCTGCTGCTGTGCAACCACAGACCTGCTAGATAGAGAACATACTGGGGAATTTCCGGCAGCACATGACCACATATAGGGAGGCAAAAGATTGCTCTCTATCTCCACCTGCTGGTAGATGGACACAACCCACCAGTCTATGGATTGATCGGCTTGATGATAGGGAAGCATTGTTAAAAACTCACTTTTGTATACAGGTATTTGAGGAAATATAGTAGGGACTTTGAAGATACAATAATATAAGATGGACTGTACTGAGGAACAGGTGGTGTGTATGTTCTTGTGCGTGGGAGATAGGCTTTCCTGTATAAAATAGAGTTACTTTTATTTTTATTTTGTATACTTTTCTGAAATAGGAAAGCGGGATATCAAATTTAATAAAACATAGAACAAATAATGTGCGGATGGAAGCAAGAATGAATTTATGAACAAATCCTAGAAACTTATATCTCAATGTCAAAGAAGAAACTGAAGTTGAACAGTGATCTGAAATATGTCTCAGAAAGAACCATAAATTATTTACAGGAAATAAAGATAAAGGTTTTGAAATAGATTCCATAGTCTCCAGACTATTATTGAAAAATCTTCAAAGAGATTCCCAAATATGCAGCGCATGCAGAGAGATGTAAAAATATTTCTGAGCTACAAGATTCCTGCAAGGCAGAATTGGAAAAAAATATATAATAGTAAGAATGGAGAGTGTCTAAGATAGCTAGAGGAAACATTTTGAACCAGTTATTCCTTCTAAAGGTTGAGCAACAAAGTACTGATTGAAAGGAGTCCAAATTTTGAGCCCACCATATTTACTGTTTTCTTATTTTGAATCTGTAAATAAAACTACAAATAGTAATTGTGCATTTAAGTCTGCATAAAGATGTTGAGGCCAATATTTAAATGGCATTTGGCCCCTAACTTGTCAACTCTGAAATATTTACTGGGGCAGAATACCTAAATTTACGCTCCTTTCCACCAGGCTCCTAAGGAGGTGATTAGAATAATGGCATATATGTACATCTTTGGGCAATTCTAGTCATGTTTTCCCAGAGATGGTCACATGTGTGTTCCCAAACACATGTAAATGTAAACATTCCACCTAAGGGCTATTTTATAAAAGTGCACAGTGCACACATCTTACATAGCACATATTATAGAGCTATGCATACACATGAGCAGAGTCTGGTGGAGCACAGGGGAGACTCACATTTATTCACAACATTTATAGAATACTGGTCTAAGTGTTTAGGTATAAACACTTAGACCAGCTCTATGGCTGGCGTAAACTGCTCACATCTGAATTATACATACATATCTAACCTCTTACACTAGTATTCTACAAAGGAAAATAGGTACCTTACTTTCCTTTATAGAATGAGCACCTAAATATAGGAACACTGTTAAAAAATTACCCCCCCCAATCCCCAAATGGGTAGCAACAAAGCAGATGAGGATTCATTTTCAATAGCAGGTATGTAAATTAAAATCTTAAATCTAGGAAAATGGAAGGCAGTCCTAAATTTAGAAACACAGGGATAGATATTCAGCCAGCAGTTATCAGCGGGTTTTTTTGGCCACTGGTGGCTTTAACCCTGGATATTCAATACTGGGCCAAATCCAGGCACCACTGAATATCCAGGCATGTGGCGATGAAACTTTATGCGGTTAAGTGCAATACTCATTTATGCAAGCATGTGCACACACGTGTGTAAATGTTAATCACCCAAAGTGCTATTCTTTATACCTGCATAACTTACAAAGAAGGTATTTGTAAAGGTGTGGGGGGGGGGGGGGGGGAGAAGCATGGGTGGCACATTGGGCTGGGCTCTCACTTACATGTGCAACTTATAGAATACTATAAGTTATGTATGTCCCTGGCACATTTAGGTGCCCACACAAAGTGTTAGGCGCACCAATACTGGGCTGTGTCAGTATTCTAGAATGGAACATGGGCGCCCAGGTTCTCTTACATAGTAACATAGTAAATGACGGTAGATAAAGCCCTTTACAGTCCATCCAGTCTACTGAACAAGATAATCTCATTTTACATGGTATGTGATACTTTATATGTATACCTGAGTTTGATTTGTCTTTGCCTTTCTCAGGGCACAGACCACAGAAGTCTGCCCAGCACTATTCTTGTACTAAAAGTTCTGAAGCTAACATTGAAGCCCCTTAAAATGTATACTCCAGCCCATCCATATCTATTCAGTTACAACCAGGGCGTAGACCGTAGAAGTCTGCTCAGCACCAGTTTTGCTTTCCAATTACCGACATCGCCACCCAATCTCCACTAAGATTGCGTAGATCCAATCCTTCTAAACAGGATTCCTCTGTGTTTATCCCACGCATGTTTGAATTCCATCACTATTTTCACATCCACCACCTCCCACG
This sequence comes from Microcaecilia unicolor, assembly GCF_901765095.1. Lineage (NCBI taxonomy): Eukaryota > Metazoa > Chordata > Amphibia > Gymnophiona > Siphonopidae > Microcaecilia > Microcaecilia unicolor. Next base: position 429,191,486 of record NC_044032.1, read on the forward strand.
GGAGGGAATTCCATGTACCTACCACCCTTTCCGTGAAAAAATACCTCCTGACATTACTTCTGAGTCTGCCCCCCTTCACCCTCAATTTATATCCTCTAGTTCTACCGCCTTCCTGTCTGTGAAAAAGGTTCTTTTGGTGATTAACACCTTTCAAATATTTGAACATCTGTATCATGTCACCCCTGTTTCTCCTTTCTTCCAGAGGTATACATGTTCAGGTTGGCAAGTCTCTCCTCATACAGTTTGCAACGCAAACACCATACCATTTTTGTAGCTTTTTTTGCACCGCTTCCAGTCTTTTTACATCTTTAGCAAGAAACGGCCTCCAAAACTGAACACAATACTCCAAGAATTACAGAGTAAGCAGCTACCAAATGCTCATAAAGGGAGTTACTACTTATAAAATTACCCTCATATTGTGCAGCACCTCCCTCTCTCAAGGTTTGTTTTTATCTGCCAAAATGATCTGGCCCCATACTTAGGGACAGAACGTGTGTGTGGAAATATCATCCAGACTGTACAAACTTTTGACCAGGGTATAACCCACCGTACTAGAAAATTCCCAGGTACAACTGGAGGGGAAAAAAAAAGGATGCCTTTATTATATCTATTTCCTCATGAACTTAAACAAGAAGGGTTAGAAGGAAGGCTTGTTAAAATGGGCCCAACATACATTGGAGCTTTGTCATCTGCTCTACTGCCTGAGACATCTACTTGCCTGACAGAGGGGCCCTGCCTTGAACATCCTAGCTCACATCCTTTTCAAACTGAAGCAGACAGACTTTCTAAAATTGTTGCCAAATATGTTATGAGAACTATACAGTGTAATAAATCCTACATGCCAGACCATCAGGCAGCTTCTCCATCCCCACACCCATCTTTTGTAGCAGGCCATTTCCTCCTTATTTCCAGTTACCCTGGGAAAAAGGCAATAAAGTTCAGCTCTCATCTCTAAAAGGGAAGCAAGTGCTTTTCTAGACTAGAGGAACAAAATCAGACACAATGGTCAAAATACTACATCTAATTTATTTCTAAATATTTTTATTCAAAGACCATTAAGGCTTATAATTAATTTAAGTCTTACCTCCACCCCTAGTAGAGCAGCCCAAGCCAGACCTCTTACGAGTGGCGGGACATCTACCCTGGCTTCTTTCCAAATCTGATTTTTTTTGTATGGATATGCCTGAAAAAAAAATAAGCAAGCAAGCAAACACAGTAAAGGAATTGTTAAGGAGATGGATATTATTCGGATAAAGAACACTCAAAGTGCAGTGCAAACAAACTGACTCACTGGTGAAGACTGCAGTAATGTAGGAGCTGAGGCAAGCACTAAAACGTGCAAAACAACATTGTTTGGCGACAGTGTGCCATCTTCTGGAGAAGAACAGTCTTTTATATAAAATCTGATAAATAAATTCAATACTATTTTACTCAACTACAAGCGTTTTAAATGGTTTACAAAATTAAAAGATTTTTCACAGATAGGAAAAGATAAGTCAAGCAAGAGAGAGAAAATTTTAATACCCAAAAATCATAAAACGATCCCTCACACTGGTGGCTTTAGTGAACTCACATACCAGCCATGCAGTTAAATAACTGAAAAAAATGTATGCTTATTGTATTGAATATAATCACCTTTTGGTGAGGACAGCAAAGTGGTTTATAATAAGCTACAAATTAAAATCAGAAAATGAGTAATACGAAAGAAGCGGATAACAAGGACAAACTAGTGTTCAGATAAACAGTTAACCCAGATCTTTGTGAAGTCCTGTTTTCTTAGTGTTAAAGTATTATATCACCTTAACTTTAAAGGTCTTATATTCCTGGATTGTTTTAAAATTTTCTCTTAGTATTCTTGTGCTCTGGTCCCAAGAAACACTCACCTACAGAAGTGTCACCTTGGTTTGCTTTCTGATGTCCTTGCCTGTGTGAGTTGATTCTTGTCTATAGTATCAAGTATCAACTCACTGGGGCACCACATCAGACACTGCACAGCAAGTCAAGGTGAACGTTATAAATAAATAAACAAACCATAAACATTCTATTGCTTTGTCACCTTCCACCAACCTTTCCCCTATAAACTATCTTTGGAATGCTTTTGGGTTTCATTTATATATTCCAATATTATCACTTTTTGCTCATTCTTGACCTGAGGAACAAGTTTCTTAAAATCGAGCGTGGTACCGGAAGATTGGAGGGTGGCCAATATAACGCCAATTTTTTAAAAAGGTTCCAGAGGAGATCCGGGAAATTATAGACCGGTGAGTCTGATGTCAGTGCTGGGCAAAAAGGTAGAGACTATTATTAAGAACAAAATTACAGAGCAAATTCAAAAGCATGGATTAATGAGACAAAGTCAACATGGATTTGGTGAAGGGAAATCTTGCCTCACCGATCTACTACATTTCTTTGAAGGGGTGAACAAACAAGTGGTAAAAGGTGAGACGGTTGATATTGTGTATCTGGATTTTCAAAAGGCGTTTGACAAAATACCTCATGAAAGACTCCAGAGGAAATTGGAGAGTCATGGGATAGGAGGTAGTGTTCTATTGTGGATTAAAAACTGGTTAAAAGATAGAAAACAGAGAGTAGGGTTGAATGGTCAGTATTCTCAATGGAGAAGGGTAGTTAGTGGGGTTCCCCAGGGCTCTGTGCTGGGACCACTGCTTTTTAACATATTTATAAATGACCTAGAGATGGGAGTAACTAATGAGGTAATTAAATTTGCTGATGACACAAAGTTCTTCAAAGTCGTTAAATAGCGGGAGGATAGTGAAAAATTACAAGCGGACCTTACGAGACTGGGAGACTGGGCGTCTAAATGGCAGATGACATTTAATGTGAGCAAGTGCAAAGTGATGCATGTGGGAAAGAGGAACCCAAATTTTAGCTACGTCATGCAAGGTTCCACGTTAGGAGTCATGGACCAAGAAAGGGATCTAGGTGTCGTCGTTGATTATACGTTGAGACCGTCTGCTCAGTGTGCTGCTGCAGCTAAGAAAGCAAATAGAATGTTAGGTATTATTAGGAAAGGAATGGAAAACAAAAATGAGGATGTTATAATGCCTTTGTATCTCTCCATGGTGTGACCGCACCTTGAATATTGTGTTCAATTCTGGTCGCCGCATCTCAAAAAAGGTATAGTGGAATTAGAAAAGTTGCAGAAAAGGGCGACAAAAATGATAAAGGGGATGGGATGACTTCCCTATGAGGAAAGGCTAAAGCGGCTAGGGCTCTTCAGCTTGGAGAAAAGGCGGCTGAGGGGAGATATGATAGAGGTCTATACAATAATGAGTGGAGTTGAACGGGTAGTTGTGAAGCGTCTGTTCACGCTTTCCAAAAATACTAGGACTAGGGGGCATGCGATGAAGCTACAATGTAGTAAATTTAAAACGAATCGGAGAAATTTTTTCTTCACTCAACGTGTAATTAAACTCTGGAATTCGTTGCCAGAGAATGCGGTAAAGGCGGTTAGCTTAGCAGCGTTTTAAAAAGGTTTGGACGGCTTCCTAAAGGAAAAGTCCATAGATCGTTATTAAATGGACTTGGGGAAAATCCACTATTTCTGGGATAAGCAGTATAAAATGTTTTGTACATTTTTGGGATCTTGCCGGGTATTTGTGACCTGGATTGGCCACTGTTGGAAACAGGATGCTGGGCTCGATGGACCTTTGGTCTTTCCCAGTATGGCAATACTTATGTACTTCTTTGAAAGCTAGTCAAAAATGTATTAAATTAGTCCAATAAGAAAGGTATCATCTTATTTTCTTTCTTGTTTTGTTTCTGTTTATTAATTTTTAAAGTGGGCTATTTTTCAGATCACTTTTAAAACCACAGTAGTTAAGTACATTTCCAATCTGTTACTCTTCCAAACCCCAAGTCCAAATGCACGTGTGACTTGGTGCTGACAAAGAAATTTCCTGAACTATAAAAGTGTATTTCCATTAGAAAATAGGGAACACATACACACACTGTGATGCAAAGTTTGATAATATCAAGAATTGATTATTGTATTACTTTATATCTTATAATTGCTACTTTTAGAGTTCATGCACTGCAAGTGATTCAGGATATTGCTGCAAGGATGATAATAGGAGCCTCTAGGTTTGAGCATGTGACGGCTTTGTTCAACAATTATATTGGCTTCTAATAGCACATCAAGCACAGTATAAAATCTTGTCAATAATTCATCAAGTATTTTATGCAAACACACCTTGGAGTTTTCCACAAATACTGATGGTTTATTGATCTGAAACAGCAATGAAATTATCTATGCAGGAATAGGATACAATGATGAAAAGGCACATGTATAGGCACTTGTCTGTTGGTCAATTTTTATATTTTTATTATGTATGTTTGATTGTACTCTGCTTAGCTTTTAGACAGAATATACATTTTTAAAATAAATAAATCAATCAATCAATTTACCCAAGCAGATCCCAGAACACAGTCCCCTTCAAATTTGTGCATTCTGCAGATATACATGTATATGTAGTGGCTTTTCTAAAATTGGTACTTATTTATGTATGCCCACTTTATAGATGCAAATCAGCATTTTACACAACTAAATGGCACCTAATACTTCTCAAGTCACCTCTGTAGGACACAGAGAAAATTAAGAGAACATTTAGTTGTGTAAGGCATATTTGCTTGTGGTAGAAACTGGTCACAGTTCGCCATCATTCTCACTTGTGGAATGGAACAAAAAAGCTAGACATGACAGGAATGTCTAAGTTTGCAAGAGCTATGTCTGCCAGGCTTATGCCAGGGCATCGTGCAATAATGCTAAAGTCTTGGTTTTCCACTCACACTCGTCCCCATCCCCTTAAGGTATTCTGATGCTATTTGTTAAAACATACAAAAGAATAGTCATACTGGGTCAGACCAATGGTCCATCTAGACTAGTATCCTGTTTTCAACAGTGGTCAAGCCATGTCACAAATACCTTGCAGAAATCCAAATCGCAGCAACACTCCATGCTACCAATCCCAGGGTAAGCAGTTGCTTACCCATGTCTGTCTCAATAGCAGACTATGGACTTTTCCTCCAGGCACTTGTCCAAACCTTTTTTAAACCCAGATACACTAACTGCTGATATGACATCCTCCAGCAAACAGTTCCAGAGCTTAACTATTCGTTGAGTGAAAAAAATATTTCCTCCTATTTGTTTTAAAAGTATTTCTATGTAACTTCCTTGAGTGTCCCCTAATCTTTGTACTTTGGAATGAGTAAAAAAAAACGATTTACTTCTACGCGTTCTACACCAGTCAGGATTTTGTAAACCTTATAATCATCTCTCTCCTCAGCTGTCTCTTTTCTAACCTCTTTAGCATTTCCTCATATGAGAGGAGTTCCATCTCCTTTATCATTTTGGTGCTCTTCTTTGAACCTTTTCTAATTCCACTATATCTTTTTTTTCTGCAAAATGTTTTAGGGTGAATGCCACAAAAGTAGATGGATATCCAGGGTTGGTCTTAGCAACTGCGGGGCCCTGTGCAGACCAGTTCGGTGGGCCCCCTGCCCCATCTAGCCCCACCCCTTGTTGCCAAGGTGTGTTTTAAAATAAATACAAATCAAGTAAAACTTGTACAGAAAAACTAATTCAAATAAGCATAGTGCTATAAATAGGAAACCCAATATTAAGCAACGAAAATAACCAGAAATTATTCAAGTCCACTACATTTAGGAGTTCCAATTCTCATAACAGAGAATATAAAGAAAAATATTAATTAGCAAGGAAAAGATCCAGGTATGTGGACAAAGTACTTTAAAATTCCATTACTGTAAAAATTGACACATATATGTACATTTGATGATTAAACCTGTCTAAAAAACTAAAATTAAATTAAAATTTTGAAGTCAGTTCAGTAAGGCCAACACACAATCCCTCCAGTGCAAAACACTAAGCACAAACTTGTGCAGAAACACACTCAGAACCTTACTGTACCATAACAGCATTTATCTCTCAGGACACAAAGAGAAACAACTTTATCTGTGAAAAGGCAGCACTGTACATATTACACAATACCCTAAAACCCCAATACACTATCTAGTGAGAAGAAAAGAACAAATGGGACTGCTACAGGTCTCTACACGAAAACTACACACTAGCCTAGTAGAATAGCACACCTTGCGCACACATGCCAAACACAAATAGACTGTCAACAAATATGAAACAAAGGAATCACAGACCAGTAATAGAAATACAAAGACAAAAATCTGAACTGCAAAACACAAGGAGTCAGATTCTGCATATACAGCAATACTAGAGAAACAGAAATGAAAATTCAAAATATCAGAGATGCATATTTTCCAAAGCTGACATGCTTCAACCGATAAATTAAAAAATAAATATTTTCTTCTACCTTTGTAGTCTGAGTATTTTATTTTTACATTTGATATGCCCATGTCTCTTCTGCTTTTCCTGAATCTCCTGTCCATTTCACATTTGTTCTTGCCCCATGTCTGCCATCCATCTTCTCTCTGCGTCCCATTTGTCCTGTCAAGCATCTGCTTTCTTAGCGTCCCTATCCACCCCTTTTCTAGCATTGCCTGTGTCCCTTATTCTTATTCCATGCCTAGCATCTCTTGTGTGCGCCCTGTCGGTCTCCTCTCTCTTCCCTTCCTCCCATACCCCACAGGTCTAGCATTTCCCTCTCTCTATCCCCTGCCCCGCTTGTGGTCTGGCATAACTCCTTCTCTCAGTCTGTGGATCCAGCACCTCTCTCCTCTTCTGTTCCACTCCCTAAGCCCCCCCCCCCCCCCGATCCAGTCTCTGTCTCTTTCCTCCCCCAGTCTGGTCTATCTCTCCCCTCTTATGCTCCCCTTTCCGGAAGGTCCAACAATCCACCCACCCATGACATCTCCATGTCCCTCCAATTCCAGCACATCTCCATCTCTCTCCAGCCCCCTCCCCCTCTCCAGCCCAGCACATTCTCTCTCTAATCCCTTCCCCCCCCCCCAGGGTTTAGCACATCTCCTTCTAGCAGTCCTTCCCCTCACCCAGCATATATCCACCTCCCCCCCCCCCCCCCCCCGAGTGCAATATATTTCTCCCTTGCCTCTCCTCACCAAAAATCCAGTCTCTCCCCCTCCCTCCCGGATCTGCTAAAGTTGCTTCATCCCTTTCCCTGACACCGGCTGTGATTAAGACACGCGCTGTGGCTGGAGTCGGGGGCCTTCCCTCTGCCGGTTCCGCTTTGGCATCTTCCGGTTGATGTATCTTCCAGTTTCCGCACGGGCAGGACCAACAGAGGGAAGATCCCGATGCCAGTCACAGCAGCATGTCTTAATTGCAGCCGCTGGTGTTGGGGAAGGTAATGAAGCAATTTTAGCAGATCCAGGAGGCAGAGAGAGACACTAGATTTCAGGTGGGGAGAAAGAGAGAGAGAGACATGCCAAGGCCAGTGCGGGGCCCTGTGATCGCCCTTCGCCTCTGCCTAAAACCGGCCCTGTGGATATCATATGTTCATGACTGAATTTTTTTTTTAAACCTGTACGTTGACAACGCTCTTGATTTAGAAAAATAAGAGTTCTGTTTCAAAAGCACAAAATGGGAAAACCATTACAGACTGACTTCCTTCCAGGACTAATTTATAAAGAAGCACCAAGACAGAATAGTTTGTTACTTTTAGGGTCTAGCATTTTAGCATTTACATACTGATAAAGTAGCTGGAATCATCAGAGGCTCAGGTACAACACAGAAAGAGGGACATTATCCCCTAGACCCAAGCAAACTAATTAGCTACATAAGTGATATCAATTACTGTCATTAACAGTCACTAATTGGCAGTCATTAGTAGTTACGCACGGATCTGCCCTACGTCCCTAAACTATAACCTGCACATCTAACTTATCTCGCACACAACTCCAAAGGGGATGTGGCCACGGGAGGGCATGGGTCATTTTCTCTGAAGAGAAAAATTTATCACAAGGGAAGAAGGAAGTCAAAAATGAAAGAATACATAGGCTGGATTCAAAGCCAGAAGGTAGAAATCCTCAGGCTTAGAAGCTACAGATGCCTGAATCTGCACTAATAATATGTGGAACAATATGCTCTAGCACAAGTATAGAGGTTGCCAAATTTAATTTACAGTACCACTCCTTAACAACAGAATGCATAACATTAATTTCTACAGCAAAAAAAAAGAAATTGAGAAAGTTTCTAGGAGGCACAGAGTCCAGAGGTACTCCTATTTATTTATTTTATTTATTTCTTACATACCGCCTGAAAGCTATTGAAGCAGTGTTCATTAAGGTACAGCAGGTATTTTTATGTCCCTGGAGGGCTCGAAATCTAGGTGTGAGAACCATGAGATACGCAGAGGAGTGTTAAGTGACTTGTCCAAAATCAGAAGGAGCAGCAATGGGATTTGAACCAGGCTCCCCTGGTTCTTCTCAGCCCACTGTTCTAACCCTTAGGTTACCTCTCCACTGCAAAACAGGGTTACTACTTTCCCATTTTATTAACAACTTAGTTGAATTCTGACATATGCCTTCCTGCTTCCATGTGGACAAATAGAGACCTGACTTATAAAAAAAAAAAAAAAAAGTTTTCCCCAATCTGTACAGAGAACAAAAATCTTTTAAAAACAGGTTCCAATAGGACACTGGAACCTCTCCTGCTGAACTATTTCTGTTCAAACACATTCAGCCTCTACTCTACTGGCACTGAACTAATCTAAATGTCAGGAGCATTACTTGATATGAAAAGCAACCCGATATTTAGATGCAAATCCTAATATGCCCTGAAGCAAACTAAACAGGATTGCCATTTCTGAAAAGGCACTGTGATAACCATGAAGACAACCTTTAAAATGATTTAAAGTGTGTGTCCAACAGTGACACCAAGGGGACCCTACCTTCAGCAGCCTGTCAAACAGAATAATCCTGTTGAGCTGGTACTCCGTGTCCCGCTCACGTATGATCAAGGGAAGAGTGGCAGCTGCAGACAGCTCATTGGCACTACCTGAATGGGGTAAGTTGGACTGGCTGCAAGGAAATAACACAACGTTTTATTTACTTACTATGCAGTTTCCCATGCCAACACATGTGCTTTACAAATGCAGTATTTCAGAAGAATGCATGCAGAAGGCCAAGCCCAGCTAAAAATACTGATGCCTTCTCTATAAAATGTCATTCAGAGCAACTGATTCGTAGCAGGCTTGGACAACATCTAAGATTCTGCTTACAAAGTAGTGGGAAGGAAGAAAAGTTGAGGGTTCTGTACACGATCTTTCAAGACAGGGAAAAGAAATAATCTTTCAAGGTAGCGGGTTACGTAAACTAAATTGTAAAAACACAATTTAGATTTTTGTTTTTAATCTATGGAAATAAGGAGTATAAATGTACAAGTATTTAAGCATTAGCATACAAGCATTAAGTATTCAAAAAAGAACAGCATGGCAGAAGTCCCAGCAATATATCAAGCTGCAAATATTGCCAGCATATATCACAGGACCCTACAATTACCCACATGGTAAACTCATTCATCATTCAATCAGTTTGAAAATTCTCGGGGTCACGCTGGACAGCCATCTGTCGCTTGATAGTCATGTAAAGCAGATTACGAAAAAAATGTTCTTATCTTTGTGGGAGCTTAAACGTATCAAACAACTCCTGCCAAGAGATATATTTCGAACCCTGATACATTCAATGGTCCTAAGCCACATCGATTACTGCAGTGGAATATACGCTGGTTGTACGCACTATATTCTGAAGAAGCTCCAGACGGTCCAAAACACTGTGGCCAGACTAATCTTTGGAAAATCTCGCTTCAATAGTGTGCAGCCTCTCCGTGAGAGTCTTCACTGGCTTCCCATTAAAGGCCGTATTGAATTCAAAATCTGCGCTTTAACACACAAGATCATTTAAGGAGAAGCACCAGTCTACATGTGTGATTTGATTGATTTACCTCCCAGAAATTCATCGGTGTCCTCTCGTACTTATCTTATCCTGCACTATCCTTCCTGCAGGAATCTAAAGTATAAGTCAATCTATGCTTCTTCCTTTTGTTCATCAGCCCGCAATCCTGGAATGCTTTCCCGAGACTACTGAAAGAGACATCGGATCACCAAACATTTAAGAAATTACTAAAGACTTATTTGTTTAGTAAGGCATATCCCAAAGACCACAATACTCTTTAATCCCCTATTTCCGTTTTGTTTGATTACCCGCATTTGGCCTTATGTCTGTTTCCCTCTTGTTGCTCCAGTATTCCCATCCGTATTCTTTTATTGAGCTGCTTACGCTATTGTAGTTGTTAATTTTTATATAACTATTTTATCCTGCTGTACTATGTAATTGTCTTGTAACTTTGTTAGCCACATTGAGCCCGCACAAGCTGGGAAAATGTGGGATACAAGTGTACCAAATGAATAAATAAGAGGATCTTACTCATGCTGTTTCTCAAATGACTATAAATGTGCAAGCATTTAATGCCACCTGTTATGTCATTGTAATGTGAACAGCCAGGAAGAGTTCAGTGTAAAATTAATCAAAGTTGTCTGGTTAACTCTATTACTGCAATATGGCTAGCCAGAGTTATCCTGGTAATTCTGACCAGCCGAAGCTGATTATCACTATTGTCGGGCCAAAGTAGAACTAAGCCCTGACAATACACCCAAGTGCTGCTTTTTCTGTCCAGATACATTTTGCTACAGTAAAAATGTTCCCAAATGAAATCGGATCAGTTGGCAGGGGAGAAATTTGAGACAGAATTTCCGTGGCTAACTTCCAAATGTGAGATTAAGGTGTACTTACTCATCTTCCAGCAAGGGGTAGAATGCTTCCCCTGGAACATCCTTCAGCCTCTGTGAATTTAAACAAATTGTTAGCAGCCGTTCCAAGTATTAATAGAATCATGTGAAAAACAGCTGTATGTGTAAATGTGGGTTCTACTCATAGTATCTTCCATTAAAAAAGACCCAGTTTGGAAAAGTTAGTATCTATAGCAGAACTTAAGAGTCTTTCCTTTCTTTCCTGTAGTATTACATGTTTCCCAAGCCAAGCAGCACTGCAAGTTAAGATATGGACAGAGCACAGAAACAGAAAATATAGGGTGAGGCTTGTTTAAAACCTTTTTTTTATGACTGCAACATATAAGAACATCTTAAAGGGATACTACCCTCCTGCCAAAATCCCTTCATTGTAAAATCCACAGTCATTTTTCTTTTTTTGCATGACCTATCCTATTTCACATCCATTCTTTTTGAGACAGGTGCATGCTTTTTATTCATCTTTTGGGAAAAACGCTCTTAGGGTCCTGGTGCATTCCCTAGTTATTGTCTTGATTATGGGAATAATCTTTACTGTGGAGCAAAATCATCTCTCTTAAATAAATATCCAGAATAACTTTGTTCAGACTCTAAATATGATCAACCAGTAATATCTTACACTTCCTTATAGTGTGTTCTTGTCCTAGGTCTCAACATGCGAATCTCTGTCATCTGCCACATGCTACCTGCATTCGATGATGAAATTACACATTAAACTGATTTTTTCCACCTCAATCCTTTTCTCTTGATAGCTTACTTATGAACCAAATCTTATTTTAAACTCAAAAAGGGTTTGAAAACATTCTATTTCACCAAAGCATATAGAGAACACTGGGAGCAGCAAAGACAGATAGATTATTTCTGAGTCTAAGGCATGGGTTCCCAAGCCAAGTCCTCAAGTACCACAACAGTCTGGTTTTCAGGATTTCCACAATGAAAATGTATGAGATACATTTGCATGCACTGCCTCCATTGTATGCAAATAGATCTTTTGCATATTCATTGTGGAAATCCTGAAAACCTGGAAAGAATGGGGCCTTCGTGGACTGGGCTTGGAATCCCTTATCTAAATAAATATTTCTTTATGAAAAGAGTGGCGAATGCATGAACAGCCTCCCAGTGGAGGAGGTGGAGACAAGGACTGTATTTGAATTTTAAAAAAACAAAGGACAAGCACAGAGGATCACTGAACTTATCAATTGAAATAGATGGGCAGACTGGACAGGACTTACAGTCTATTTGTTTTTATTTTTTTATGTATCTATTAAGAGAGAAGCAAATACACTATTACACTATCATTCACAGAACAATGCCCCAGCAGTAGGAAAAGGACAAGCAGGAGTCAAGAGGGAGTAGACAGGGGTGAATAAGCAAGCAGGACAACCGACTTAACACAAAGTACATATAAGGTATTTGATACCTCCTTAAAAAATCTGCAAACCCTACCAAAACTCAAAGAAGAACATGACAGTGAGCTTATTAAGTGATATGAACTTAAATATGTCATACTGCATTATAACATAGAACTACTAGTAAAAAAGGCCCGTTTCTGACAGAAATGAAACGGGCTCTAGCAAGGTTTTCCTCGGAGTGTGCATGTTTGATAGAGTGTGTTTGACAGTGACTGTGTGTGTGTGAGAGAGAGAGATAGAATGAATGTGTGAGTGTGTGTGTGTGTGTGTGTATGTGAGTGAAACTGTCTCCTATGTCTCCTGCCCCCCTTTCCAGCCACTCAGCGATTGTTGTATCTCCCCTGCTCCCCTTCCAGGCACCCAGCGATTCTCCTCTGTCCCCTACCCCCCCTGTTGCCACCCAGCGATTCTCCTCTCTCCCCTGCCCCCACTCCAGTCGTGTGTGTGTGAGAGTGAGTGTGTGGAAGAGAGAGACAGTGAAAGTGTGTGTGTGTGTCTGTGTGAAAGTGTGACTGAGAGTGAGTTAAGAGAGAGAGTGAGAGTGTGTATATGTATGTGTGTCTGTGTATGTATGAGACAGAGAAAGTGTGTGTGTGTGTGTATGTCTGTGTGAGAGAGTGTGTATATGTGTGTGTGTGCACGTGTCTGTGTGAAAGAGAATGTGCAAGGCTAGTGTCAAAATGAAGTGACAGCAGCAAAATTTTGCATAGCAGAGCACAACCATTTGAGCCAGTTGTAACCTTATCTCCCCTGCCGTCCCCTCCATACCCAATGATTCTTTTTTTGTCTTCCATCCCCTCCGTGTCCCGTGTGTGTGTGAGAGAGAGAGAGAGAGAGAGAGAGAGAGAGAGAGAGAGAGAGAGAGAGAGAGGTGCTAGTAGTCCCTGTGACAGTGGAGGGTCAGTTGCTCCTTTTAGGCAGTTAAGAGTGAGACAGAGTGTGCACGTGGTGTTTTTTTCCCTCCCCTCTCATCTCCTCCGTGTCCCTTGTGTGTGTGTGTCTGAATACAACGGTAAATTTTTTTTTGTATTTCTCAAGTGTAGTGAAAATGTGTATATGTGTGTGAGAGAGAGAGTCAGAGAAAGTGTATGTGTGTGTGAGAGTGAGTGTGTTGAAGAGAGAGACAGTGGAAGTGTGTGTGTGTCTGTGTGAGAGACTATGAGAGTGATTTAAGTGAGAGTGTGAGTGTGTGTATATGTATGTGTGTGTGTGTGTGTATGTGTTTGTGAAAGAGAGTGTGCAAGGCTAGGGTAAAAATGGGAAGACAGCAGCAAAATGTTGCATAGCAGAACACAACCATTTGAGCCATTTCTCAGTTATAGCCAGTTAAGAGAGTGAGAGAGAGTGTGTACGTGGTGGTTTTTTTTCCTCCCCTCTCATCTCCTCCCTGTCCCTTGTGTGTGTGTTCTAGAGAGAGTGAGAGAGAGGTTAGTTTGGATGTTAGAGATGCAGTGAGAGGCAGCTGTGGGAGGGGGGAGTATTTGAGGGAGTCTGCCACTCTCCTTGTACTTGTTCTTTGTGCCACATGTGATGTTACTGAGGTGCAGCCCGTCGTCATCAACTCCTTGTGAGAAACGTCTCTGACCTGCCTTCTGTGATGTGTGCTGCTGTTGATCGTATCTGTGGTCTCAGGACAGCCTGTCTGCTGACACCATCACCGAGCCTGTCTGCGTCGCTTGAGTGTTGAAAAGAAGCAACAACAATAAAAAAAGACCTGCCTCTCTCCTAGCCCGATCTAGCTACTGTTTAGTGTTTTTTTTTAATTGGTGGCTCGTGCCAGAAGGCAGATTAATGATCGTGTGAGGACGACATTTTCGTGCAGTTGCTAAGAGTAAAAAGAAAGACCTATGGTGCCCTCGAGATGAATTAAGTGTATTGTTTTGAGATGTTGTCAGTGTTCAGGCTGCATTTTTACCTTTTTGTAGAAATCCTGAGTTTCATCAAAAGGAGATCAGGCTGACAGACGGTCTCAGCGTCTTGTTCTTGAGGACATACCTTTGACACCTTTGCTGCATCAGCACCTTTGACACCTTTGCTACATCAGCAACCGCTAGTTTTTTTGAGTGTTAGGGAACTTGTTTTAGTCATCTCACATTGGTCATCTGTGCAGCCGCTCCTCCTCTCCCCTCTGACATCGATGGCTGTGCTTATCCGGGGTTTTCTCCAGGGGCAGTGACGTAAGGAGAGAGGCTGAGCGGCTGCAGGGACCTGGCAATCTGACTGGTTCTCAACGGAGGTGCTTTGTATGAGTTGATTGTTTTGTTGTTGTGTTTATGTACTGGCTGCCGTTGCGGGTGGGGAGGTGGTGGATTGGGCGGGGAGGGGCTTCGTGATGCGGCGGCGGGAGGGGTCGGATGATGCATGGAGGCGGGAAGGGGGTAGGGGGCGGGGCTTCATGATGTAGCGTCGATATTTTTACCTGGGGCAATGGAGGGTGTGTAGCGATTCGTAGTCAGGGGGAGGAGTAGGACTCTTCCCCCTGCCTGGTTCGTTGTTTGTTGGAGGGAGGTTGCAGTCCCTTCACTCTCTGTGTTCTGCCCTCGACGTCATGCCGTTAGACGTGAGGGCGGGGCATAGAGATGGTGATTTTGAAGGCTTCACCACCATGAAGTTACGAACTGTTTAGGGATGACTTTCAGCAAGTTGTCTTCAGAACGTTGAGGTAGCGTTTTATGTCCAGATGGGGCGTGACTTGGGGGCGTGGCTGAGGGCGGGTCTATGAGTTAGGGTGAGTGGTCCTGATAGCCTGGCCTAAGAAGACTACAGGAGTTCAGTGCTTCACTGCCTTGCCGTGAGCTTCAGAATGTTCGAGGTGGGATTTATTTATATAGATTCTTACAGCCCTGTTTACTGGAGGAGGAAACAGCTCACAACCAAGCAGAGACTTTCAGCTAGGCACAGATGAATGGACTACAGCACACTTTTTTCTCCTCTGAGGGATTGCTAGTGCCCACAACCTAGCATTCACCTGAGAGCCAATTTATCTAGCAGTTCCTTCTACCCATTACTAAAAATTAAATTTAAAGAAAATAGGAGCTGAAAGGGAGTGGAAAAAAAAAAAAGATTTACTGGGTCAACAAGTAGAGAGGTGTGGTAGCCGTGTTAGTCCACTCTTAAGGTTATCAATAGAAATCAAACAATAAATAGTTATAAATTTGAAACTGAAAAAAATGTTTTGAAAAGAAATAAAAATCATTTTCATAGGACCTCAGATAATGCTAGGTATCAGAAAGGGGCACCATCCAGCTGATGATATGACTCATAAAGCGAAGATACTTACCTGTAGCAGGTATTCTCCGAGGACAGCAGGCTATATATTCTCACAATTGGATAACGCGACCCGTTGCCCGGTCCGGAGATTATATCAGGCTTTTCACAGAGCTCTTTTGAAGCCTGAGACATGCTCCAGTGCGCATGTGCGAGTGCCTTCCCGCTTGCCGCATAAATTCGGGACCAACAGTACAATACTATAGCATAGAACACAACTCCAAGGGGAGGTGGGAGCGTATGTGAGAATGCATAGCCTGCTATTCGGAGAATACCTGCTACAGGTAAGTATCTTCACTTTCTCTGAGGACAAGCAGGCTAATATTCTCACATTTGGGGAATCCCTAGCTACCAAGCTCACTAGGAACAGCAACCAATGACGACTTGAACCTCACAACGGCGAGGTCAGAACATAGTGAAACTGGTAAGCAAATCGTCGGAAGTGAAACCTGGGAAAGAATAAAAAGGATCTAGGTGGGTGGAGTCGAATTCTATAATCCAAAGTAAAGGTGCATTACTGTTCCATCAAATCCATGATGGGAATGCTGCCAAAGGCATGCCTCCCAGAGCAGGAATGAGACCTAAATGTGTGGAATGATGAGAACAGCCCACCAAGCTTCCAAATAGAAGCAAATAACATAGACATGGCGTTGACACAGCAAGTCTGAAGAGGATTAACCTGGGTAGCCCGGCCCAGGCAGAAGGAAAAGAAAAAAAGAAGGAGGTAGCTAAACATATATTTAGTAATCCCCAATGGCGAGCCACCTCCTGTACCAAGTTAGGTAACTAAAGGCTAAGGAGAAAACCTAGGGGGCTGAGGCTGCATCAAGGATAGGCCAGCGTCCACTTGCAGTGCAATGAGTGGAAAACATGCTTGCCATGCATGAGACTGTGTGAAGGATAGAGGCACGAGAAGCAACTAATGTAGATCGAACCCCGATACAACCCGATGTAGGAACCTAGGGTACATGCAGAGAACCACTCCATTGCGATGAAAGATGAAACTGCTGACAGGGCCAACGGTCACTGTCCTCACAAGCCTATGTAACATTCATCAGAAATAAATATGTTGAGGTCGAGAATTTCCCACGACAGGAAAACAAGCAGCATATGAAAGTGCTTAAGAAACGGGAATACCAATGCTGAAGTCTCAGAAGCCTTTATACAAGGATGAGAGCACTCAGGAAACTGAGGCGAATCGCCACCGAGTCGACGTAGACTAAACTCAGAAAGATGTAGAAAGTATGTCTACCAGACGGCAAACCTATCCCACTGGAAAGAGAAACACTTCTCAAGGGGAACATTCTGAAAAGCCAGAAAGACTGTGGAAACCCTTTCAGAAAAAAACGCCAGGAAGCTAATGCGAAACCTTGATCATCCAGGCCATGTGGGCCAGAGACCAGAGGACGGGATGCAGAAGAGACCCACTCCCTCTGTTACGTGGAATGAGGGTCGGAGAACACTCCATGGCCCACGTCGCCTGGAAATAGAATTCCAGAACAAGAAGAATTTAAATCTGCAAAGGCCAAGAAGAATGCATAAGAGTGTTGGCTCAACAGTACTACCTGCTTGATCACACAGCCTGCCCCAACAGGGAGATGAGAGGAGACAAATAGAAAAGACTGTTCTCTCAAGGAAGGGGAAATTTAAGTGACAGACTGTTTCAGACCTGGATATGGATCAAAATGAAAGGACAGGGTTATGTACTTGAGTAACCATGAGAGATCGCGAAAGGATGTTCCAGAAAAGGGAGAACCTGAGAGGAACATCTCTAGGAAGAGACCTATCTTGCAGCTATACGACCTAGTAAAGTCAAAAGGCCAGAATACCCGTCCAAAAACTGGCCTGAAGGAGCAGTTGACCACCCTCTGCCACATTTGTTTGGTCCCCTGACACAGAGGGCGAAAACGGAGCATAGACCATAAGAACAAGTAGAGAGTAGCTGAATAGTTGCAATCGTGAGCGTGTCAGATCATCCACATTGCCAGAAATAGTTGTCTCGGGGCTGACAGAACAGCTAGAGTGGGGAAGCCTGACAAGGGAGCTTCATGCTCTAGGTGAGCAGTAGGTATCATAGGAAGATGCAATGTCGAGGGCCCAGAAGAACAGTACTAGGGACTAATGGGGCAGACTCATTCCCAAACAGAAAGCAAACGAACCATGGGGACATATGAAGGACTGCTTCCAGGGTCCCCATGTCTGACACCACGAAGAAGCTAAAGTCCACCAGAAGATCCCATGTGGAAAAGAGGCATGGGTGGTGGAGGCCATATAATCAACAACCTGAACAGTTGTGAAGGTGGGAGCTGCTGATGGGCCCAGTGCTATGTTGGCAAGAGTAACCAGAGTATCCGTATCCCATGGGAAAAGAAACGCCCAGTTAGGCTAGTATCTAGCAAGAGCCCAATGATGTTGAAGTGGGAGACAGGAAGCAGATGGGCCTGGGGGTAGTGAACGAACCCAAACGGGCAAAGAAAAGGACTGACAGGCAGCGCAGAGGAGCTGTGAAGAACACCAGACACATGAAGTTCCCCGGATTGGGCACAAAGCAAAAAGGCAGCACGTGGTACAGGAGGCAGAATATCTCCAGTCAAAATGAAAGAGACTGTCTGTGGATAAATATCCAGCCAGTGCAGAAAGCACAGCCAATGACTGTCCAGAACCATGGGGAATAGGATGCTTAGGTAAAGAAACATCCTAAACCGTTCTTTACTGAGAAAGTAGCAAAAGAGTCAAAGAGACAGGATGGAAAGTATCCCCTTTGCTTACATTGGCACAATGGAGAACAAAGAATAGAATTGCAGCTGTAGTCCCCTGGTGATATGGGCTCGAGCAGAAAGGCATTCAGAAGGGTGGTGGGATATTCCAGAAGGAACTTCTGGTACTGAGAACTGATTTGAGCCACTCATGGCGGATAGGCCATCTGTTTGAGGGCTGAATAACTGTGGTCTCCGTGCAACCAGGAGGGCATAGGAGCACCGACTAGTACTACAGCAATTTCCCTCTGAAGTCATCCAAAAGGGTACGGTGCTGCATCTGGAGAGCCATCCAGGCTGAAGCGCATGCATAAGACGTTAGTAATATTTATTTATTTATTTAGATCATTTATACCCCGCTTTTTGCCACGTAAAGCAGCCCCAATATGCTGGATTGAAGTCCATTAAGGCCAGCAAGAAGAGGAGGCAATAAAAAGAACCCTGTTTTGACTGTGCGATTGGCTTCCTGGACAAACAGGAAGTCGGAGAAAGCGCCCAAGAGGAGAGAATGCAACAGCGGCTGTTCAATCCGTGATAAGGGCAGCGAGCCATTACAACCATATTCTAAAAAGGTCATCTCTTTGGAACTTGACAGCCACCAGCCTCCACCTAACATACAAAAGCAAAGCGACACAGTCACCAAGGATCACGAGGCCATAGCAGAAGTAGAACTGCTGGAAGATGCAGCCAAGACATGGCACCTGACCCAGTACTGGTGATAAACTGCCTGTTGCTCTGTCAACTGACAAAGTAAGTCGACTAGCTCCAATGGGAGAGAAGCTGCCAAAGTGAGTGTGGAACGAAGCTCCGTAGTATACACTCGTGGAGAGATAACAGGACTGAAGTCCACAGAAGACCAATGAAACCCCGTATTTGAGCTTCTGAGTGGGTCCACGGTACTCCTGTGAATGTCAATCCAACTCCCCTGGAAAAAGGAGGAAGTAGAGTCCAGGAAACACAGGAGAGTTCTGAAACTGGTGCATAGAGGCTATATCTATGTGAGGGAACGGGCCACAGAAGAACCTCTGTACCCCATATGAGAACCTCATGGATGAGCTGATGGACCAGAACTAGTACAGATATCCTAGGAGGAGACTCATAGCCCAAGGAAAAATCAGTCTTCCACCTCCAAAGGTAGTGAAAAGATGTTTGCCCTGTCCCCATGGAGGGAGGGTGGGTGCAAATGGCATGCTAAAGGACGCCCTCTTTGAGAAGAGCTGGGAATGCGCAATACAAAATGCATGACAGGCGCAAGTACTGTCAACGGTGATGTGGATCGAGGTTCTCGAGGCATGTCAGGCGCAAGCACCATCAACGCCGATGCTCTAGAAGAGAGCAGAGCAGGTGCAAATGGCGTGCTAGGCACAAGCATCTTCAACACCAATGTCCTGGGATCGAGGCTTGGATGTCAAGAGGCATGGGAGGCACCTTTGACGTCAATGCCTTTTGAAAAAAGAGAAACAGTTTGGAGCCACAATGTAGAAACAAACTGCTGAAGCAGCGAACATATGGGCTTAGAGAAGCATGATTGACATAAGCACCGTTGATGCTGATGCACTCTGAAGGCAGCCAGGCTTCAAGAAGCAGGGTCCTGGTGCTCCAAGACTCCTGCAGCGGTAGTAATTGGAAGGTCTCCTGGTATCGAGACACTTCACCAATGCTGCAGTGCCTCAGAGGCCCAGAAGGAGACCGATGCCGATCCTCGAAGGTCATAGGGCCAAAGATCTTCGGTACTGATGTCGAAACCTCGACACAGATGTTCCACTGTACCTATGGTCTACAGTATCGACGTGATGCTCCATACCGACATTCCTTGGCAGCAACGACAGTGCATGGTATCTGCATCGAGTCCTGGGTACCATCAAGGACAAAGTGAAGCCTCACGTCCCAAGCCGGTGCGAAAACTGTCATGGACTCAAATAGCGGTCGACAACAGAGGAAATTGGAGGGTCATGGGATAGGAGGAAAAGTCCTATTGTGGATTAAAAACTGGTTGAAGGATAGGAAACAGAGAGTGGGGTTAAATGGGCAGTATTCACAATGGAGAAGGGTAGTTAGTGGGGCTCCTCAGGGGTCTGTGCTAGGACCGCTGCTTTTTAATATATTTATAAATGATTTAGAGATGGGAGTAACTAGCGAGGTAATTAAATTTGCTGATGACACAAAGTTATTCAAAGTCGTTAACTTGCGACAGGATTGTGAAAAATTACAGAAGGATCTTACGAGACTGGGAGACTCGGCGGCTAAATGGCAGATGACGTTTAATGTGAGCAAGTGCAAGGTGATGCATGTGGGAAAAAAGAACCCGAATTATAGCTACGTCATGCAAGGTTCCACGTTAGGAGTTATGGACCAAGAAAGGGATCTGGGTGTCGTCGTCGTAGATAATACACTGAAACCTTCTGCTCAGTGTGCTGCTGCGGCACGGAAAGTGAATAGAATGTTGGGTATTATTAGGAAAGGTATGGAAAACAGGTGTGAGTATGTTATAATGCCGTTATATCGCTCCATGGTGCGACCGCACCTTGAGTATTGTGTTCAATTCTGGTCGCCGCATCTCAAGAAAGATATGGTGGAATTGGAAAAGGTGCAGCGAAGGGCGACTAAAATGATAGCGGGGATGGGACGACTTCCCTATGAAAAAAGACTAAGGAGGCTAGGGCTTTTCAGCTTTGAGAAGAGACGGCTGAGGGGAGACATGATAGAGATATATAAAATAACGAGTGGAGTGGAACAGGTGGATGTGAAGCGTCTGTTCACGCTTTCCAAAAATACTAGGACTAGGGGGCATGCGATGAAACTACAGTGTAGTAAATTTAAAACAAATCGGAGAAAAGTTTTCTTCACCCAACGCGAAATTAAACTCTGGAATTCGTTGCCAGAGAACGTGGTGAAGGTGGTTAGCTTGGCAGAGTTTAAAAGGGGGTTAGACGGTTTCCTAAAGGACAAGTCCATAAACCGCTACTAAATGGACTTGGGAAAAATCCACAATTCCGGGAATAACATGTATAGAATGTTTGTACGTTTGGGAAGCTTGCCAGGTGCCCTTGGCCTGGATTGGCCGCTGTTGTGGACAGGATGCTGGGCTCGATGGACCCTTGGTCTTTTCCCAGTGTCGCATTACTTACGTACTTAACAAGGCAGGTGCCAGTGCAACTGCTGATGTCGACACCACAGACATTGATGCCGACATTGACGTCGAGGAATTGGACAGCGCCAAAGAGAGTTCCCTGCAAGCCACTCTAACTGGGTTCTGGCTTGAATTTGAAGACACAGAACATAGTTAGAAGGGGTATGTAGTCATACCAAAAGTGGCTCCCAATGGGAAAAGGCGAGACTTGACGGTGCCAAAAGAGAATGAGGAATCAGAGAAAAAAGAAGGGAAAACCCCACAGGAGCTCAGGCCTAAATACAGCCTATGGAGTCATGATAAAACACAGAAAAATTAAAGAAAAAAATAAACAAGAAACTCTGTGAAGAACTAAACCGGCAGCTGTGAGAAGTTAAAAAACATGTCCTCTCCTCACAGTGGAAAAAATAGACTGCCAATCCCACGTTCGCGCAGCGGGCGGGAAGGCACTCACACATATGCACTGGAGCGTGCCTCGTGCTCCATAAGAGCTCTGTGAAAAGCTTGATACAAGCTCCGGACTGGGCATTATCCAATTGTGAGAATATTAGTCTGCTTGTCCTCAGAGAATCATTGTTTTTGTTTTGTCCCCCCCCCTCCCCACCACCACCAAAAATAAAGAGCCCAAGGTACGCTACTGTCTTTCTCTTGATGGATATTAAGTCTTTAGAAATGATTTTCAAAGCTTCCACCCTCCCTTGGCTACACATGCCCTTCCCACTCTCTAACTCAGTGCTTTCCAATCTATGTGTGCCTGTGACCCCATGACTGCCATTAAATAAAATTGTGTGACTGCAGAATTAATGATGTACCTGTGGAGAGCCCACCTAGGTCATGACCCCAAAAGCAGATTTTGTGAACCTATTTGGGGTCCTGACTCACAGTTTGGGAAGCTCTACTCTCACTCATTTCTGCTTTGGCAAGGAATAGGAGGCACAATCACTTTATGTACCTAAAGATCTAACACAATTCCCAACCATTTCCAGCAGCTCTCTCAGAGAACTTGGACAGTATGATCACAAGGACCTTCTGGTTCTTGGTACACCAGCTAGTTCAGCTCAGCAAACCAAGGAAACATGGTCTGCTCCAAGAAGCCCAAACACAATTAATGTTGGATTTTTTTTTTCCTACTGAAAAAATACACTATTAAAAGAGAAAAGTAGCCTCTTGGTTAGAGTGGTGGGCTAAGAACCACAGAAGCCAAGATTCAGCTTTCACAGCCCTCCACTGCCTCAGATACTTAGACTGTAAGCCCTCCAGGAACAGGGAAATATCTATGGTATCTAAATGTAATTCACTTTAAAGTATTACTGAAAAGACGTGAGCTAAATCACAAGCAGGACTGTACCTGAAATTATGGGGTGGTTTAGGACTTCACAGTCTACATAGTTCGTTTTTTTTTTTGTTTTTTTTTAAATTCTACTGACACCTTCTACCAGCTACTCTATACACCCAGTTCAATCAGAATCTACATGGGCTGCAGCACCATAAGTCTTCATTTGCAATGTCATTCCCTCAAATACCCTCTCCTTCCCCACTTCACCACACACACTACTTTTACTCAGTCTCCTGCTTTCTATCAAGTCAACCACTGTATCAACTGTTCACAGCTATAGGCCATAGACTAGAATTCTGTTTGGAACTGGTAATGTGCATAGGTGGCAATAATTTAAAATGATTGGAGGTGTCAAACACAATAGAAGTTACCCCTAGATGGACACAAATGAAGAAGCTTCCTCGATAATGGGAGTCTACCCCTTGGGAGTCATACAATAGTTCGTATTCCCTCTCCCACTCCAATGTTGCAGTCCTAAGAAGCAGGAGGCATGTTAGGCTAATTGATTTTTACAGCAACAGACTAAATAAATATGTACCATGTAGTACAATGGAACAGCTCCTTCCTAAACCAAGTCCACACAAGTAAGTGAAAAATTACCATGGGGCTTTATATTTCCTTACATTTCTGAGTTGGCACAAAGACAATGTCACAGTGGTGTCATCAAAGAGGGAACTTCGGTCTCGTCTTTGCCCAAAGCTTTCACCATCCTCAAACAAAAAACTTTAGAGAAACAAAGAAAGTAAAAATCTAAGTAACTGATATTACATGACAAAATACAGAAAAACATAAAAATAAACATAGATACAGTATGTTGTTCCCCATTAATGGAGAAGTATCCAATGTCATGCAATATATATATATTTTTTTTTTAAATAATGTAATGGGCTGACATTTAGAGAAGTTTAAGAATTCAGAACACTCATCTCTAGGGAAGAATTCTTAAGTGCTTAAAAATGAAAAAACAACCAGGTAGTCGAACCCCACTAATGAGATATGTGAACCTCAGAAAACTTTATGGGGCTAGCATTCTACTCTCTCTTCCTGGCATACACAAATAGAGGTTTGTGAAGCTGACAGCGAGACTCCTAATCAGGTCTTTGTGGAAAAGGGATTAGGTTCCACCTATCTTTAATGACAAAAATCCTGGATGAAAATTATGCTAAAAACAGAAGAGAACTCCACTTAAATAAATAGAGACAAGAAGCACAAAGCAATCATGCTCTTACCTTATGAGGTCACAGGCACGAAAAGATTCACATGCACTGGTATAAGCGAACGCATGCAAGTAAGGGCTAGTATTCTAAACATGTATGCACGACAAGCATAAATGCAGGTGTCTCCATTATAGAATTGCCCTTTTAATGCGCAAATTAGCACATGCTGTTAGCATATAAACGTGATAACTTATGCTGCTGGAATGTCAGGGCAAGCTTATTCATGCACTAAATGCATAGCGCACTTTGGGGCAGGTCATGGGTAGAGAATGGATGTGGACTATACACTGCAGTCAGCACAAGGTTATCGCAGGTTATCAATTGAGCAGTTAGTGTGGCTGCACTTATCGTCTCCTTATGAGGAGGCTGTAAGTGCATCGTACTAATTGCAAATAAACATAAAGGGCAGTAAAGAATTTCCCTGTGCAGTAACTGCAGGGGACATACTGGGCACATCTCCAGCAGCTAGTGCACAGCCTTTGTGCTTATCACATGTTAATAAGTCCAAAACTTTAAGACACTTTAGTAAACAGGCCACTAAATGACTCTTCATCTCTAGCCACTACTTTTTCTCTACCCCAGCACTGAGTCCATGGATGTGCTAGTATCCTGTTCTTACTTGGGCAGTGTGCAGACAGGTGGCTTGGATCGGATGATTTCCTTGTTGGTAAGTTCTTTCTCCAGATCTCCCCCTGCTAAGCACCAGAGGTAATAAACCTCGTCAATCGATCTTTCCGCAAGGTAATCAGTGTCTTCATCTATTCTTGACACATGAGAAAAAGCATTAATGAGAATATTTCTTCTTTCCATTTGCTTCTATCTGTTGCTTCTAACAACGTGAGATTACAAATGCTAAATAAGTTCTCTGGAAAGTGCTGATGAGTGGAAGTCCAGAGGAGATAGAAGTTTATGGAGCTAATTTTCAAAGCACTAAACTTACAAAGTTCCACAGGTTACTATGTAACTTTTGGGCTCATTTTCAATAGAGAAAAACACCCAAAAAGTGGCATAAATCTGCATTTGGACATTTTTCTCACAAAAACATCTAAATTGGTATTTTCAAAACCAATTTTTAGACTTTTTTCTATTAAGTCCATCAGAAGTGCATTGAAATCACACGGGGGCATATCAGGGGCGTTTTGAGCTAGACCTGTTTTTATAACGAATAAGCACAAAAAGGTGTCCTAAATGACCAGATTACTGGAGGGAATCAGGGGTGACTTCCCCTTACTCCTCCAGTGGTCACTAACCTCCTTCCACCCCCCAAAAATGTGATTTAAAACATTACTTGCCAGCCTCTATGCCAACCTCAGAGATTATACTCAGGTCCATTAGAACAGCATGCAGTCTAGTGGTGGGTGCAGTGCACTGCAGACATGTGGACACAGGCCCATACCTATCCCTGTTACACTTGTGGAGCAAACTGTGAGCCCTCCAAAACTTACCAGAAACCCACTGTACCCACATATAGGTGCCCCCTTCACCCATAAGGGCTATGATAGTGGTATACAGTTGAAGGTAGTGGGTTTTGGGTGGGTCTGGGGGGGGCTCAGCAGACAAGGGAGCAATGGTGAGATGCGTGCCTGGGTGCATTTTATTAAGTCCACTGCAGTGCCCCCTAGGGTGCCCTATTGCTTTACTGGGCTGTCTGGGGGGCCAGTATACTAAAGCTTCTGGCTCCTCCTACATTCCAATGGCTTGATTTTGTGCGTTTTGCACTTGGACGTTTTTTGTTTGAAAATGGACCAAAAAACAAAATGTCCAAATCGCAAAGCCTTGTATTTTTGAAAACGACAGACATTTTTCTTTTTTGAAAATTACCTTCTTTTCTATTCAGATTTTGGACATTTTTTGCATAACGTCCAAAGTCGGACTTAGTCATATTGAAAATGTGCTTTGAAAATACGCCTCTAAATAACACAGTAGATGACAGCAGATAAAGACCTGTATGGTCCATCCAGTCTGCCCAACAAGATAAACTCAAAGCATAAGTCTTTTATTTGACAAGTCTGAGATAATTTGAAGGCTATGACTCAATGCCAATAGAACAAGAGCAAATGGTGGCTAAAAGCAGCACAGAACAATCTCTGTACCTTTCAACTACTTGTTTCTTCACCTAAAGAGCTATTTTTATTCCTAGAACAAAAGCATTAGACATAACAAGAACAACAGAAGCACCCCAGAAGCTTAGCCGGCAGTGGGAGGCAGGGCTGGTGGTTGGGAGGTGGGGATAGTGCTGGGCAGACTTATACGGTCTGTGCCAGAGCCAGTGGTGGGAGGCGGGGCGGGTGGTTGGGAGGTGGAGATAGTGCTGGGCAGACTTATACGGTCTGTGCCCTGAAAAAGACAGGTACAAATCAAGGTAAGGTATATACAAAAAATGACACGTGAATTTATCTTGTTGGGCAGACTGGGTGGACCGTGCAGGTCTTTTTCTGCCGTCATCTACTATGTTACTATGTAACAGCAACAAAGAGTAAATTAGTTCTTGCCTGCTAATTTTCTTTCCTTGACTTCAGAAGAACAGGATAGATTTTGGACTGGTCTAGAGAAACTCAAGTTTTACTGGTTCTTTTAATGGCAGTAGTTCAGAGTAAATCTGCCTTGATATTCTGCACCCCAGCTACATGTGCTGCCAAAATGTCTTCAGATGAATTTCCATCCAACTCATCAACACAAACTTCTTGCTCTCCTTGCCTGCTGACACCACCACTATAGAATTCAAACTGCCTTGTTCTTGATCAGGGGCAGAAACATGATGAGAGCAATTTGAATTACTTGAGCTTCCAACCGATTGATGGATGACTGTGACTCTGCTGAAGACCAACCTTGCACCCATCTGTTGAGACAATAAGCAGCCTGAACGACTCATATCTGCCATCACAATAATCCAATCCAGAGATATTAAACTGTTTCCTTTGAACAAACTGCTTCCCTGCAACCACCAATCAAGAGTCTGCCTGATCTCTGAAGGTAACAGAAGAACTCAGCTGAAATCCTGACCAAAGAGATCAGCAGGAGAGCTCTATGTAATGGTCACATGTGCATTCTGGCTCAAGGAATAAAGTACAATGTCAATGCCATCAATTCTCAACACTTGGAGAAAATACCAAGCCATCCTCCTCCACAAAACCAGAAGATTTTGGATCTGCAATTGTAACTTTCTGTCTTTGTCTGTAGAAACGCTTTCTTTACAGTGTATTGAACTTGGCCCTAGATAATCCAATGTTTGAGATAGATTCAGAAGAGGTTTGACAGGTCTGGGCTGTCCAAAACCAAAGCCACCCCCCCCCCCCCCATCGGAAATACAAAACCCTGGTAGTCTAATGGGACCCTTAAGGGCTGGGTCTGGCCAGGCCTCCTTCCCTGAAAGCTAGGCCTCATGGTCTATCATCCCGTCCCCAAGCCCCCTCATACCTTAAAGAAATGTGACTCCAGTCTCAAACAAGAGGGGGGACTAGGGTTCCCTCCCTTCTCCTGCAGTTTGCCACCTCAAAATGACAGTGCCCTGCCCAGTGCATCTTGGGATGTGCTGGGCAGGGCTTAACTACCCTCCCCCTTCTTCTTATCCCTAGCTACCTCTAAATTTATACCTTTATGAAATTGTTCTGGAGCTCTGCAGGAAATCCTTGAATACCTGCACTAAATTTCTTCTCAGCAGACACTTAAAAAAAAAAAAAAAAAAAAAAAAAAAAAAAGAGTATAAGGAGGGCACACAGTACAGGTTGCTTTTAAACAGTTGAATTTTTCCCTGTGTTTATTTGTTCCCTTTGGGTGAATTCTGTGAGTAGATTTGTTAATTTGGTTCCCTTTTTGAAGCTCCAGACATGCACCTCTTTGAAGCAGTGGTGTACTATGGCAGCTGAGCCAGAGAAGGGCAAGCACTGTTTGGTGGGAAAGTGTCAGGTCTATAAAGAGAAAGCCAAAAATCTTTCCTTTGGTGATCTGGGGATAGTGTTGGAGGAACAGAGCAGTGATTCCTCAGGCCAAGTGACAACAGGGAATGATTTATCCAAAGTGATGGTTGACCTGCTTTTGGCAGGAACTAACACCATATTTGATGCACTTTGTGATCTCAGTCAGTGATGGACCTCCACATTTGTTTTTGGATGTAGCTCAAGATGGTAAGTCTCTTAATTTTGGGCATAATTTCTCACCTGAGTTTATACTTTTATTGCACGGGCAAGGATGCTTCTCCTGGCTTTGTGACAGGACTCAGTGTTTCCAGTGCTATAGTAGAAGTTTCTTGCAAACGTCCTTGGTTGGATCTGGTAGAGCAGCATGAGGAAGAAGCATCAGTGACTTCTCTTCTGCCAGAGGAGGTGTGAGTAAATATTCTGAGCAACAGTATGATTTAGAGGAGCAGTTTCTTTCCTAGGAAGAAGATGATGTCCTATATGAGGAGGACCTGTTGGTGGTATATCTTTTTGGTAAAGATGACTCGGCAGCATTAATTTCTCAGGTGTTGTCCACTTTGAATATTTCTGTAGACCATTTGTGTCTAGTTCGGGAATACAGGATCCTCAGTTTGGGATCAAGAATCCTCAAAATCCTTTCCTGTTCTTCAGGTAGTAGATGATGATATTGTGGCAGATTGGGAGTCCCAGATGCTGGCAAGTTTAAACTTCCTAAAATGGATGAAATTGTTTTGGTGATGAATAAAAAATCCACAATTCCAGTTGGAAGGTAGTGCAGCATTGAAGGACCCTTAGGACTATAGAACGGAGTCATTATTGAAGCAGGCCTCTGAAAGTTTTCTTTAGCAGTGCAAGCGGCAGTATGTGGAGATTGTCACTAGAAATGAGTGAGTGCAGTTAGCTTGGTTGTGTAGTTTTTTGTTTTTTTTTAATTTAAATGTCTTTATTCTGCAAAGTGAATATCTTCCAAAGGAAAACATATACAACAATGCAAACAATATCAATATTAGTGAAGGATTGGCCTAGTGGTTAGAGCACCGTTCTTGAAATCCAGAGGTGGCCGGTTCAAATCCCAATGCTGCGCCTTGTGATCTTGGGCAAGTCACTTAACCCTCCATTGCCTTAGGTATAAAATTAGATTGTGAGCCCTCCTGGGACAGAGAAATATCCAGTGTACCTGAATGTAACTCACCTTGAGCTACTACTGAAAAAGGTGTGAGCAAAATCCAAATAAATAAATAATAAATGTATGCTGAAATCTTCTGCTCAGTGTGTGGCTGTGGACCAAAAAAGCAAACAGGTGTTAAGGATGGTGAATAAGACCAGAAATACTATAATGCCTTTGCATTGCTCTATGGTGTGTCCGCATCTTGAGTATTGCATTCAGTTCTGGTTGCCGTATCTCAAAAATGATATAGTGGAATTAGAAAAAGGTTTAAAGAAGAGCGACGAAAATGATAAAGAGGATGGGACGACTTCCCTATGAGGAAAGGCTGAAGCGTCTAGCGCTTGTTAATATATTGTTTAACTTTGGTGTAGGCTTACTTGAGCTGCATGTCTTTCTGTAGGTTTGACTAAGCTCCAAGAGGGGTAACGGATATATACAATGCTTCCCATACTTCCAGGTCATTATGCATATGTCAAGATCCATGCATGACCTTGGTTAATATAAATTTTCCTAGGATTGACCATTTTTGCTGTATGAGGCAACCTCATACTTGCTATCCACTTATTAGTGCTCATGATTGGATGCCAATGATGAGTACTAGTAAGGTCCAGGAATCCCGACCTGTTTAAGGATTCTGAATACCTACAACCTTAAACAGCCTGCAATCAGAGTACTATTTGTTGAGCCCATAACAATGCTTAATCAAAACCATTATTCCTTCCAAGGACCACTGAGACAGATACATTGGATTATCTCCCCATGCACTATGCTACAGATACAATAGAAGCCATAGAAAGACCTGAAAGTGTTTATTAGTATGATCCACCTGAAATTGCTATTACCCGCATACCTATATTTCATGGGATTTTGTAAATGAGCTCATGGATTAGTCCCATTCATAAAAACATTTCTCGCTACAGGTTTGAGTAAGTCTCAACCGAAAACTAAACAAATTGTACCAGTTGATCTTAAGACTCAGATAATTTTATGGCCTCATAGAATACCTTCTGGAATGGATGGTACCAAGGTACGTTAACCCTGGTGTCACCCTATGGGATAGGGTGAAGAGGGGAATGTTAATATATGGCCTAGCTTTAAGGCTACCACTGGAATAGTGATGGCCAAAGCTATGCAGCCGAAAACAACTGAAAAAGTACTGATTAGGCCAAACAACAAGTAAATGATTTAATATTTGAGAATCTGCAAAGAGCAGGTCTGAATAATGACTTCTGACACAAATTGGTACAATTTTTAAATCAAATATAGCATCTGTAATGAAAGATCAGATGAATAAAATGGAGCTTATTAGTTTTGGTATACAATGATACAGAGGTAATACAGAGTTCATGAGATGGTATGAAAAGTATGAAAGGTATGAAAAGTATTGCAGCCGGAAGATGTGAAACTGTTATCTCAACGCTTCCCAAAACATGTTGATAATTAGCAGTAGCTGAGAACGGAAGGAGGTGGGCACATCAGGCAGCAGACCGCATGGGAAAGTATGCTCTCAGGAATGCGAAATATTAGGAGCTAGGTTTCTCACCATTCACTTCTATGGAGAGGTTTTGTATAAAAGAGGGGAGATTTTGCCCTAGTTAGAGAGTCCTCTCCAACGCTTCTCTCAGACGGCAGGGCGCTGTGCAGATTAACCCAGAATCTGTCTGATGTCTGTATTTGTATCAACTTGAAGGCTTGTCTTTGGGTAAGAAATAAAATGTACTTATCTATCTAAACCTATCTCTGCCTCTATTTTTATTGAGTCTATCTTCTCTTCTCTTCACCTAACATTTAGCCTACAAGGTAGATCACATACAAGTGACACTCAGTTTTGGACAGAAAGCAGTAGTTATGGGAATTAGTTCTCAATTACAGCTCCTAATGCCACCCCCTTATGATTGGGTGACAATGGAGGTTAGAGAAACTATACAGAACCTGATATATGAAATAAGTACCTTTAGCCCCCCATGTGACGGAGTCAGAAAGAGGTCTATAAGAAGAGGTAATTAAAAACACGCTCTTCAGCTTGAAGAAGAGACGGCTGAGGGAAGATATGATAGAGGTCTATAAAATAATGAGTGGAGTGGAACGGGTAGACCTGAATTGTTTGTTTACTGTTTCCAAAAATACTAGGACTAGGGGGCATGCGATGAAGCTACAAAGTACTAAATTTAATACAAATCAGAGAAAATGTTTCTTCACTTAATGTGTAATTAAGCTCTGGAATTCATTGCCAGAGAATGTGGTAAAGGCAGTTAGCTTAGTGGAGTTTAAAAAGAATCTGGACAACTTCCTAAAGAAAAAAATCCATAGACCATTATTAAATTGACTTGGAGAAAATCCACTGTTTATTTCTGGGATAAACAGCATAAAATGTATTGAGGTTTTTTGGTATCTTGCCAGGTATTTGTGACCTGGATTGGCCACTGTTTTGAAACAGGATACTGGGCTAGATGGACCATTGGTCTGACCCAGTATGGCTACTCTTATGTTCTTATACAAAGCAATATCTTAGACATTTTTTCCCTACTGGTAGATTTTTATCCAGAAGAGAGACAAATGTTCCTTCTTTTAGTACCTTTTTTTTCTTCCTCTCCCTCCCATCATACATCTCCAGACCCTTGATGTGCACCATATTCACTCCTCACACTCCTGAGTCACTCGTACCACCCCCCTGAAACCTGACTAGTCTATATCGCCATGCAGTCATCTTCTGAGGATAATTCAAGTGCTATTTTGTTGGAAATGGGTACAGCTTATTTAGTGGATGCTCTCTATGATTTAATAAGAGCTTCAGATACTTGTGGCTGTATATTGTTGTTTATGGCTCAGAAATTGGTCTGCGAATGTTACCTCATCTCTGGAAGTTGTCTGTTGAGGCCTATTGTTTGGAGAAGATTTGGAGAGGCTGGTTAAAAGCCTTTCTGAGTTTAAGGTTCCTTGGCTCCGGGAGGACTGGAGAAAGTCTTCAGCAAGGGGATTTTCTAATAAAGACCATTTCAGAGATCACTGAAGAAACAGGTCGGGTTGAATCAGCACCACTCAGCATAGTAGATTTCCCTTTGGAGCTCAGTCCTTTTGAGCCAACCTTAGAAATGGATGAGATTTCTCAGCGGGAGCGCTGAATTACTTCCAAGTGCCCACAATGAGGTCGTTAAGTTGTTTTACCGGGAGTTGGCCCAGATAACCACAGATGCATAGGTGTTCAAAATCATTCAAGATGGCTACACACTGGAGTTTGCTCAACCTCTTCCCGAAGTGATTCTTGTATCGCCTTGTTGTTCATATCAAAAGATGGTCACAGTTCAGCAAATTTGGACAGGGTAGTTCAGTTAAAAACATTTGTGCTGGTTCCATCTCAGGATGAGTAAGCAAGTTGCTGTTCAATTTACTTCGTTGTGCCAAAGAAGGAAGGCATGTAAAGACTGTTTTCCTAGCTCAAGTTCATCAACAAGCATCTTGCCTTATTAGATCTATTGGAAGCATATTCCTGTCTGGGTAGCACATCAGCGATTCCTCAGATTTGCAGTTTTAGGGCAACATTTCCAATTCTGCACTCTACCATTTAGTCTGGCAACAGATCCCAGAACTTTCTCAAAAGCTTTGGTAGTAGTAGCAGCAGTCTTACACAAAGAAGGCATCTTTATACACCCTTATTTGGATAATTAGTTGATACAAGTAAAGTCTTAGGAAGAAAGCAAAGTAGACACATCTCTGGTAATTTCAGTTGTTACATTAGTTAGTAAGGGTGGTCAATTATGCCAATTACAAAGGAGGATTGTAACTTGAGCGCATGCCCAGGCACAATTCTCCCACGGAAGTCCCCCTATGATCAACGCTAATAATGTACATGAATTTGCATAATATTAACACTGATCATTAGGGCGTTAATTCGCCATGCTGTTACGGTGGTATGTTTCCCCTGCGCTGTTCCAAACACTGCGGAGAACTGATCACTGGCACTTAAGTATCCTAAATCTAAGCAGCAAAATTTTTGCATCTAGATTTAAGCCCATCTTCAGCTGCAAATCTCTGCACCTAGGTTTGGCTAAAAATTTGCATAATTCAGGCAGACATACCTGGCCTAAATTGGCCATTCTGGCTCATTTTGAGAATTGATCTCCATGAGTTTTACTATACCCATGGGGCTTCATTGTTATATAAACTTATTTTCAAATATGGTTTTCTTACCTTTTTCTTCCTTTACTAAATTCCTGCCTTTTCTCTCTTATCTCCATTTATCCTTTTCCTTCTTACTTCATTCTTCACCTTAGCCAAAGCCTCCTTATGCTGCAATATCTCTTGCAATGAAGATTAAAGACTTACTAATAATAATTACTAACTAGGCCCTATCAAACACGGATCTGCTCTATTTACTAGGTATTTTACACTAGTATTCTCAATAGAGAGTATAGCTTGTGCATGCAGTATCTAGGCTCTTACAAGCATTGAAGTTTTTCAGAAGTCTTGACCTCTGTCCTTTTAACCTAGCTGTATCTTCTTTTAGTGGTCTAATTATGCTTATTGTGGACATGTATTTTTGATTCTAACTCATTAGACAACAGAAAATCAGACAGTGTATTGCAATAATCCCTTTCCCACCTTTACCTTTGCAAAGCAGATTGATGTCTTCGGGCAGAGTTAAGTCAGCACATCTCAGAGAGGGTGAGAAGAGACTGCGAGGCTTGTGGAATGGAGAATACCAAGGTGACACTTCGCTGAATAGACTAGCACACAAGAGCTCTGCTGCTGTGGGTCTTGAATAAGCATATTTAAAAGAAAAAGAGAAATCATAACAGCACAGCAAAGTAAATCAAAGTGATATAGAGATCATTATAGAAGTTTTGCATTACAATATGCAACACATTAATGCATATGTTTCATTCTATTTTATGAATGGAATGCCTGTAATTATGATATCATGTGGCTTACACTTCACAGAACCACCCTCGGTTACAAACTGGAGAAGTCTTAGCTTGGATTATAGGTGAAGTACGTTTTACATTTTCTTGAAAAATGTTATTGCTATGAAAAGGAAGAAGGGGATATGACAGAAAAAGGAAACTGCTGTTTAAGCGTAGAGCTGTCTTACTGGTAATTCTTCATACCACAGCACTCACTAACCCACTCTCGGTTTTAGTTTTCGTATATAAAGGGAAAGGGAATGGGACTTGATATAGCGCCTTTCTGTGGTCCTTGCAACTACTTTCAAAGCAGTTTACATAGTATATACAGGTACTTATTTGTACCTGGGGCAATGGAGGGTTAAGTGACTTGCCCAGAGTCACAAGGAGCTGCAGTGGGAATCGAACCCAGTTCTCCAGGACCAAAGTCCGCTGCACTAACCACTAGGCTACTCCTTGGTTTGTGACCCAATTACTAAAGGTCGTGAGGTTTTGCCCAATTAAAGTGGTCTTTGCCCTCAATTAAACCTGACAAAAGACTTTAAATCTTGTCCCTTATTCTCTTATTTCCAGTAGATTATTTAGAATTGTGGAGTAATGTCAGTTTGGGTTCTCTGATCACTACTCAAACTTTTGATCAGGACTCAAATAGGGGCGTTTTCTTATGTAAGCTCTGTAAAACGCCTCACTCCTTGCAGAATTACTCAATATTTAAAAGTTGCCTCTCCTTCAATTATTCCCTCAGTCATGTCCTCCCCACTCAACTTCCTATTAACACAAAGCCTTGTTTTTGCCTCATCTGCCTTAACCACACTGTAAGCTCAAAAGCATGGAGACTGATATGCCTCTCTGTCCAGAACTATATATACATGCAATATGTGCGATACAAATCTTTAATAAAATTAATAAAAACATAAATAAAAAGTATATCCTATGATTAAAACAGGAGGTTTAATACTTCTAATTTGGACAGGGTCAAAACACTTTTGTCTCTATAATGGGGTTGGGTAACAAGGCATCAAGACTCCTGCACTTCATAAAAATCCTCTCTCAGCCACAAGGCCAAGGAGGTCATCCTCAACTGAAGATTCAGCGGGACTGTGGAGTCGGTACATCAACCTTCGACTCCAACTCCTCTACTTTTCTACTGTCTTGATTCTGAGTCCAAATTTGATTAGGAAAGTGATAGTAAATAAGACCAAGATTATTATAATGCCTCTGTATCACTCCATGGTGCAACCTCACCTTGAGTATTATGTTCAATTCTGGACGCTGTATCTCAAAAAAGCAGCCTTATACGACAGGCAAGAAGCCAGCTGTTTCCTAAGTTTAGTCATAGCCATAGAAGGAAATGAAATAGTATTCCTTTGGAATAATATTGTACTGTACACCAACTTGATGGCATGGCTTTAGGTGGTTAATCAAATAAATGCAACCTTGAACCTTAAACCTTATTCAGCCTTTCAAATAGTACTAGGTCTAGAAGGCACTCCATAAAGATGACAGGTGACACTTTTAAAACAAATTGGAGAAAACATTTGTTTGCGCAGCATAGAGTTAAACTGTGGAATTTGTTGCCAAAATTTATTTATTTATATGTGGTGAAAGCAGTTAGCACATCTGGATTTGGCAAGTTTCTGGAGAAAAAGTCTATAAACAGTTTAGACAGGTACAGAGTTGAGAAAGCCCTTGACAGGAACATAAAGGACTGTATCAATATTTTGGAATTCTTGTGACTTGGATTGCAACTGTCAAACAGGATGCTGAGATTCTCTGGCATTTACTTTCTTATGAATTTTCTTACACCTTATAACCCTGTGTGAAGTTTAGGGATAACGAATATTTGTGTGTATGTATGTATGTATAAGGAGTTAGTTATTTTATTTTTAAATGCGACTATTAAGCTTCCTTTCAGTGCTGCTACATAGTGTAAGGCACAGCCAATAATGTAATTAGTTTCATCTGGACACTCCCTGCCCTTTTCACGTCCACATCAGCAGTTATGTCAGCAGCACAGTTCAGTGCTAGCTCTTTAAAAGTGATGAACTCACAGCAACACCATTTCCTAAGAGAACAAACACCATTTCCATTCACATCAAGCACAGACACTATATCCTTTACCTCTTAGAAGGCTGGTATGTAAGACACTGTGTCAATAAAGCTAATGTGTTTTCAGGAAGGTCCTGTCAGAGAAAAGGGACAGAAAACTGTCAAAAGCGTAATTTTAAGATATTTAAACGTACTCACCTGACATATGACAGATGCTACAAACCACCAACTGTACCATACTTCTACATATGTCAGCAATAATACAAGGTTGTGTTAAGTTCTACAGAAAAGAACTTCATGTTTTCATATGATGCTCTTTGGACTTCACAAAGGCCACAAACCATAGTAAACATGCTGTGAGAGAATGTAACCAACACCCTTAGTTGAAACAGCTATAGGTCATTCATTGCTTCTGCATATTATACCTTGTGCTAAAAATGTGTCTTTTGCCAAAGGAATTTGTAAATTTACTTTCTGACTTTTGTAAAATACAGTTTCTCTCTTGTCCCCAGTGGTATACCAAGGGCAGGCAGTTTAAGAGCGGTGAGCAGAAGCATGGGTGTTTAAAATAATTTGATAACAAACATAACAGCATCTGAACAAGACTGAACAGATTGTGTTTCTGATGGTTAACTCTCCTGCTGTCAATTACAAGGGCACAGACTAAAAACAGTATAAAAAGAGAAAATCTATTAAAATAGTCAGGATAAAACAATCTGTAAATCAGCATTTCTTCTCTCTTGGCTCCTGTTTAAGCAAATTTTAGGCAGTATTAAACCAGAAAGTGGTACATGGTAGCAGAAGACAAAATAGTTGGGTAGTCAGAGAAACACGTGTACAGCACCAGCTAGATTAAACTTGGAAGGAATCTGTGCAGAAATACGCTCGGAGAGGAAGGTGTAACAAAATCCTAAGAAATAAACAATAAATAAATGAATAAATGTCAAACTGAACTAATTCTTTAGTTGTTAGAATGAAAAGAGGTACAGTATCATAAATCATCCCATTTTCAAATGTGTACCAGTTTGGAACCTAGATAAGGTCAAGAGAAGAGGGTATATTACGGACCAGGAAGAAATGCACAACAGGTGGAGTGGAGAGGACTGTATGGTCATAGTGCCAGGTTTATCTGTTTACACAAGCATTTCTCCAAAAATGTTTATTGAGTGTCAGAAAATTACCCCTAGGAATTTAAGAATTCATATTTACAGCAGCTCTTGACCAAACACAAATTGCCTGGATTATTTTACAAGTATGCATGTGTATTTTTGAAAGTCTGTGCATGCATGCGAGCCCTTCCCCAGCACCACCCCTGGGAATGCCCAAGCTCAGATTGGATCATGTTTCTACAGGCTGTACACACAGATCAATTTCACAATAAAATTGTCCAGTAAGCTTTATAGCTACAGCAGTTCTCATCCACTATTTGGTATTTCTGCCAGTATAATGGTAGTAAATAAATATTTTTAGCAGCACCTTGAGTTAATATGCATGTTTCTCTGTTATTCCCCCCCCCCCCCCCCCCCCCTTGGGCCTTAGGAGCAGTTCATTACTTTTACAGACATTTGTTTGATTGTCATTCTAAGGGGTCTTTTTCTAAAGCTTAACGCAGAGGGAAAATACATTTTAGAATGATGAATGCTGTTTTCTAAAGGCAAAAACCAGCAATGCAAATTCAAAGATCAGGCAAGGGTAATGTAACATAATGCTATAATACAGTATTATGTGGTGTGACTGCCAAGCCTACAGTTATTTTAACTAAAAAAAAAAAAAAAGGGGGGGGGGAGGAGGAGATGATCCCTGTTTCATGCATAGGACCACAGAACACCTGTCAATGGACTTGGGAACACACCTTGATGATACTGAGGCAGCCATGTTCTTCTGCCAGCACTGTCATGATGTCATCAACATACCCTAGGAAAATACAAGTAAGAGTGAGGAAGGTCAAAAATGAACACAAGCAGGTACCTTTTTCACTTTTGCCACCTACCTAAAGTTAGTATGAGCTTTAGCCTTTCCGATATATCCAAACTCTGAAATAATTTTCTTCCCTAAATGAAATAGTGTAAAATTGCTTGAGTCAAAGCCAAAATATCACAGTATCAGAACACAAGAACTGACTGGATGACAATACGGACTTTTTTTTTTTTTTTAAATCATACATCCCAATGAACCACAACGGGGCCCTTTTACTAAGCCGTGTAAGAGCCTACGCATGCCCAATGTGCGACAATTCTGAGTTACTGCCCAGCAACCGCATGGCCTGGGCAGTAATTTCATTTTTGAGGCACGTCCACTATGCGCATCAGAAAATAATTTTATTTTCTGGCGGGTAGCGGTACCAGGCGGTAAAAGGCATTTGACGCACGTAGACCATTACTGCCTGGTTAACGTGTGAGACCTTACCACTAAGTCAATGGCTGGAGTTAAGGTCTCAGACCCAAAATGGACGCGCGTCAATTTTCATTTCGCCCATTTTCAGTCAAAATTTTAAAAAGGCATTTTTATAGGTGCGCTGAAAAATGGATCTGTGCACGTCCATTTTTCAGCGCACCTTAGTAAAAGGACCCCATTATCATTTCATCAGCTATTTGTTTTTCCTGAGAGGCATTTTTAAATTATTATTATTTTTTATATTCTAAACACAGAACAGGAAAAAAATTGAGTTTAAACTTTTCAAGTAGGGTTATTCAGAAATGTAGTTCAATTCTTGGTTCCTGCTTAATGTTTAGGATAGGATTCATCTTTAGTGCTACTTTACTATTTTACTGTCCTAACTTACCAGGATACTTATCTGGGTACCAGGAACTGAATATAAGCAGAGCCCGGCAAAGTTCCAGCTTTACCATGACTGTGTCCTCCATATAGTGCTGAGGCAGTCACTAATGATTTTCAGGGGTGCTATACAGATAACATCACTGAAAATCAGTGTCTGGCCCTGGTCAGCAGCAATTATCAGGGTGGGGGCCGTTCCTACCCAGAATAAGTGCCACTGAATATCAAGATATACAAGGCATATCTATCACAAACATCATAGTTTAAAGTGAAAGAGTGAATTTCACCTTCACATATATCAACAATGGCTCTGCTCCCACATAAGTCTCTCCTAAAGCATGCCTGTAATAAACAGGTAACCTTTTTTTTGTTTTGGATTTTAATGTTTTTTTTTTCTGAAGATCATTGCCTGACTGGATTGCAGGGAAAGAGAACAGCTTTCTGAGTTCTAGCTTAGTCAACGTAGCTCTATAGACAAGTTCTATGAATAATTTGTAATATCTTATATACCGCCATCTCTGATAGAAGTCAAACAAGGGGGCTTACAACAAACAAAGATCTCAAACAAAACAGTGCAATTAAGAGAATTATTTCTCAGCATCTCCACCTCAACCCTAGCAGTTAAACCAGTGCAAATAAATAAGCCTTCAACTTGTTGTCTAAACACCAGCAGATTAACTTACTGCCCTTATGTTGGTCAAATACTCAGAAACTGCTGAGAGTCTACATACCACACAGAGTTCAAACAGTATGATGCCAAGCGACCACACATCTGATTTAGGACCTGAAGGAACAGGTTTTTCACTTTGAGTGTGGTCACTGGGTTTGCCAATGCCTTGGGCAATGACCTCAGGTGCCAAGTATGATGGATACCTGAAAAACATAGTAAAATAACCTTATTAACTAACTCAATGTCTTGTTTGTGCTTTAAATGGCCACCAAAGTTGGCCACACTGGATTCAATATTTCTGCAGGGGTGTATATGGGGTTATACAGACATCAAAATATATATAACCTAAACAGAAACAAACATCAGCAATACAGACCAATTGGGTCTAACCAGTCTGCACGTTTGTATTAGCCCTTCTTCGACCATAGCACATGCCGTAAACACTTTGGAGGCAGTGTTCAGTGGCAAAAGAATGGCAGTTTTCTTGTCATGCTCTCCCTATTCCAGTTATGTTTCACTAAAAGACCAGAGTAGAGAGACCCCTGGTAGATCAAGTGGCAGTGGTGCAGAGGTACCCTAATGTTTGACTCTAAATCCCTCTACCAACAAGGAGAAATTAGGTCTTACCTGATAATTTTCTTTCCATTAGTCTTTCCCACTATTCCAGAACCTGTGAGACAGTTGCGTCCATGAACCAGCAGGTGGAGATAGAGAACTGAAAACTGAGCTTAGACATCTCTCTCTTGGCATCCAGTCCAGCTACTCAGTATTTATGTAGACAAGCAGTAAGAATAATACTCAGAATAAAAACAACAACCTTAAACAACTCGCTAACCTAATACTAACCAGACGAGTAAACATGTGTGGACCTCATCTCGGGACAACTTGTACAGAACAACAGATATGAAGGAAGTACCAAGCAAAAGGACAGTCGTTATCTGATCCAGAGGGTTGTCAATACATTTTTTTCTGCTGTTATTCCATTATGGAATTCTTTTCCATTAAATCTTAGGATAGAGCAAAATTATTTGAAATTTTGAAAAATGTTAAAAACATATTTGTTTGAGCAATCTAAAGAAAGCAACTTACCTGGACACCCAAGATATTTTACACTGTGCAATTACTGTTCAGTGCTGATTTTGTAACTTTTATTCATTTTTTTCTTTCCTATATACCGCGTTGAACCCTAATTTTGGGAAAACAGTGGTTTAAAAGTACCATAATGATGGAGAAATTAGACCTTACCTGCTAATTTGCTTTCTTTTAGTCCCTCCGGACCGGACCAGGATTGGACTGATGGGTTGTGCTCGCCTATCAGCAGGCGGAGACTGAGAAAATTCTAAGACTAGAGAGCCAATGAGAGCCCTGGCCATGTGACCCTAGCCTCAGTATTTGACTAACAAAGCAGGAAAGAAAGACCAGCCTTCTGTGCCACATGGAATCATAGCAGCCACAAATCACTCGGCAATGCCAAGTATTAGAGCTCACCAGCAACTCTCACCAGAGAAGTGGTATGGCTCACTTGTATTAGAGCTCACCAGCAATTCTCACCAGAGAAGTGGTATGGCTCACTGAAAGTTTACATATATATACCAGCAACTGAGAACCCCAGCAACTGTCAGCAGAGACGTGGAATGACCCACTTAAAGTTCTATATATATACTAGCATATGTTTTGGGTTTTTTTTGGTATTCCGTGAGTGGAAAGGAACTATATCACTAAAAAACGTAAGAAAAAAGAAAATGTGAAAAGACTAAGCACAGGATGGGCCTGGTCCGGTCCGGAAGGACTAAAAGAAAGCAAATTAGCAGGTAAGATCTAATTTCTTCTTCCTTAGCGTCCCTCTGGACCGGACCAGGATTGGACTGATGGAAAGTACCAAAGCAGTAATCTTAAGGGAGGGACCCTATCAAACCCGCTAAGAATACGCGAGTTGCATAGATTGCCTCATGGAAAGAAAAGGAAGAAGCTAAGCCCAAAATGGCACCTTACAAAATGTGCACCTAGGGCACCAAAAATCGCTCTGCGAAGGGAAAAAAACCCCGCATCTCAAGATGTAGCATATGTTGTAGCACGCTCCGGAAATGGTCCCCCAGTGAGCAGACAAATAGAAGTTATCAATTCCTTAATCCGTCGAGATAGTGAGGCCGAAACAACCCAGCCCAAAGACTAAAAAGAAGGACTAAATAGCTTGTAACAGCTCTCTAAATGTATAAGAGCTCTTTTAATATGTAAAACATACAATTTCCTGTGATCTTGCACGCCCGCAGAAGACACCAGACCAAAAAGAAAAAGGTGATGGGAAAAGATGAAAATGGGAAACTACGGTAGACAGAAAGGAAGTACCCAGATGTAGAAGTACTCCCTACATAGACGTACTTGCTCCTCGGAAAAAAATTCCAAAAAGAAAAAACGGAAACCTGTATGAAAGAAACTTGCAGTTTCGACTCTCCTAGCTGAAGCCATGGCTACTAAAAACACTGTCTTAAGAGAGTAAGAAACCCTAAAGGAAACAAGATGATTTCGGACTATCGGGCGAAGAAGACTAACTCCCTGTCGCTCCATGGTCTGACAATGTTGCTAAGGCACAGAGGCTGAAATCTGAGAAGAGAATACTTCAACTACAAAAGACGCCGTCCTGCTTAGCAAGGCTGGATGCCTGTCCCAGACTGAGAGCATGTGCCAGCCTGAGTAAGAGAAACAAAGAGGCCAGACTGGGGAAGAGAGAAACTCCTTTAGAGAAAAAGAAAACAACCCAGTCCCATAAAGCAGGAAAACCCAAGCCCCATACACAAAAGGCAAAATGACAGCCCCAAAAGGCAACCTGGTATCTCCGCAAGGAAACATAAGGGTTACCCTCCTGAGATCCAAATGCCTGATCGAAATGCCGAACTTGAAGAGAAGACCACCATGCCAGAATGGGA
Organism: Microcaecilia unicolor; assembly: GCF_901765095.1. Classification (NCBI taxonomy): domain Eukaryota; kingdom Metazoa; phylum Chordata; class Amphibia; order Gymnophiona; family Siphonopidae; genus Microcaecilia; species Microcaecilia unicolor. The sequence continues at coordinate 429,233,783 of NC_044032.1, forward strand.
TGGTATGCTACAGGGCCTGCCAGATGGTAGATCCATACAAATGACCCCCCTGGAATAAAACAGATACCAGCCATGGAATAAACCAAATGTCAGTGCTGCAAAAGACCAGATGTCAACCACAGTGGGAACCGAACCTGGGCCTCCCCGATGACATCCCACTGCACTGTTCACTAGATTACGCCTTAGTCTGCTTATAGAGAAGAGAGAAACATGGAGGAAGAACAAGACCTACATGTCAATCCTGTAAAGAGGCCACATGCGAGCCCTGTAACAAAATAAAATGACCACCTTGAAAAGAGGCAACAGCCTTCCCTATGAGAGACCAGATGGCAGATCTGCCAGAGGAAAGGATGTGCCTTCTGAACATAAGATGGCCACAGACCTACCAGGGGACCAGATGTCTATACTGAACGAAGATAAGAAGGCAACAGACTTGCCAGGAGACCGAAGACCATTCTGCCAGAACATAAGATAGAATCAGTCCTGCCAGAGAGCAAGATTGAGTATTTTGAAGTAACCTAAGATGATAACGTTCCTACCAGAGGACAGGAAGAGTATTCCGGACTAACATAATATGGCAACAATGCTGACAAAAGACAGAGTGCTCAGAATAAATCGCTAGTCCCCAGGGATACCTACTTGATCCGAGAGTGACTGACAGTCCCCTAGAGTGCCTAAGAGGCATATTTTCAAAGCACTTAGCCTCCCAAAGTTCCATAGAAACCTATGGAACTTAGCCTCCCAAAGTGCTTTGAAAATATGCCTCAAAATGTCACCCGGAGGAAAGGTAAGTTGCAATGTAAAGAGACCACATGCTAGCCCTGGAAGCAAACCGAATGCTAATAGCAATGGAGGAAAAGTAAGTTGCAATGTAAAGAGACCACATGGTAGTCCTGGAAGCAAAACCGAATGCCAGTAGGAATGTCCTACCCAAGTGATGCGCAAAGACAAGACCAGCCGTCTCAGGAGAAAAAACAAAAGGGGAGCTGAAATGCAAAGGACCTGCCTCATAAACAACACGCAAAGGTTAACACTGGTAAAGAAGATTGCAAATGCTTCAGGACACTCAAAAAGAGAAAGAGCACGGGAGTGCAGCTCATGAGACTGCAAAAGGCAATTGCCAAGGGAAAACCTTGCCACTATGTCGCAGGTAACCCCGAAATATTGTGGAGACTGCGAAAGATTTAGACAGCTCTTGGCCACCATTACTAGGCATCCTGAGAACAATAAAAACTGCACCCCTTGGTCTGTGGCCTGCTGACTCTGTGGAGAAGATGGTTCTTTTTGTTTTTTTGTTTTTTTAAATAGCTAGGCATCTAGCCATGAGTGAACAAGGATCTCCTCTTTTCTGAGGGGTAGCATAACTATGGTGAACTTTTAGAGACTGGTCCTGAGAGAAATATGCAAAAAAGTTTCTGTCAAAAACAAATGTGCTGCACGAAGCACCACTATGACGGATCGAAGGATTTTTTGTGATACACGAAGCACCACTATGACGGATCGAAGGATTTTTTGTGATAAAGACTTGACTTTGAGAGTGTGCTTGACGGCATTGAAATTCCAAATAGGATGAAGGAAAATTCCTTCTTAGGAACTAGAAAGTAAAATTGTATTCGGAAGAATCGAGGGAGGAAATGGTCTAAGGTCCAAGAGCCTTTGTATGGAGTCCCCTTCTTCACCTGCCTTGCCGTGAGAGCGATGAGGAGATTGCCGAAAGACATCCAAAAGAAAGTTGGTGAAGTGAAAAGCATAACCGTCTGAAATAAACCGCAAAAACTCCTGGACAGAGGAAATAAGAAGATGACGGGTCATGTAAGAGTAGGGTCGTGGACCAGTGCCCAGATACAAGCAGAAAAAAATGATGTATACAAAAAAGTGACATGTAACTATGATTTCATGACATAAAGCTAAACAGGTGAGAACAACAGTAGAGATAAATATGCACACATAGAGCACATGTCATACCAGAGAGAAAAAAGGTATAGCATTTTCTGACACAGAGTTAGCTATAGTCCCATATGCACAAACTAGCCTTCAGACACGAAAGAAATCTGAAGAAAGACATAGAACATATCTCGTACCAGAGAAAAAAGGTATAGCATTTTCTGACACGGAGTTAGCTATAGTCCCATATGCAGAAACTAGCCTTCAGGCACGTATGATATCTGAAGAAATAATGTCTGAAAGTGTAATACACACCATGCAGAAAATGCCTGAAGATGCTGCCCCCGCCAAGAAAACCACCAGAGGCTTTGTAAAAGAGAGACTATACTTTACCTGGGGATTATTGTTATTTATTTTTCACTGCCGATGCTGCAGTGAACACAATACGTGACTATAACCATGCTTGAGAATGGAAACTCTGGGTATACATAATTTGAAATCATGGTATTTGTAAAAACTGAAAGTACAACCGTGTAGTATGTACATACCCTCGAGGGAAATAACGAATTAGCAATATGAGACAGCCCCAACACTGGGAACCCACAGACCAAGATTACCCCAGATTACAGAGCCACCAGCCTGAAACAATTTGTGCAAATTGTGTGGACAAAGGCGCAAGCAAGCCAGCCTTCCATGTAAAACATACATTGCATAAAATAGGAGCACAGTGGGCTAAACCTGGACGAACCATGGATATACTTGTGGAACTGAACGTGAAGGTCCTTTAAATGAAGAAGAGGGTGGATGACTCCCCTGAAACTTCCTCAAGGCCACACTTGTTGGAATATGTGGAGACCAGGTCAAGGAAAAAATTTTTGGCTCCTGAGATTCGCCAGACTCCACTGCCTCCGTTTCTCTCTGCACAGAAGAAGAAAAAGAAAAACAGAGAAGTGAAGTGTTGCGCCTGATAAGCTGCAGCTGCGGGAACAAAATGGCGGCCTTCCGCACCAAAATTAAAGAATGAAATAACGGAGGGCAGTAAAACAGACGCGACAAACCGGGCAAAACGAAGAAATATGAAAGCGCTGACGCCACCAGCGAGCTCCTGAAGAAACGCGTAACTCCGCAAGAACAGTTACACTCCGGTGCTGACAAAACATGCCCGGTCGAGAAACGATCTTTTTTTTTTTAAAACAAACCGTCGCCCGCTGGCCAAAACGCGAAGAAACGGAGGAAAAAATTCTGATGAAGAAAATGACTAGATAAAGCCCCATCACTATTATGTTTCTTCTGTTACTTTTTTATTTTTTAATAAACAGCTGAGCTAGAAACGGAAAAAGTGCTGAAGAGTAACAGGATACCTCAGAGCTGCCTGCTCGTTAGCAGTCTGTTTTTTTTTTTTTTTTAAACAGCTGAGCTTGCTTGTTAAAAGTCTGGGGAAAGAAAAATACATGTTCTTGTAAGTTCCTAGAGTGGCTGTCTCTCCCAAAGGCAATACAACTTTCTACTGAAAGAGTAGCCCTTCCCAACTAAGTAAGGGAGATGGGGAGAAAGTAGGGGAGGGACTCGGGGCACCCGAGTATAACACCCCAGAGGCTGGAAAAGAAAGAAAAGAAAAGAAATCCCTATCTGCCAAGCCTCTAACAGAGATTCCCCAGGCACAGAAGAAGAAGTAGCATTATTGTTCTTATTATTAGCCTCTAAAAGAAAAAGAGAGAGAGACAGAGAGAGAGAGACTAATGGGCTCACCTCCTGCCTGCTGGAGACTGAGAAAATACTAAGGCTAGGGTCATATGGCCAGGGATCTCATTGGCTCTCTAGTCTTAGAATTTTCTCAGTCTCCACCTGCTGGTAGGCGAGCACAACCCATCAGTCCAATCCTGGTCCGGTCTGGAGGGACGCTAAGGAAATTAACATTACTTCGCACCAGCTAAACATCTCAGAAAACCTCAGGTGGACCTCTGGAATAGTGGTAAGGACTAATAGAAAGAAAATTATCAGGTAAGACCTATTTTTCCTTTCATTATATAGCTTCCCACTATTCCAGAACCTGTGACATGTATAAAAGCAATCTCTAGAGTGGGTAAGATTCTGGCACTGCTGCCCTGAGGACCAAAGCCCTAAAACTGGCTTCCGAATGTGCCGCAATGTCCACCATGTAGTGCTTGGCAAAGGTTTGCAGCATCGAACATGCTGCCACCTTGCAAATATCCACTAGCGTGAATAAGGTAGTCTCTGCCCAGGATGTTGCTCTACGCCTCAGAAAATGAGCCAGCAAGGCCTGAGGAACCTGCTTCCTAGCAAGCAAATAAGCTGGTATAATAGTCTCCTTCAGCCATTTAGACATTGTGGGCTTGGAAGACATAAAGAAAAGCCTCTATTTATCAAAAAGCACAAACAGTCTATCCGATTTGCGAACCTCATTCCAGATATCTAAAGAGGACTTCACACACATTGAGAAGCTTCAAGGAAGAATACTAGGCCTCCTCATCCTCTCTGTGAAAGGATGGAAGCTTCACAGATTGGTTGAGATGAAATGCTGATACCACTTACGGAAGATGGGAAGAAACTGTGCTCAGGGAAACTCCCGCCTCCAAAAAACTGAGAAAGGGACTCCGACAAGGGAATCTGAAACTCCGAAACGCTACGAGCTGACGCAACTACCACCAAGAACACTGTCTTTAGCATAAGATCTTTCAAGGAGGCGTCTGCAGAGACCAAAGGACAAAATTAAAGCTCCACTATGGACACGGCATACAAAGGGGATGCTACAAGCGGCCTGCTCCCCACATGAGTCTAATGATATCTGGGTGAGCCGCAAGAGACGTCTTCTATAGTCAGCCTCTGAAACAGATCAAAGCCACAATATGAACTTTTAGAGAATCCACATCAATCTTTTCTAAAAGGCCTGCCTAGAGAAACGCTAGAATTTGAGCAGAAAAGGGAGAAAGTCCATGCTCAGAACACCAGCGTTTCCGAGCTTGAAGCAAAGTAGCAATGACAGAATCAGAATAACCTTCGTGTCAGTCACATCCGAGCCCTTTCAAAGAGCCAAGCCTTAAGACCAAAGGGGCACAGATCCTACATGAGCACAGGACCTTGCTTCAGTAGGCCGTGTACCTGCAGAAGATGAAGAGGATCCCGTCCAGCACTCAAATCAGTTTGGATGCTTGTGGTCTGCAGACCTGTTGAGTCCTCACTGGCTTTAGGCGGTCCTGTGGTATTGCAGAACATAGTTTGGATGGGGCCTCATTAAGCCCGATATCGCCTGCGATGCCATCGCAACCCAGAAGCAATCTACTGAGTGACTTGGCTATAAGTCCCGCTCTAGAGGTATGCCTTTGGACAGCCTGCAACTGGGGGCGTTTTCAGCATCTTGTCTAGATGGGAAAAGCACCTTCTGTGTTGTTAATGCACTGTTGGGTGACTTTGTTAGAGCAACACAGCTTCATTGTGAGCTGCAACGGCTCAAAAGCCCACAGTTGTCACTATGGACACCTTATGAATGGCTTTGCAGCAGATGGACAATTCTCTCCAGGTACACTTGTTTCAATTATCTAAGAGACTGGAAAATATTTCCTCACAGATTACTGATCAAGCTCAAATCCAGAACCAGCAGGCTGCTAGAATGGAATCTGTAGACTCCCAAGTTTGTGAGATATGGTCAAAAGATACTTCAAGGATATCCTTAGTATGCCTAAAACCAGTTTGCCCCCTATTGTTAGGGCAACTTATTTGAATAACTCTAATGTAGACTCGGGAAGCAACCAGTGGTCAGAAGACAGTTCGGGAACAAATTCGCAATTTGACAGACTTTCTTTGGAAGCTGTTCTTCAGCTTTACTTTAGACATATTTCTGAATTGCTTATGGATTCAACTATTAGAATTTTTTGTGATCTTTCTAGAATGACACAAGCTAGATTCAGGGAGTTCTTGGGCTCTGGGGACTACGTTCTTACTAAAATTTTCTTGTAGGTGTTTTGCTATGCATGGTGGACAATTTTTTTTAATTTTTTGAACCCAAACAATGTCTCTGAAGGAAAGAGAACCTCCACATGTCAGCTAATTCCATGAGTTCTTTAACCAGCTGCCAGTGTATCTCTGCGCTTCCTTCTTTATTGTATTATATTACCTGGTTACATTTTTTTTAATTGGTCCCCATATGATGGTCTAAGAATTTTGTTTTCTTTGCCTTTGTTTAATTTTCTAATATGTTTCTATTTGATTCATTCTTGATATACACTTGAATGTAAATTTTCAAATCTTATAAATAAAAAGTAAAAGAAAAAAAATAATAATCTTCCAGACCTGCACATAACCAAATGACATGGAAGATTCCTTGTCTTAAGCAAGGTAGAAACTACCATGGACAAAAAGCCATGCCTTGCTAAATACCTCCTTTCAAGAGCCAAACCATAAACCACAACGGATCTGGATGCCATTTCCACTGGCTCTTGATGGAGATGACCATGGCCTCTAGTTAGAGGAAGCAGCTTGGCCACCAGCAAGCGCAACAGGACCGCATACCACAGCTGACAGGGCCAACCCAGAGACACCAAAAGTAAAAGATGAGTACGGCATGCTATTCTGCTCAATAGATGGCCTATCAAAGACCACAGAGGAAAGACATACATCGCCCACAGCTGGACCAAGCTGTCTATCCCCTGCAAGGCTGCCTCCCTCTGGCAGCTAAAGAATCACTCTGTCTGAGCATTAGAGAGTGCAGCAATCAAATCGAACACTGGCAGCCCAACAGTCCAGAATGAACTGGAAGACCTCTGTCTCCAGCTCCCACTCCCTGGAATCCAAACAGGAGCAGCTGAGAAAGTCCACCTGAACATTGTCCTTGCCCACTATATGAACCGATGACACGAGTCTGGAGATGCCTCTCTGCCCGTCAGCATAGGCTCAGAGTCTCCAATGCCAGCACCTGGCTCCTTCTTGTTTGTTAATGTAGGCTACCACCATGGCAGTATCGTATTGTATTGTATTTTATCAGAACACTTATATTCCGCCTTTAACGAAAGCTACAAGACGGATTACAAAAAGATTGACTTCACATTAGGAGCGTACATCATATTTACAATAAGAACATATAACATAACAGCAAATTAAAACTAATTTCACAATCAATGAATCGGAAAAAAATGTGTTTTAAGGGCTTTGCAAAATAAAAAGTATAAGGTAATTTGTCAAATATGAACTGGAACACTACTCCAAATTTTAGCACTCTTGATATACAAAAGAGCTTTCCCAAAATGGTTTCAACCTCATGTTTTTCATTGTAGGATAATCCAAAGTTAATCGACGTGAACTTTTTAAAGATGATCTTAAAGATGGAATGGTTAAAAGCTGTATCACATTTTCAGAACCCAATCCATAAAAACTCTTATAAATTAAGCAAGCCATTTTAAAATTAATATGCTGCTCTACCTTTAACTAATGCAATTCATATAAAAGTGGGGTAGCCTCTTGAAATTTCCCTAATTTAAAAATCAGCCAAGCAGATGTATTTTGTAAAGATTGCAACCTCTTCTTTAAATTCAAGTTAACAGCACAATACAGAGAGTTGCAGTAATCTAACTGCGGAAGTAAAACAGTCTGAGCTATGATCCGGAAGCTAGGAAGACCTTATAGTTTTCAGTTTACATAAATTAAAGAAAAACTGCCTTACTAGCTCATTAATTTGGGGTTCAAAGGACAAACCGGAATCTTAAAATCATTCCTAAAGCTTTGGATTTATCCTCGAACTTGAGGGTTTCCCCAATAGATAAAGTGACATTAACTGATGTAACCTTCTGTAAATCTCTAAACCACAATAATTTCTGGTTTTGCTTTTAAGAAAATTGGTTCTTGACCAATTTTCCACCATATCCTCAAACTTTTACTGTGGAAAGAGTATCTTGCAATGTATTCTGTTTGGAACATAAAACAAAGGGCTACTTTTACAAAGTCGTGGTAGTGATTCCCAGCGCAACAAATACGACAAAGCCCATTCAATTCCTATGGGTATTGCATTTGCTGTGTGGGAATCACTACTGCGGCTGCAGCTTAGTAAAAGGAGCCTAAAGATATCAGCATAAGAGTGACAATATATTTAGGTCTGCTATATATTTACCCAAGGAGCTCATAAAAACAACTGTGGAGACAATGGGAATCCTTGAGGGACCCACAGCGTGATGGCTAACAATTTAACTCTTCTCCATTTTTAACAACACTATACATTTGATTTTTCAGAAAAGCTGAAAACCAATCAATCAAAAACCCTACCTGTAAATACCATTTTGCTCAACCTAAATAGTAACAAAGAAAGATCCACGGCATCAAATGCCGCTGAAATATCAAACTGCAAAAGGATGACATTCTTACCTAGTGCTAAAAATCTCCTTACTTCTGTTACCAATGTAACACACAAAGTTTTTATACTGTACATTGGACGAAAACCATGCTGAGATGGATGCAAAGATTTGGATGAAAAAAGGTACTCAGAAAATTAACTATAAATTCCAGAAGTTTAGCGATCCAGGGAATGCCAGCTACAGTTCGTTATCAACCACTGTCAGGTCTGCTCCTATATTCTTTGGTATTGGTATCCATCTAACCTCAATGCAGAGGAATGAACTTCACCAAAGCCAGATGCACCACCCGAATCTCCAAGTGATTGATTGACCACAACGCCTGCAGTGGGAACCAAGTCTCCTATGCCACTCTGTCCAGGCAATGGCCTCCCCAGCCGAGGAGACTCACATCGGTGGTAACCCTCACCCACTCTGGGGAATCCAGTGACACTCTCCGAAGGTGGTGTAGGGGACTGTCCCACCAGTCCAGACTGGCTCTCACTTTGGTTGAGGGGGGCAAAAGATTCTGGAAGTCCTGAGAAACCGGAGCCCATATGTGCGACCATAGGTAGTCCCAAACCTTGGAGGCCAGCAGCTCACACACAGCTTGTGTTTCTGGACCTGTAGCTTCACTGCCTGATTCTCTGAGAAAAAACATCCCACGAGCCACATTGAAGCGGACTCTCAGATATTTCAGAACCTGTGTAGGGAGCATGTTGCTGTTTCAGTGATTCACCACCCAGCCCAGGCTCTCCAGGAGGGCGATGACCTGAGAAGTTGCTCCCCTGGCCTCCATCTCTGAGCTGACCTCAATCAGCCATTCATCCAGGTAGAGATGAACCTGGATGCCCTGGTGCCTCAGTTGGGTGGCCACCACCACCACCATCAGTTAGGAGAAGGTTCGTGGGGCTGTGGCCAGTCCAAACGGCAAAGCTCAAAGCCGGAAATGGCACCCAAGCACACAGAAGCAGAGGTACCACTTGTGGTAATCCACAATCGGATTCCAAATACAGGGAATAAAACTAAACCAGGTAGACCAATATATTTGTTTCTTTTCTTTTTTTTCTTTTTTTTTTAATACCTAAGAGCTGCAGGGGAGTCCAAGAGAGAGAATACCCAAACAAAAGATGGGGGAGGGACAGGGGGCCTACACCCCTCTGGTAGGGCCCCCATAGAGCCAAGCCAAGTGTCTCACTCAGTAGATGCTATAAAGTGCGACTGGGGGCAGTGGAATGCAGCTCTGCACCCAGCCAGGTCCGGTCCAGGGACTGTGTAACCTGAGAACGGCTGTTACGTTCTACCTTGCTGTGTGGCCTTGGCCAGCAGAGCAAGGAGCTAGGCCAGGGACCAGAGGCACCAACCTGAACAATCTACCATCTGCTAGAGGTAAAGAAAAATACAGGAGATTTCCTTGAGCACCAGCAGGTTATAGCAGTGATTGAATTGGATTGGATATATTAATCTGATATACTGCTTAATACCAAAGTTTTAAAAGCAGTGAGTTCACTAGAAAAGACTGTTTTCTCTATCTCCATCTATTGGTAGGAGGGGATAACAGCAACTTGTTCAGAACGGTGCAACCAGACAAGGATAGATTAAATAATTCTCATTTTTGCTTTCATGTAGGGTTTAACTAGCTCACCCTGAATATTTCCAGTCTATTCTTCACACCTACAGCACAAATCATTTAAAAATGCAGTCAAGTCCAGTGTGATGCTGTAATAAATACAATTATGCTCCTGTTAACAGATTATCTACTTTGTAACCTATAACCCATTCTTTTCCAAACTATCCCAACAATCATTTTTTTCTTCTGAAAAATGCTAAAAAATCATTTTTCTTCTGCTAAAAATTAAGATCAACAGAAAAAAACAAAACTTTATTCCCGAATATAAAGAAAACAGTAATTATTTTGTAGACTTGTGTACTGAATTTATGCAAGTTATCACATAAAAGGAAAGGGACTTTTGAATTTTTTTTTTCTGTATAAACACAATATCCTTTATCGGCTATCATGCAGTATATCAAAAAGAAAAAAGGAAGAATTGAGCTATAACTGAAAAAGGCGCGAGCTAAAAACTCGTTACATTCAGGTGAAAGACTTACAATCCAAGGGTGAGAAGAGGGCAAGGGAGAAGCTTATGTCAGAGAGAGGTGGGGGCAGGGGCGGCCCAAGGCAATCTGCCACCTGAGGCGAGAGATGAGATGCCGCCCCTGCCCCCCCCCCCCCAAAAAAAATCTAACACTTTTCCATTCACACTCTCTTTCTCTCCCAACTCCCCCCCCCCCCCCCCCCCCCCAGCCACAGTCTGGCATCTCCCCCTTTCCTTCATCAACCCCTTCCCCAAATCTACCTTTTCTTGTTTTCCAAAAAGCAGCAGCAGCAATCCCCATAAGCTGCCCTGCTGCCAGCACCACCCCTCTTCTCTCTACTGCAGCCCACCTCTGTGGAAACTGGAAGATACACCAGAGAGGTGGGCCACAACAGAGAGAAGAGGCCATCAGTACCTCTTGGTGGTTTTATTTCTGTCTTATACAGACGCTGTTGTATTGGATTGTTCAGCTCCAGTGTATGTGCTTTACAGTTTGTTTGTTGGCTGGTATGTTCTATATATGTGTTAAATATACCTTGTTAGATGTGAAATCTTTTACTGTTTATTCATTATACATTTCACCTAAATCCTGACTTAGTAAGAAGTATATTTATATGGGAATTGCTATGCCTATGGGAATTGCTGCTGTCAATTTTTAAAGAAAAAAAGATAGATTCAGGGAAGGGGGTTGAGAAAGGAAGGGCGAGGGAGATGCCAGACCGCGGCCAGCGTATGGGGTGGAAAGAAGTGAGATGCTGTTTCTTGAAAAGTGCCGCCTGAGGCCCCACCTCAGTAGCCTAATGGTAGGGCCGCCTCTAGGTAGGGGGAGGCGATTATGAGTGGAGGAAGGGAAGATGCTGATGTGTCACAATGAGTTGAACTAGTCACAGGCATATCCTGGCATGAAAAAGTTTAGGAACCATAGATATAATTTACCCCTTCTAATAGTAATTGTAAGACTATGACCCTGTCTGTAAACACAATGTAGTGAGATATTAGTGATTTTTGTTATTTTATAAATTAATGAACTATGAATATGAAGGTTGCACAAAATGCACAGCAGCCAAGGTTGAAGTCTCGTTGTCTGGCACCATTGTTCACAAGTTTTAAACTAGTGCTAATTCAACCATTTGTTTGCATGTTATGTCTCCAATGCATGCACATGTATTTCTCTTACCCAATGGGGAAATCAACATCCAAGCCATGCGCCGTCATGTGGTAAAGGCCAAATTTAGCCAGTTTGATATGTCCCTATAGAAGAAACAATGAAAATGAATTATTCAGCAAATTTTTAAAAAATTAAATAGAACACCTGCTACTGTCACTATCACGCTTATTTTTGAAAGAGGACGTCCATCTTTTGACACAAATCGGGTAAGCTCCTTTGAGCAGGGACTGTCCTTCTTTGTTAAACTGTACAGCGCTGCGTAACCCTAGTAGCGCTCTAGAAATGTTAAGTAGTAGTAGTAGTAGATGGGCGTCCTTCTTGCAAGGCTGCCCAAATCGGCATAATCAAAAGCCGATTTTAGCCGTCTTCAACTGCTTTCCGTCATGGGGTATCGAAGGCAGGACTGGGGCGTGATTAAGAGATGGCCGTCCTCGGCCGATAATGGAAAAAAGAAGGGCGTCCCTGATGAGCACTTGGCCAACTTTACTTGGTCAAATTTTTCTTGCGACCAAGACTCAAAAAGGTGCCTGAACTGACCAGATGACCACCAGAGGGAATCGGGGATGATCTCCTCTTACTCCCCCAGTGGTCACTAACCCCCTCCCACCATAAAAAACAAGTTTAAAAATACTTTTTTGCCAGCCTCAAATGCCATACTCAGGTCCATCACAGCAGTATACAGGTCCCTGGAGCAGTTGTAGTGGGTGCAGTGTACTTCAGGCAGGTAGACCTGGGGGGGGGGGGGGGGGCTCAGCACCCAAGGTAAGGGAACTATGCACCTGGGAGCAATTTCTGAAGTCCATTGCAGTGCCCCCAGGGTGCCCGGTTGGTGTCCTGGCATGTGATGGGGACCAGTGCACTACAAATGCTAGCTCCTCCTACAACCAAAGGGCTTGGATTTGGCCATTTTTGAGATAGAAGTCTTTGGTTTCCATTATTGGCGAAACCCGAGGTCGCCCATCTCTAAGGTCGACCCAAATATTGAGATTTGGCCATCCCTGACCGTATTATCGAAACGAAAGATGGACGCCCATCTTGTTCCGATAATGCGGGCTTCCCCGCCCTTTCGCGGCACCGTCCTTAGAGATGGGCGCCCCCATTCGATTATGCCCCTCCACGTGCCCATAGGTACCTGAGAAATGCACAAAGGTCCTCTGCAGGAAATACTGTCAAAATTAATTACAGAATATACTAGCCACAACAGCAGCATAGTAATAGTTACCCAGCTTTATATACTAGGAGGCATCTACTACATATACTTAGAAATCCTGCACTTTATTGCCAGATTCCAAAAATGACCTGAATATATACTCGTTAATACACTAAAAGCTGCTTTATCATTGCACTTGCCACCTTTCTCCATGTAGGAATTCTGCAAATACTGTATTTTATGCACAATAAAATGTTAAGTAATAGTGCAAGGGGAGGCGCTGTCAGTGGAGTTTCAGGTTTAAATTCCTTGTATGCAGGTAGAAAATGGCCTTCTACTATTGTGGAGACACAATCAAAAAAGGGGGGGAGGGAGGAAGGAGGAAACATATGGAAGATGATAAAAAAAGTTCACTCCTGGCATTGGGACACCAAGTAAAGGAGAGGAGCCATGCTGTCAGTGTCACTTCAGCATGGGGCAGTCTCCTACCATAGCCAAGTAGAGGAGAGGAAGGGCAGGCTGACTGTATTGAAAGGGGAGGGGGTGGAGGAAATGAGGACAGCAGAGGGAGGGAGTGTTTCTGTACAGAGCAGTGTATATATGTTACTGCTACAGGAAAAGTGAGTAGTTATAGCAAGGCTTGGGAGGAAGGGGCAAGATTGCAGGTAGTGCTGTTGGCAGTGATAGACTGGAGGGAATTATTGCAGAGAGAAGGGTTAGCTGGAAAAAGGGCTGGGCTCTCTCTCTCTCTCACACACAAAATATTTTTAAAGATGTTTTTTGAGGGTGGAAGTGGGTTACTGACCACTGGGGGAGTAACGGGAGGTCATCCCTGATTCCCTCCAGTGGCCATCTGGTCATTTTGTGCACCTTTTTGTGCCTTATTCGTTAAAAAAAAAAACACATCCGGGTGAAAACGTCCAAGTGTTCATCATGGACGTCCTTGCTTTCTTCGATTGTGGATCAAAGACATCCAAGTGTTAAGCACCCCCAAGTCCCACCTTCACTACGCCTCCGACATGCCCCCTTGAAATTTGGACGTCATTGCGACAGACTTCAGTTGGAGATGTCCAAAAATGGGTTTCAATTATACCGATTTGGACGTCTCTTGGAGATGGATGTCCATTTTTCGATTTATGTCGAAAGATGGACGTCCTTCTCTTTCGAAAATGAGCCTGATAGTAACATAACATAGTAAATGACGGCACATAAAGACCTGTACAGTCCATCCAGTCTGCCCAACAAGATACACTCATTTTACATGGTTTGTGATACTTTATACTCGAGTTTGGTTGTCATTGCCATTCTCAAGGCACAGATCGCAAAAGTCTGCCCAGCACTGTTCTTGTACCAAGTTCTGAAGCTAACGTCGAAACCCCTTAAAATTTACACTCCAGCCCATCCATATCTATTCAGTCACGATCAGGGCGTAGACCGTAGATGTCTGCCCAGCACCGGTTTTGCTTCCCAATTACGGCATCACCACCCAATCTCCGCTAAGATTCCGTGGATCCATTCCTTCTAAACAGGATTCCTTTATGTTTATCCCCCGCATGTTTGAATTCCATTACCGTTTTCATCTCCACCACCTCCCGTGGGAGGGCATTCCACATATCCACCACAATCTCTGAAAAACTACTTCCTGACATTAGTCCTGAGTTTGCCCCCTTTCAACCTCAATTCATGTCCTCTAGTTCTACCACCTTCCTGTCTCTGGAAAAAGTTCATTTGCAGATTAACACCTTTCAAATATTTGAACATCTATATCATGTCACCCCTGTTTCTCCTTTCCTCCTCTCCTCCTATGGTTAGTTTTTCTTTGCACCGCTTCCAGTATTTTTATATATTTAGCAAGATATGGCCTCCAAAACTGAACACAATACTCCAAGTGGGGCCTCACCAACGACTTATAGAGGGGCATCAACACCTCCTTTCTTCTGTTGGTTATACCCCTCTCTATGCAGCCTAGCATCCTTGTCGCAATGTTTCTTCACCTTCAGATCCTCAGACACCAATATCCCAAGGTCTCTCTCCTGAGACGAGCTTACTAACCTCTGCCCTCCTATCCGGTATCTCTTTTGGGTTTCTGTATCCCAAGTGCAACACTCTACACTTCTTGGCATTAAATTTTAACTGCTAGAACCTCAACCATTCTTCTAACGTTTGGAGATCCCTTCTCATCGTTTATACTCCCTCCAGAGTATCCACTCTATTGGCTATTTTTGTGTCATCTGCACAAAGGCAAATCTTTCCTTCCAACCCGCCACACACTGTGAAACACACTGATTCTTCACAACGTCTAAGTCCAACGTTGGACGTTTTGCAAAAAATGTCCAAAATCTGAATAGAAAAGAAGGTAATTTTCAAAAAAAAAAAAAGAAAAACATCTATCTTTTGTTTTCAAAAATATTGTTTCTAACAAGGTTCTGTGCTTTGGATGTTTTGTTTTTTGGTCCATTTTCGAAAAAAAAAAAAAAAACCCAAAAAAAACATTCAAGTGAAAAGCTTAGAAAATCAAGCCATTGGTATGTAGGAGGGGCCAGCATGTTTAGTAGCCTGGTCCACCAGACATCCCAGGAGATAAATGGGGCACCCTAGGGGGCACTCAGTGGATTTCAAAAACATACTCCCAGGTACACATCTCACCGTTGCTCCCTTATCGTCTGCTGACCCCCCCCCCCCCCAAACCCACACCTGTACACCATTACTATAGCCCTTACGGGTGAAGAGGGCACCTATATGTGGGTTCAGTGGGTTTCTTGTGAGTTTTGGAGGGCTCACAGTTTCCACCACAATGTGACAAGCAGAGGGAGATAGGGACCTGAGTCCCCCACTCCATGGTGCACTGCACTGACGAATATACTACTCCAGGGACCTGCATGCTGCTCTAATAGGCCTGGCTCTAACATCTGAGGCTGTCAGAGGCTGGGAAGTCATATTTTTATTCACATTTTGGTGGGTGGGATGGGGTCAGTGGCCACTGGGATGGAATTGGGGGAGGGTCACCCCTGATTCTCTCCAGTGGTCATCTGGTCATTTAGGGTGCCCTTTGGGCCTTATTCATTATAAAACAGGTCTAACTCAAAACATCTTAGTTTTAGTCCTAGACGGGGTTTTTTTGTTCCATTGTGGGTGAAAAACATCCAAATCTTAAGAACACCCAAATCCCGCCCTTAGCACGCCCCCAACATGCCCCCTTGTGTTTTGAACACACATCTGACGGACTTCACAGAAAAATGTCTAAAGATTGGTTTCAAAAATATTAATTTGGATGTTTTTGTGAGAAAAACATCCAATTGCTGCTTTATGCCACTTTTTAAGACGTTCTTCTCAAGCGAAAATGAGCTCCAAAGTGACACACAACTTATTTTGATATTGTTTTGAGTTGTGATTATTTTCGATACTGGGCACATTAAAATTCAGCACATTATATTGCTTCATGGACATAGAAACACATTATTTCTAGCGTATACATATTTATGGTAAATTTTGTTCACATAAAAGGCCACAGTGATGTGTGAACATGGTCACCATTGTTAGCGGAAGTAGCCGACAGCTCTGTTCTGCATATGTGACGCATGGCCTGTGCGAATGGTGACACATTGAGTGACTTCTTCTACACATATATAACAATAGATGTTATTGAGAGCGCGCTGTGGTTCTATACCTCATAGAGAGAGACAAAAATTTGAGTGGACAGTATTTGAAGTGGTCTTATTTATTTATTGCATTTGTATCCCACATTTTCCAACCTATTTGCAGGCTCAATGTGGCTTACAGTGTGTCATTGTTAGTAGATAGTAGATTAGGAGATAACAGTTAGTGTTACTTAGGAGTAGTATGATCGAAATTTAGACAAGTAACTATAAGTAGAAAACATTAATGATAATAGGTAAGGTGGAGATATCATATAAAATAACGTGATCGAAATTCAAACTAGTAGATATAAGCAAGAGCATTGTAGATAACAGATAAGGTTACGATGTGTTACTTTATAATTGCTGCTCTTATTGGTATGCCTTGTTGAATAGATGGGTCTTCAGGGATTTGCGAAAGTTGGTTTTAAGCTGCGTGGCAGTGCGTTCCACAACTGTGTACTCAGGTAAGAGAAGTTAGACACATGCGTTAGTTTGTTTTTTAGGCCTTTACAACTGGGGAAATGCAGATTAAGGAATGTTCGAGATGACTTTTTGGCGTTCCTGGGTGGCACGTCTATCAGATCTGACATGTAGACTGGGGCATTTCCGTGAATGATTTTATGAACTAGAGAACATATACATATATACAAACAAAATTATGGGGTGATGGTAATTTTTTCAACTTCAAAAATAAGCTCCACCTTAATCTGGATAAGCAGTATAAAATATTCTTTCAGAGTGACTTTAGCCCCTAAGCTTTTCATAAAATAAGACCAGAATTACCAGATACATGCAGGACAAAGTTGTTCACAAGAAAATACTTTTGATCATATATGGTGGAAGTACATAATACTTCAGGGGTTTTGGCAGGAGGTCAAGGGACCATTAATAGGTTTACATTTTTGGGACATAGTGGAGAGTATGGTCAACCTATTCTTAATGGTGGCTTGCCTGAATTTCTGCCAACTACAGAAGTATTCATGAGTCCCAGTTTCATGAAAGGTGTAAAAAGAGTATGGCAGATATATATTTATTTATTTGTTACATTTGTATCCCACATTTTTCCATCTATTTGCAGGCTCAATGTGGCTTACATAGTACCGTGAAGGCGTTTGCCAAGTCCGGTAGAGGAACAAATGCAAGGTGATGTTATGGTCACTAAGGTAGATATGTACAATTAGGGAAGGTTATAAAGTGTCCGGTACGATCTTTGGTGTTGCTGTGTTGCAGAGTTTGGGCCTTTATGTTGGGTCGGTGAGGTATGCCTTATTGAACAGGTTGATTTTTAGTGATTTCCTGAAGTTTAGATGGTCGTAGATTGTTTTCACAGCTTTTGGCAGTGCTTTCCATAATCGTGTGCTTATATATGAGAAGCTGGATGCATAGATTGCTTTGTATTTGAGTCCTTTGCAGTTTGGGTAGTGGAGGTTTAGGTATGTTCGTGATGATCCGGTTCTGTTTCTGGTTGGTAGATCAATAAGGTCCGTAACCGTAGAAAATCTTGTGGACCAGGGTGCAGATTTTGAATGTGATACGTTCTTTGATCGGTAGCCATATACAGTGGCAGGGCCGTGCCTAGGGTCTCTGGTGCCCCCCTGCAGACTATCGGTTGGCGCCCCCCCCACCCCCCAGCAGAGCAGGAACAGAAGGGAGCAGGCAAGTAAGCTGGACCTCAGGAAAAAATAGCACTGTATGTATCCCTCATTGATAAGTCTCTGACTCTAAAGTTTAGCAATTTCATTAAAGCAAAATGTATTTTCACATATCACATCCTATCCAAGGAGAATGTTTTATATATGTCACCCGTCTGTGGTAAAACTTCACACAGTATCAAAATACCTCTAATATGTAGTCGTGCCAGCCGAGGAAACTAACTGTGCTCAGCTCACAAGAGACAGAGTGAATATAAAATAAAACTTCATCCTTAAAAGATAATATCGGATGAATGCATGAAGGTGAATATGAATTCCTGTGAATGGAATCAATTTGATTTACAATAAATCCAGATACTACTCCCTCATATATATAACAAAAAATTATTTAAGTGGAAGAAAGAAATACTCTATTGCATTTTAATCTCCTTTGCACCAAAGGATATAATTCAGATCAAACATTTATCTCTGATCAACTATCTCAGATCAAATATTTATTTCAGATCAAATATTAAGGTTTCCTTGCTTACAGTCACTTAAATCTACCTAGCATTTATATAGCTTATAGGATTTAAACATTCTTAAACTGAAATTCACCCTTTTCTATTCTTCATAAACTTCAAGTAATCCTGAAGTATTCAGATCCTTTTCTCACTAGAGAAACTTCAATCGCCACCAATCTCTTTTCACTTATATTTTCTCATTTACCACAATCAGGCACTCTTTTATAACTTCAGTCAACAAACACAGGAAGTCACAGCTGGATGTCTCTCTTGGCAAAGGACATCTCTCACTCTGTTCACTTCCCGGGCAGATTTCTTAACAGAAGCTGATCATCCAATCAGAGAGCTCTATTTGAATGCAGATTAACATACAGACACTCATGGGAATGTTTACTGAAAAACACCGGACTAATTTGCATATGATTTAAACAAATCTGAGCATATGACAACCAAGTACAGACTCCCAGCATCTGAATTCTGCAATTAGATTTAAGACAAATACTTTTAAAACTTATTTTTAGCACTTTTAAAATTTCAGGTTCTCTTTAATTTGAATGCTGTTTCAAGCTCTGAAACTCACCCTGACTGAGGAGCTAGCCCCAAACCGAAGCATAAATAGCAATCTGGTTGTATTCTCACGTAACTTGAAGAGCGTGCCTGCCTCAATTAATACTGCTCCTTTGCATGAAAAGGGGAGGGCAATGGAGATAGGAGAATCACAAGTTCAGGTGAAAGATTTTGCAAGTGAGCAGACGGACGGCGCCCCTCGAAGGCAAGTGCCCCCCTGCGGCGCTTACCTCACTTACCGCATCAGCACGGCCCTGTACAGTGGATAATTTGACAGCTAAAGTTCAGGGTAGAATGTCAGCATTTGAAATAGTGTTGGACTGGTTACCTCATTTCCACTGCCATTGCCACAGCACTTTGCCCCTTTCTTTTACTGACACCCCCCCCCCTCCCCTCAAAGTCCAACATCTGCGCCTTACAGCTCTCTCCCTGCAGCAGCTCCATTTAAACTGGCCTGCAGCAGCAATGCTGATATCACTAATAGAAATGATAAAATTCATTACAGAGCCTTTAAACCCTGATGTTCTTCAAGGCTATCCCAGCAACCCATTTCACAGCAACAGGAAGTGTGTGTCACGTCTGTGGCCGTGACCACCCTCATCCTTACCCTGTTTCTGGGAGTCAGTGGCTGTGCTGGATTCTGCTTGTCTCTGTCTTAGTTTCTCTCTGGCTCTGTGTGCTGATTGCCTTACTGGACCTCACCTGTGTGGGCTATGCCTCTTCCAAGATGGCTGCCGACTCCTCTATGCCAGTATCCAAGATGGCTCCCGCTGTTCCTTTCTGTGGGCTGACTTCTCTGTGTGTTAAGTCTCTGTTTGGAGGCAAGGAGATTGCTGCAGCTGTGCCTCTGGTGTTGAAGGGCTTTATTAATCACTTAGAGACTGCAGCCCTTGCCTTTGCATTTCGTCTAAGGGCCCTGGTTTGTAGAGTGCTCTGTACACTGCTACATTGTTTGCTCTGTGTATGCTTCTGGTGTATGACTTGTTAGCTTGGGCACAGCTTTGTTTGTTAGCCTGTGTACAGCTTTACTAGTTCTCCTGTGTTTGCTCTGTGTATGTTTCTGGTGTATGACTGGTTAGCTTGGGCACAGCTTTGCTTGTTAGCCTGTGTACAGCTTTACTAGTTCTCCTGTGTCTGCTCTGTGTATGTTTCTAGTATATGACTGGTTAGCTTGTGTTCAGTTTCATAGTCTTTTCGTGCTTTGCTTTCTGGTTTTCCCCGTGTGTGTTTTCTTTTGCCTCTGGAAGCTTCAGCCCTTGTTTTGGCTGTTTCCAGTACTCTTTGATACTGGAGCAGCTGCCTTAGTTTTGCTCATTGACCTGCCCAGAGACTTTGCTTTGAACCTGACTACTGCTTTGCTAGCCGCCTGCCCAGAGACTTTGCCTTGACCCTGACAACTGCTTTGCTAGCCGCCTGCCCAGAGACTTTGCTTTGAACCTGACTACTGCTTTGCTAGCCGCCTGCCCAGAGACTTTGCTTTGAACCTGACCACTGCTTTGCTAGCCGCCTGGCCAGAGACTTTTGCTTTGAACCTGACTACTGCTTTGCTAGCCGCCCGCCCTGAGACTTGCTTTGAACCTGCCTACTGCGGGAACCCGGACATTCCCTGCCTGTCTTGCTTTCGCCTAGGTGCCTGGGGGCACTTCTGTATCCTGATTCCTGCTGTTCCTGCTTTCAAGTTCCAGTTCCGGCTTTTCCTGTAGCCCTGCCGGCTGCCCGAACCTGAGGGCTCAACCCTCGGGGAAAGGTGGCTAAGCGTAGGTGAAGCCAGTCCAGTGGGTTCCGCTCCAGTGGGTTCCAGTACAGCGGGCTTCTCTCCTGTATGTTCCAGTCCAGTGGGTCCACTCCAGTGTGTTCCAGTCCAGCGGGCTCCACTCCAGTGCGCACCCGTCCGGTGCATTCCAGTCCCGTGTATTCCTGTGTAGGACTCCAGTCCGGGGTTCCGGTCCAGTCTTGTTTCGTCTCTACCTTGAAGGTGATCTTGCCTGCCACTGCCGCTCCACGGTAGTGGCCCAAGGACTCACGAACCCAGTGCTCCCGGGGAAGAAGCCTGACAGCATGCCAAGGTCCTCGGGAACGCGACAGGGTGCATCTGAAGGGGCAGAATGATGACAGAACCTTGAAGAGTAACTGATAAATTCAGATATACCAAGGGTGGTCCATTCCAAATCTGTTGATTTACCACCACTCTACTTGAGATTTAAGGCTGAGTGGGCCCCAGCCATGTCTAGTACCAGCTGTGGCAGGAAATTCATTCAGATACAGTAAAACACTTATTTCCTCGTTTATTAGAGCTACTTTTGCAAAACTCATTTGTTTAAGGATGCACTGTTCCTTAAAAAAAAAAAAAAAAAAAGTTCCCTGGCACCTACCTTTTGATCCATGCAGATATTATGAGGTGCCAGTGCTCTGTGCACCATCCCATGCTTATTCATGTATTCCAAACCCTGCAGGACCTCATATGCAATCTGCAGGATCTTCAAACCACTATAACAGGAAAAATAAAATTGTTAGCTTAATAAGGCCCATGTAGTAAAAACAGCACAACTTGAAAAGACAATTCAGCTCTGGATTTGGAAAAAGCTGTCATACATGGCACAGGAACATATAACTGTATCTGTGCTTTCCACAAAACTAAAAACTCTGGCCATAATCAGTAAAATTGAACACTGTGGTCACCATGTTAGTCCACTTGAAAATGTAGAAATAAAGGTCAATAAATAAGTTGAAGATGTTATCTTTCTAGTGGAGTGATATATACCACCTTGGAAAAATCTCTTCAAAAAAGTGATTAATAATTCATAACTGAAGGCTGCTCCACTCCTGAAAGCTAATCACACATGGGACTGTTACTTCTAGAACCACTTAAAGCTTGTTTGCTGGTCCTTATTTCTTAGGACTGTTGTTCTCAACCCTCTCCGGGAAGCATACCAAATCAATCACGTTTTCAGGATTATCACAATGAATATACATGAGATAGATTTTAATTAATTGAAAGCACAGTGTAGAAAACTCTCACACATATTCTTAGTAGTAATCCTGAAAACCTGATCAGCTAGGTGTTTTTCTCAAGGAGAGAGGACTAAGAAGCACGGTCTTAGGAACCATTCTTTCCATTTTTTTGTGATAGTTTATATTTCCGGAGAATTTATCAGCATTTATTTTAAGAACAACAAAACTGGGAGAAAATCCATGGAAAAAAATGAGACACCATTTTTCTCCTTAAATACAAGATTTATTTTGGTAGACAGATAACATTTCCCTTTGAATTGACTGTTTACTTTGGTATACTGTACATCAAAACCATTAACTCAAAATTAAATATTTGCACTGAATGAGTAGATCTTTACCGTGGTCTAGCTATGGCCTTTATTTTCTATGTACTTTTCCCTGTGGTGCTCTGCCATAGGAGGTATGGGTATGGAGAAGGAATCCTGACAGCCACTGAAGGTTTTTTTTTTTTTTCTGGTGCTTGCACGTGGGGCCATTGCTGTTCCTCAATATCCACAGTCCCCACAGCGCTCTCAATTCTGGCTCACTCTACCGGCTCCCAAATGCTTGGGGCCACTTAAACCTAAGCGGCTAACAAAAAGAACATACACAATAATAATAATGCTGAAGTTTTGCCTGTCAATGCAGTAATCTAATCATATGCAAATTTGAAGTGCACAGGGCCCACACACTGGACACAAGCATACAAGGTTCTGCGCTGGGGGCAGACTAGTATTGAGCGCAAGACCAAGGAAAACTAACACTGTCAGTACACATCTGCACATGTACTGGAATGTTATTCTGCGGATAAAAATATCAGCATCACCATCATTTCTTGGCAGGTTGAGGACAGGGAGATAGCGGGGCATGCCCCTGGAGTGCAAGGCCTAGCGTGGTCGCCCCTGTGTAAGGCCTGACTGTAATCGTCTGCGCTGAGCTGAAATCAGGGCTGTGACAGCAACTGTGATTAAAGTTTTAAAAAAGACAGCTATGGCAATGATAAAATTAGGACATTCATGGGTGAAAAACAGCTTTAAAACTGAAAATGAAGATCCCTCTTATTTCTACACTAAAATGAGAAATGAAAAGAAATCACAGCAGTTTTACAGTTTGTCTGAAGGTGGCAGCAATGTCATGCAGAACATTCAGAATGAGCCTTAGAATATACAAATATTACAGTTCTAGCCACAGCTGTTAGTGGTTTATTTTTATACCATATGTGCCTGAAATATATGCATATCTATGTGAGAGAAGGAAACGGGGGAAACCTTCATACTGAACCCCAAGAAGACACCACTGCTGAAAACTGTGCCATTGTTGCTCCCCCCCCCCCTCCAGAAAAAGCTGTTCTTTAAAAAGAAATACATTTAAAAAAAAAAAAAGAGTAAAAAGAATAAAATATTACTTTTTGCATCTTAGTTGTCAGAAGTTATATTACACCAAAAACACAACCAATTGTTTGATACACCGTGTCCCAGCTGGTCACTGAGCTGACTAAAGTTCAACAATTTTGTAGAAAACAGCAGATATGGGCCAATGTAATTGTTTACTTTAGATTGACATTATACCACTATCTCAAGACACGACACTATGCTTTACAAAAAATTTCAGGAAGCAAAATCTCTTTCCCTAAGTCACTTATGATGCTATGCGAATCTGATCCCTATCTGGTTAAGTGGCTTTCCCCTTTGGTCCCTGTGTGGTTTCCTTTTTTCCATCTGTTGTTTCATGGCTCCTGACCATTTTTATTTCCATCACTGATATAGTCACTGGTCCCTGCTTTATACCTACTTCTCAAAAATAACATTCCCTTAAACAGGCTTTTTGCTAAAACATGTTAGGCTGTTACATGACTGCTTGATGTGCATAGGGGCCAATGCAGAAACCCACAAATTAAAGCTGTGTGTTAATGGCTGCATGCATGACTTCTAACACAAACATATTTTTTTATTTTAAAAACTTGTACCCCGCTTAAACCTAAGCGGCTAACAAAAAGAACATACACAATAATAATAATAATGCTGAAGTTTTGCTTGCCAATGCAGTAATCTAATCATATGCAAATTTGAAGTGCACAGGGCCTGCACACAAGCATACAAGGTTCTGCGCTGGGGGCAGGCTAGCATTGACTGCATGTCCAAGCAAAACTAACACTGTCAGCACACATCTGCTGGAATGTTATTCTGCGGATAAAAATATCAGCATCACCAACATTTCTTGCAAATCAAATTCTTGCAATGCTATTTATGTGCAGCATTCCAG
Source organism: Microcaecilia unicolor (assembly GCF_901765095.1). Classification (NCBI taxonomy): domain Eukaryota; kingdom Metazoa; phylum Chordata; class Amphibia; order Gymnophiona; family Siphonopidae; genus Microcaecilia; species Microcaecilia unicolor. The sequence continues at coordinate 429,258,029 of NC_044032.1, forward strand.
TACATGCACGAATACACTTTTTTATTTCCGCTTCCACCTTTGTACAGAACCAACACCTCCTTTTCTGTCTTAAACACTGTGATAGACATGCCAAGTCACATGCATTCGGCGTGTGTACACGGGCATTCAGGCCCCTTCTCCAGCTCACATGCTTAACCCATTAGTGTGCCCAATGTTCCCATAATAAGCCATATGGGAACAAATTTGTTCCCATATTTTTATTTATTTGTAGCATTTGTATCCCACATTTCCCACCTATTTGCAGGCTCAATGTGGCTTACATTATGCCGTGATGGCGATCGCCATTTCCCATTACAGAATTTCAAATGGTAATACATTTAGGTGTATACATACATGGTAAAGAGGAATACATTGTGGTACTGCATACCAATGATTTTACATTAAGGTGCATACATACTTGGTACAGAGGATTGCATTATGGCATTGTATAGAGGTTTCTAAGTGATAAAATGAGTTGTAGCATAAGTTAAACAGTCAAGTTCCCATATGGGAACATTGGGCAGTATGGGCCCGATCTCACATACTGGCTTCCGGGTGCCCCCATGGTCCAGCGACTCTCCCTTCCTTCCCTCCAGTGAGTCCAGCAATTCTCTCCCTTTTTGCCCCTCCCCCCACCACTGGTCTGGCATTTGTTCCCCTTCCTGTCCTCGAAAATCAGCGAGTCGCTGGCAGTGCTAAAGATGCACTGCTGCTTCTGGCTGCTGGTCTTAACGGGACTAAGCAAAGACAAGGCCCGGCAGCCGGAAGCAGCAGCGCATCTAGTGCTGCCCACGAATTGCTGGTTTTTGAGAATGGGGGAGGGAGGAACAGATGCCAGACCAGCGGTGGGCGAAGTGGAAAGAGGGAGAGCTGCCAGACCCACAGGATGGGGGGAGGGGGAGAGAAGTAGAGATACCAGATCAATGAGAGTGTACGAGGGAGGTAGAGATGCCAGATCCTTCTTCCTTTTTTAAGAATCCTATATTTTTTACATTTATTTTCAATAGTTATTTTTTATATTCTATATTCTTATATACACATTTCTATACTTTTACATTTTTCTGATTTTTTGATTTTTCTCAGATTGTTTCAGTCGCTTTCATCAATATATATCCATTATACTTCAACAGTAAAGGATTATTGTGTAGGTGGGTGTCTTGACTTATATTTGGTCATTTCACGAAAACAATATATATATATTTTTTATATTCAATATAAGTTATATATTATTATTTTTTTACATGCAACATAAGTTTTATTAAATTAATATGCTCTCTTTACCTTAAAAGCAATTATTTTTTCCAATTCATGGTAGATGTCCACTAATTGAGATTTATTTTAAGTAAATACATATAGTAGTTTTGTTATTTCTTCTCATTATCATTTGATTATTTTAATATGATTGTGAGACGTATGTGCTTTATCTATGTTATGTACATATTAGCCATTCATAATTAACATGCATAGAATTTACTGTCTATTGATTAAGTATCTAGTTTGACTTATTTATTATTATTGTGGGATATTGGTGTCACATTTCATATTCAATATTTATGTACATTTTAATGTATAATATGAATATACACACATATATATGTAATTTTTGTTAATATTTCTACATTTAATGAATATGCATACAATACAAAAATATATGTTTTTATTCATATGCTTTTTTTTAATGTTATACTATTTATTTTGTAGCCCCTGAAGCAGCCCTGTTGGGCGAAACACGGCCTGTGTCGGGCTGTTTTTACAAATATATATTTTATATATATATATATATAATAAAATACATTTTGTCTTTCAACGATCTGCTTCTTTTATCACGCATGCGCCAGATCCAGTGGACCCACTGCGCATGCTTGGAAGCTAGGGTGGACAAGGTCCAAGCCAGCCAGTTTCCCACTGGCTCCCCCTCACTTTTCCCACTCACAGCCAAGCGCTTGATCATACTTGCCACATTTTGACTGCCTCCAGCTCCCACATGCCCCGGACTCACTCCGGAGCAGATCTGGACCCACAATGGGTCCCAACAGAATAGGAACCAGCCCGGGTCAGCCCCACAATGATTCGGAAATACCCTGGACTGATCCCATAGCACAGGTCACCAAGAAGAACAACTGGAATGGGCCAAGGGCAGGTAAGCCCCAGAATGGCTATTTTTTACAAAAAAAAAAAAAAAAAAAAAACAACTGCACTCCTTTTACATTAGATCAACAGAGGAGTGTATGTGTGTGTGTGTGTGTGGGGGGGGGGATACAAGATCAGATCAGGCAGTCAGGGGGATTAAAGGGGGGGGGAGTGGAGAGAAGAGAGAGTGATAGACCGGACTGTAGATTGTAGAGGGTAAAGTGAGAGATGCTGGACCAAAGGGGGGGGACGGGGAGAGAGAAAGAGACAGAGACTGGACTGCAAGTGTGGGCAGGAAAGAAAGAGGGAGAAATGTTGGCCCTGGGGGGGGAGGGGTGCCGTAGGAGGGGAGGGAACAGGGGATACACTGGACAAGGGATGGAACAGGGACAAAGCGAAAAGATGCTGGGAAGGAGCCTAGGGATAGGGACACAGGTGCAATGCTGGACATCGGGGGGGGGGGGGGACACTGAGAATGCAGATGAGGAACATGGGAGGAGGACAGAGAGAGGGACACAGAGGAGAGTTGCTGCATAGGACAGGAATGCAGAGGGAAGATGGATGGTGGCCATGGAGAGAAAAGAGGTGCCAAATGGACAAGGCGACTCTGGCAAGATACTTAAGAGAAGACAGAGGAAAGCAGAAACCAGAGACTGGAACCAACACCATAAGAAAAATAAAATAATCAGACAACAAAGTTAGGAAAAGAATTTTACTTTTTATTTATTAATTAGAATTATGTCAGCTTTTTGGAATATGCATCTTACAGTGCTGGTTTTAGACATGATTGGGGCCCACGAGAAAACCCTCACTCATTGGCCTTCGATCTCCAGCTTAGCAGTGGTAAATCTCCAGCTTAGGTGATGGACCACCCTGGGATTCTCTGTTGTGGGTACTATTATACTCACAGCAAAAAGGAGAAACTGGCCCTAAATCCTCACAGACCCTACTACAGAAGAGTGTCCTACCTTTCTACGCTTCCTCAAGTTCTAGTATTGTGATTGCCTTAAACTCTCCTGCATACTTAACTGAAGTGGGGTCAAATAGCTAATAGCCTCATTATCATTCATGTTAATGCTGTGACCAGTATCCTACACATGGATTAACGCAGTGTTATCTTCTGTGTGAAAGACTACTCTGCATCATGCAGCCATAAAACTGAACAGACATCTCGCTAAACATGTGTTTCCCCCTGTAGTAGCTTTCTGCACTCGCCTCTCAGTTTGCTTTATACTGCTTTAGGGGTCCTTTTACTAAGCTGCAATAGCACTAGAATGTGCTTACCACAGCTTCAAATGGTTGCGTGAATGTGAACCAGTGAGGGTCACTGGGGATTGACAGAGTTGTAATCTGCATCCCTCAGCTAAACCCACAGTATCCAAAGCCAGAATATAACAATTTAACTAATGAAAGACTTTATTTTATCTCCAAGCAAAATAGCCTCAACACCCATGAACCGCAGCTAATGAAAACAAGCTAAAAACCATAGTGTTTTTACAGTGGCTGACTGTGTACAACAGAGTGGCAGTTGACGTCATAACTCCACAGAGAGAGACTAATTCTTAAGTGACTTATCCCAAATTTACAGACTTAAATTCTTACTAAAACTTGGGATCAAAAGCATTTATTTGGATCACCATTTCTGTGTAGGGGTTTCTTCGATGTTCCTTCAGTTCATCAGGTCCATCTTAAACAGGACAGTTTATGTATGTTTTCTGAAGCTGGAACTACTCCGTGGCAGAGGCGTATCTGGACTCCGGCGGTAGGGGGGGCCAGAGCCAGAGGGAGGGGGCACATTTTAGCCCCCCCTCCCGGTGCCACCGACCCTCCCCCCCGCCACCACCGACTCTCTCCACCCCCCTCCCGCCGCCAACCCTCCCCCGCTGCCGTCGCTTACCTTTGCTGGCGGGGGACCCCAATCCCCCGCCAGCCGAGGTCCTCTCTTCCGTTGCAGGCTGCAAGTTGCAAAGCTTCCTGTTCTTCTGAGTCTGACGTGTGCAGGATGTCAGACTCAGAAGAACAGGAAGATTTGCAACTTGCAGCCTGCTGCAACGGAAGAGAGGACCTCGGCTGGCGGGGGTTGGGGTCCCCTGCCAGCAAAGATCGGCGACAGGTTGGCGGCGGTAGAGGGGTCCAGGCCAAAATCTGTGGGGGCCCAGGCCCCTGTGGCCCCATGCAGATACGCCCCTGCTCCGTGGAACAGCATGCTCTCTTTGGAAATGCACAAAACTGTTTGTGTCACTTTTTAATGCAAAGACATAGATCAACCAACGTAAATATACACAACTCCTCCACATATATTCAGAACTGTCCGACAGTATCTGCTGTTATACCACAATCCTGTTTTTCTTTATCATGTTGCCAAAGATCCTTCTGTAACACTAAATATCTATTTTCTAATGTATTTCCACTATTGATGATGTATTGTAAGCCACATTGAGCCTGCAAAGAGGGGGGAAAATGTGGGATACAAATGCAATAAATAAAATATTTGTTTCACGAAGCATTGATTATGGACTTTGATGTAGTTATTGACTGGCTCTTATTATATCTGTATTTTCTGTTTTGTTGTTTAATTTGTGTGTCTTGTTGTATGTGTTGTGCAGACTTTATGGCTGTTTGAGGTAACCCACTTAGATTGAATGGATAGGCGAGATATAAGTTTGATTGATAAATAAATACATTTACCATACAAATTATTGTGCAAGATCATAATTGCAGTACAAAAGAAAAAGGAAAAAAAGAAAGCAAAGAGTAGCCCCTCTAGGACTACCTTACAATCCCAGGAAGTCTAGTGGTGTATTAGGGGCAGTCGCAAAGCCCAAATCACAGCAGCAATTTTGAGAGCAAAGCCAGAATGGGCAGGAGTAACTGGACAATGCTCTGTCCCCAGGTTCTAGACCATCAGAGATTGTAAGATAGGCCCAGGGGGGGCCCAGAAAGAAAGGCAACTCCTGTTTGGAGGGAGGGAGGGAGGGAGGGAGACAAACGGAACAATGCACAAAATTTTCGGCTTCCACCGGAACACATGGTCATTTTGTCCAAAATAACCTTTCAGACAAAACTGAAAGTGGCCAGAAAATGGATTTTGGGCTGGTTTTGGCTCCATAACTGAAACCCAAATTCAGTTGCCTTTATTTACAAAACCAGTATTCATATAGAATTTTCAGGAAGCAAATATATTTAAGAAAATTATACATTTAGCAAAAGCGAAGGCAAGACGGGCTAAGTGTGCTCAAGAGGACAGTAAAAGCAAAGGGGATGATGTTGGCAATATTTTATATTGAATGATACACTCTCCCAAAAAAGCACACTTGGGGTGAATTACACAAGCAAAAAAATAATCACCAAGTAACCGCACTGCAATTAAAAAAAAAAAAAAAAAAAAAGAGATGCATACATACAAAAAGCAATGTAGCAGACAAAATTCATAATAAAACATCCCACATTCTTAATGTATTAGCCTTTAAACTTCCTAAATCCATAAGAAACCATAATCTCTGAAGTCTGTTCCATTATATAAAATTTGTGCACCTGAAGCAATGGCACTTCATTGCAGTACTCCTCTCCTATTCCCAGCATCTCTGCTAGAAGAGAGGTCAAAAGACCCTTACATATCAGGGGGCTTATGCACATAGGATTTGCACACAAGTTAGCTTAGCGTTTGTTCATAATAAGCCTGTGTGTGCATTATGTAGAAATGAGCTTTGCGCACAAGTTGTGTGTAAAGCCTCAGGTAGACATTAGCACACAACATAATTAAATCCATGTTAAAAACGCTATTAGCTGTTCTGAACAAAAGACAAGGCGGCTTAACCCAAAGCTGGGGTTTTAATGTGAGGCCTGAGGAGTAAAAAGTTAGTTCGTTCTTCTATAGTAGCGTTAGTGGGGATTTCATGCCCGTTTCTTCCTTTTATTGCAAGCTTAAGGACCCACAAGTTTATTTCCAGAAAAAGCACAGATGAAAAAGACAAAGCTGAGGGTCAGTGTGCCGATCAAAGAGTAAAGAACTGGAATGCTGATTTTATAAGTAACACTGGGAGAAATTGAACAAATTAGCTGTATGAATTTATTCCTGCTGTTCCCATATTAGTTTTGTACCTGTGTGCCTGTGTTTTTTGGCTGGCAGCCTTTTTCTGTTTTGAGTGTTCCAGTCAATGACAACAGGCTGCCTGCAAAATTTCTGCAGCATTTTATTCCAGCATTTTGCAGTGCTAGAAATCCAGTGCTGCCCTTTTGCTAAACTTTTATTTCCTACACCTGCTCAGGAGTTCAGACCTTCTAGCACCAGAACCTTCCAGAGATTTGAAGTCTCTGGGGGGGGGGGGGGGGGGGGGGGGCATGGATGCAAGGGAAGAGTTGGATCTCCAAGGAGAGGTCACTAGTGCAGAACTGAACCAGAGGCGTAGCCAGACAACAGATTTTGGGTGGGCCTAGGCAAGATGGGTGGGCACCAAGTGTTCCCTTCACCCCCCCCCCCCCCCCCAAAAAAAAAAAAAAAATTCTCTCAGCTGGTGAAAAAAACGCTCCTTTCCACCTTGGCACTCTGTAGCAGGCCTGCGCTGAAAGCTGAGCATATGTAGGTGCCGGTATTGTGGACAGTAGCGTTTTCGTTACCATCAGGGGGAAGTCTTCAGCTGGCGGAGCTTGGGATCATCCCCACCAGCCACTGCTAAACATGTGCTAATGTTGGGTGAGCCTGAGCCCTAAGTGGGTGGGCTTCGGCCCACCCAGGCCCACCTGTGGCTATGCCACTAAATTGAACTCCTCCCAAAGTAATTTAAACTCTTTAATATCCACCAAAATTGTCTTTGGTCATTTCCCACCTTGGATCGTACATCTCAAGAAGGAGAACCCCTTGATTTTTTCCTGCCATGCCTGAAGCAGCTCACCTATTTAGGAACCAAGCCTGTGATACCTCAGCAGATGGGCAACTAAGGCACTTGTCATAAGCTGGCAACGGTTCACAATAAGATTTAGGGACAAATATCAGAACAGATGCTGCTGGATTATTTTAGTGAGGAAGAACATGGAACCTTCTCACCTCTTAAGTCTTTGAGAGAAAAGAAAGGTGATAATTTTTGGAGCTTGCTGAGACGTCCAGGCGCCATACACACCTCAGGCAGAGGGGCTGTAATTAAACACTAAGATCTGATTATGTGCAGGCTGCAGACCCTTAAAATCTGACTGCAAGATCAAATCAAGTCTGTTTTATCTATTCCATCAAGACACTGAAAAAGGAACTCTGTCCTCTGTTTTGGGAACAGCCCAGGTGAACTGTGCAGAGAGGAGCATTTGTTATAATTTACAAATTATACCATTAAGGTTTGACTGGAACTGTAAGGAACATCTCTATTGTAATGTGCTGGAAAGAAGCAGAAGAAATGATGTAAACATGTTGGCCACCTGTATACGAAAGTCTATTATTCCTTTGCTACATCAACTAGAACCAAAGGAAAGTTTTGTTTAGTTCAATTTTACGACAGGTATGGACTACATTTTCACAGTACATATGGTGTTGCACTTGCAACCAGCCTGCCAGGTTATACCTGAGCACAGCCCTGGTCTCAAAGAAAAATTGTGTTCCCTGTCTCACCACCCTAGGCTTATACTAGGCAGCCACCTAGGCACATATACAAATGGGTTACAATGCATACATGTCAGAATAGTGTTCTGTACACAAATATTGGTATTTTATGCAAAGAATACAGAATAGCATTCCAGCACAAGCATAAATGGATGTGCATACAATACAATGATTGTCAACTCAATTTTTTGTGTGTGCAAGACATCGTTGCCAGTACTGCAGACCTGTGTGTTCATGCATGCATGACGTGTCCTCTCCCTAGGTTAGTACACATTTTTTGCACTCGGTCTATCTGCATGCTATGTGTTTATAGAATTAGGCAGCAAAATATTTTCACATTACATTTGCATTGGGAAAATGCACCAAGTGTTAGCGCACGATCTAATGCAAGGTAACTGCGGCAGTTCCCAAATTTAGAAAAGCCAATCAGGGAACGATATGCCAACCTTATTTAGAGAAAAGTTCAGGGGTTAAAATGAAGGGATGTAGCTCTCCATTCAGCTAAAAGTGGAACTGTTTAACCACTTGAAGGAGAAGCAACAACACAGAGAGGGATACCAACCAAAGAAGTCCACAGAAACTGCTTTATACAGGTCCAAATATGTAATAAACTTGATTATATCAAATTGATGATGACCTGATACAGCCACATTTTGGCTAATCGCCTGCCTCAGGGGGCTAACATTGATCATATACAGCTAATAAAAAGTTTCTCAGCACTGGAGTACCACATTTAGGGCTCTAAAATTACTGGACTGGATTCTCAACAGCTATCGCAGCAAGTGGTGCCAATTCACTGGCCGACTGTTTCAACATCCCCTAACACGGCTGGCATGACTTCAAGGCAGAGAAAGAGAAGATGATGTTCCTGCATCTGCTTGTGAAGTGGTTATGCTGGAAAGTCCCTTCAGTAACTGAAAAGTAAACATCCTCTTGAGCACAGTCTATCAATCAGAAACCATGCCCACATTCCATTAACCACCCTTGAAGGCACCACATCTACCTGTACAAATCAAATACCAGGCAGTAAGGATCTGAATTCACTGGCATGTCGTTAAAAATTCAGTGCACGTAAAACTGATTCAGACTAACATATGTAAAGTTGATTTGCAAGTGTTAATAAAAAACATCACAACAACATGAATATTTTGAAAAGCAGTTTAAAAAAGGCCAAAAATCTGACTATTTAATAAAAATTAAAAGAATTTTGCTTGTGTATATTCCTCCTAGAGACACAAACAAGCTTGTCGGTGCTTCAATTTTAAAAAATCTTTATAAGCCCCTTTTCTTTGTATAGCATTCTTCTGTATTGGAGGGGAGAGGTTAACACCCATTATTGGGAAATTAACTGTTATCCAGAATGCCCTTTTGATGTGAACATTCCACATAAAACTTGCAGTGATGTACTGTTATCTACTAAAGGAGAATGGCAGCTGTATCTTGAAATTGTTGAGCTTTTACTTTTTTGAGGTCATTTTTCTGCAGTATCAACACAACATGCAACTCTCGAGGTTCTAGAAGCACTGGGAAAAAAATACCCAAACTGAGCTTTAGCTCTTGTGATGCAACATTATGTTATCTTATGAATGGTGTACAACTAAGACTACAAATGTCCCTATTAGGAGTATCGGGAGCTGCTGCAGATTTGAAGCAGTTTGCAAGACAAAAATAAAAAGGGCTTACTTGCTGAACACCCAGACTTTATGCAAGTCAAGAGCTTGAAGTCACCTCAAGAAATTTCCATACATCACATAATAAATAACGGCACATAAAGACCTACACAGTCCATCCAGAAGGCCCAACAAGTCGGCCAGTGCTGCACTCTGGGAAGGTCATAGCCATTCAAGATTAAACACTGGTTAGCAATTTGCCATCATGCAATCATGCCAACCACACATTGGCAGTTAAATATCATGCAGTCTTGGAACAATATATGATAAAACCAAAAGTATTGCTAACAGTATTTATCTTCCTAATTTCAACAATATTTCCCTTCCCCTTCAGATACACAACACCCTACTCATAGCATCTCTCTATATAAAACGCACCTCCAACGTTCTAATGAAGCCGGAACCGGAAGTCTCCAAGTTCTAAGTGTGTAGTTGTGTAGATTGCTGTTTGCCCATGAGTGTCTGCCCCGCCCTCACGTCACAACGTGATATCGAGGGCGGAGCACTGACACTCACCGAATCGCATCGCTCACCCTACGTATGTCACACGCAACAGCTGACCAACCACAGGTGGGAGGGCGGGTGCACAGCGGCGAATCGATGGGGCAGGGGACACAGGAGATTCACCGGGTGCCTGGAAGGGGGGGCACGGCCCAGGGACAGAAGAGCATCGGTGGGGGCAAGGGAAAACGGAGAATCGCTGGGTGGCTGGAGGGGGCCCACAGGAAAAACTAGAATCACTGGGTGTCTGGAGGGGGGGCAGGGGAGAGAGGACAATCGGTGGGTGGATGGAGGAGGGGCAGGGGACGGAGGACAATCGCTGGGTGGCTGGAGGGCGGAGCCGGGGAGCGAGGAGAATCACTGGGTGGCAGGAGGGGGGGCAGGGGACAGAGCAGACACACTCGCACCCAACAGTCTCACTCTGTCACAAACACATTCTCTCTCTCTCCCTCTCTCCCTCTCTCACACTCTCTCAAACATACACACTCCGACAAAAACCTTGCTAGCGCCCATTTCAACTGAGTCAGAAACGGGCCTCATTTACTAGTATGATATAAAGTTATATACAATATACAGGTTTGATTTTCATCTGTCTTTTGCCATTTGTGGGACACAGACCATAGAAGTCTGCCCAGCACTGGCCTTATTTCCTAGCTACTAAAGTTGTCAGATCATCTGTCTTTTGCCATTTCTGGGATGCAGACCATAGAAGTCTGTCCGGCATAGACCTTAGTTCCAACTACTCTTGCCCAACAGAACACCTCAACAGCTATATTACACTTCCATCCTCTTTCTATTTAGGTATCCCCTATGTTTACCATGCATGTTTGAATTCCCTCACTATTTTTGTCTCCACCACCTCTACCAGAAGGGCATTCCAGGTATCCACCACCCTCTCTGTGAAAAGTATTTCCTGACATTACTGCGAACTCTACTGCTCTGCAACCTCAATTCATGTCTTCTAGTTCTAGTGTCTCCATGTCTCTGGAAGAGATTTGTTTGTATATCGATATTTTTCAAGTATTTAAATGTCTGTATTATATCTTCCCTATCTCTCCTTTCCTCTAGTATATACATATTCAGGTTTTCCAGTCTCTTATCATACATCTTTGAAACCCTGTACCACTTTTGTCTCCTTCCTCTGAACTGCCTTAAGTCTTTTTTTGTTCTTGGAAAAATATGGCCTTCAAAACTGAACACAATACTCCAATAGAGGGCCTCATGTACAGGTGCACCAACCCCTCTTTTCTTCTCCTGGTTATGCCTCTCTCTATACAGCCTAGCATTCTTCTGGCTTTAGCCACCACTTTGTCAGCTTTTTGCCACCTTGAAATCCTCAGACACTAATCATCCCAAGGACCTTCTCCAGATCTGTGCACACCAGTCTCTCACGCCCTAGTACATACTGTTCTTTTGGACTTCTACACCCCAAGTATATCACTTTGCACTTCTTTGCATTAAATTTTAACTGCTAAATATTAGACCATTTTCCTAATTTTTATAGATCCATTCTCATGTTGTCCATATCTTCTGGGGGTGTGCCCTCTGTTGCAAATCTTGGTGTCATCCAGAAAAAAAGCAAACTTTTCCTTCTAACAATTCAGTAATGTCACTCACAAATATGCTGAACAGACTTAATCTCAGTACAGATCCCTGAGGCACTCCACTACATATATTTCCACCCTCTGAGTAAATTACATTTACCACTACCCTCTGTTATCTGTCAATCAACCAGTTTCCAATCTAGTTCATCACTTCGGGTCCTAACCTTAGCTGGCTGAGCTTATTCATTAGCCTCCTATGAGGAACCATGTCAAAGGCCTTGTGAAAATCCAAGTAGCCTACATCTAATGTGTGTCCTCGATCCAATTCTCTGGTTACCCAGTCAAAGAAAAAAAATCAGATTCATTTGGCACATTTTCCTTTGGTAAAACCATGATGCCTCAAGATTGTGTAACTCACTGGATTCCAGAAATGTTCACTATTCTTTCCTTAAGCAGAACCTTCATTACCTTTCCAACCACTGAAGTGAGGCTTACAAGCCTATAGTTTCCTACATCTTCTCTGTCTCCATTTTTGTGGAGAGACCACAACTGCTCTTCACCAATCCTGCAGAACCACACCTATCTCCAAGGATTTATTAAAGAAATCTTTAAGGTGACCCACCAGAACCTCTCTGAGCTCCCTCAGGATTCTGGCATGAATCCCATCCAGCCCCATGGCTTTGTCCACTTTCAGTTTTTCATGTTGTTCAAAAATGATTTCTTCCATGAGTGGTACAAAATCTACTTCATTCTCATATGTACCTTTATACACCAACTGAGGTCCTACTCCAGGATTTTCTTCTGTGAAGATAGAATAAAGGTATCTGTTACATAGCAACATAGTAAGTGATGGCAGAAAAAGACCTGTACGGTCCATCCAGTCTGCCCAACAAAATAAACTCTTATGTGCTACTTTATATGTATACCTGACCTTGATTTGTATCTGCCATTTTCAGGGCACAGACCGTAGAAGTCTGCCCAGCACTAGCCACGCCTCCCAACCACTAGCCCCACACCTCCTAACCACCGGTGCTGCCACCCAATCTCTGCTAAGCTTCTGAGGATCCATTTCTTCTGAACAGGATTCCTTTATGTTTATCCCACGCTTTTAAAAATCCCATTACCGTTTTCATCTCCACCACCTCCCTCGGGAGGGCATTCCAATTATCCACCATTCTCTCCATGAAAAAAATATTTCCTGACATTTTTCTTGAGTCTGCCCCCCTTCAACCTCATTTCATGTCCTCTAGTTCTACCACCTTCCCAGCTCCGGAAAAGGTTTGTTTGCGGATTAATACCTTTAAAATATTTGAATATCTGAATCATATTACCCCTGTTTCTCCTTTCCTCCACGGTATACATGTTCAGGTCATAAAGTCTCTCCTCATACGTCTTGTAACGCAAATTCCATACAATTTTTGTAGCTTTTCTTTGCACTGATTCAATTCTTTTTACATCCTTAGCAAGATAGGGCCTCCAAAACTGAACACAATACTCCAGGTGGGGCCTCACCAATGACTTGTACAGGGGCACCAACACCTCCTTTCTTCTGCTGGTCACACCTCTCTCTATACAGCCTAGCAATCTTCTGGCTACGGCCACCAGAAGGTTGCTAGGCTGTTATGTTATGCATATCCCTTTCCTCATCACTCTCCACCTAGTGGTTCAGAGTATTTTTCAGTCTTGCAATTCCATTTCTAGCCTCTGTTCTTTAATATAACTAAAAAAAAAAAAAAAAAAACCAACAACTTACCATTCTTTACATGTTTAACTATTTGTTCTTCCACCCGAGTCTCTCTCTTTGCTTCTTTCAGTTTTATCCAGTAATCTTTACTATGTTCCTCTGCTTGCATTCTTTTCTATTTCATGAATGCCATCTCTTTTGCTTTTAATTTTGTCGGTCACTTGTTTGGAGAACCATATCAGTTTCCTTTCTCTCTTGCCCTCTTGTACTTTCCCTACATAGAGATCTGTTGCTGATTTTTATTGCTCTTTTCAGTGTGAATAACAGATTCTCCATTTTTCTTATATCCTTCCATCCCATCAGCTCTTTGAGTATTTCTTCATTTTAACAAAGTCAATATGTTTGAATCAACCAATTTTATGCACATCAAATATTAACCCTTTATGCTAGAAACCTCTACTCTGGCCCAAATATATGAAAGTTTCCAATATGACATTCCCAAAAATCGAAGCCACAGAAGAATTACCATACTGGGTCAGACCAAAAGGACTAGGTCCAGAATTTTTCCTTGTCTCGTCGGTTCCTGTACCAGCTGCTCCATAAAGCTGTCCTTGATTTCATCAAGGAATTTTACCTCCCTAGCGTGTCCCGATGTTACATTTACCCAGCCAATATCGGGGTAATTGAAATCACCCATTATTATTGTGTTGCCCAGTTTGTTTGCGTCCCTAATTTCTTTTAACATTTCTGCATTAGTCTGTTCATCCTGGCCAGGCGGACGGTAGTACACTCCTATCATTATCTTTTTCCCCTTTACACATGGCATTTCAACCCACAGTGATTCCAAGAAGTGTTTTGTTTCCTGTAGAATTTTCAATCTATTTGATTCAAGGCTCTTGTTAATATACAATGCTACCCCTCCACCAATTCGATCCACCCTATCACTACAATATAATTTGTACCCCGGTATAACAGTGTCCCACTGGTTAGCCTCCTTCCACCAGGTCTCAGAGATACCTATTATATCTAATTTTTCATTTAGTGCAATATATTTTCACTCTCCCATCTTATTTCTTAGGCTCCTGGCATTCGCATATAGACATTTCAAACTGTGTTTGTTGCTCCTATTTACATCATGCTTAGTACTTGACAGTACTAATTTGCAATCTTTTGTCTGATTTTTATTTTTATTTAGGGACACCTGATCTACTACGGTCTCTTTTGCACCCTCACTGTCAGGATACCCTATCTTCCCTGTTTTGGTGATATCTTTGAAAGATACCTTATCCCGAACCATGCGCTTTTGAGCAACTGTCGGCCGATCCCCCGTTTCTAGTTTAAAAGCTGCTCTATCTCCTTTTAAATGCCGATGCCAGCAGCCTGGTCCCACCCTGGTTACGGTGGAGCCCATCCTTTCGGAACAGGCTCCCCCTTCCCCAGAATGTTGCCCAGTTCCTAACAAATCTGAAACCCTCCGCCCTGTACCATCGTCTCATCCACGCATTGAGACTCCAGAGCTGTGCATGTCTCTTGGGCCCTGCGCGTGGAACAGGTAGCATTTCAGAAAATGCTACCCTAAGGATCTGGATTTGAGCTTTCTATCTAAGAGCCAAAATTTGGCTTCCAGAACATCTCTCCCACATTTTCCTATGCCATTGGCACCCACATGTACCAAGACAGCCAACTCCTCCCCAGCACTATCTAAAATCCTATCTAGGTGACGCGTGAGGTCCGCCACCTTTGCACCAGGCAGGCAAGTCAACAGGCGATCCTCACGTCCACCAGCCACCCAGCTATCTATATGCCTAATGATCGAATCACCAACTACAACAGCTGTCCTAACCTTTCCCTCCCGGGCAGCAATTGGAGACATATCCTCGGTGCGAGAGGATAGTACATCCCCTGATGGGCAGGTCCTGGCTACAGGAGTACTTCCTACTTCAACAGGGTGATGCTCTCCTGCTAGGAGACCTCCCTCCTCCAAGGTAGCACAAGGGCTACCAGACTGTAGGTGGGACTTCTCCACAACATCCCTGTAGGTCTCCTCTATGTACCTCTCTGTCTCCCTCAGCTCCACCAAGTCTGCTACTCTAGCCTCAAGAGAACCGACATGTTCCCTGAAAGCTAGGAGCTCTTTGAATCAGGCACACACACATGACATCTCACCAACTGGGAGATAATCATACATGTGACACTCAATGCAAAAGACTGGATAGCACCCCTCTCGACTCCACCTTAGTGTTTTTGAGTTTTTCAATACTTTAAAACTTGCTATAAGCCTAATATAAAAGTGTCTTTTATTTTATATAGTACATTGTATGATTTAGTTAGTGTTTCCTTCTTAGATGGTAATGGAATTTACTTAAAACTCTGTAAGAGCCCTCCATGCTTGTTACCCTAATTACAATAACTGACTATAAATAAAGAGTTGTCCTAGGGGTGGGAAGACTAAACTACCAATTCCAGACTTCGCTCCTTCTGTCTTGCTGCACCCTAAGCCTGGAATAAACTTCCTGAGCCCCTATGTCTTGCCCCATCCTTGACCATCTTTAAATCTAGATTGAAAGCCCACCTCTTTAACATTGCTTTTGACTTGTAACCACTTGTAACCTCTCGCTTCTACCTACCCTCCTCTCCTCTTTCCTCTACACATTAATTGATTTGCTTTATTATTTTTTGTCTATTAGATTGTAAGCTCTTTGAGCAGGGACTGTCTTTCTTCTATGTTTGTGCAGCGCTGCGTACACTTTGTAGCGCTATATAAATGCTAAATAGTAGTAGTAGAATCTAACAACCACTGCAGGATCTACTATCTGTTAATGCTGTGGTACAAAGTTTTTAAAACTAAGTGGAAAAGACTATGGAGATTAGTTGATAAAATTTGCTTTTTATATTTTTATTTTGCCTAACACTAACCTACAATTCCTCCTTTAAACCCCAATCTTTAAGTTCCCAAAGCACAAAGCAAAATAGTGTTCACTTACCAGAGAAATGTTCTCCTCTCTTGGAACTTCTCAGAAAGGCTATCCTAACTTTATAAAGTTAGCTATCAATTAGCAGTCTAAAAACAGCTGCTAACTGGACAGCACTTCCATGTACACACTGAAACTGGATATTCTGCGCTGGGTACCAGTATGAAATATTCAGTTTCACGTTAACAGTGGTAGCCAGCATTTTGACTCAATGCTAACCACCAAGGTTTTATCATCAGTCCCTTAGATTTATAAGCCTTCTAGGGACAGGAACAACAGACCCATTATATCTAAATGTAGCTCATCTAGAATTACTGAGAAACGTGCAATCCAAATCATGGTATTTATCATAGTTCCCATTTCCAGATCATAATTATTTTAAAAAGCTCCAGCCCCAGCACAAACCTTTAGGACATTCAATTATTTAGCTTTCTCTACTGAGAAAACTAACCAAACAACTGGCAGGATTCCAAAAAATAGTTGAGGATAAGTAATGGTTTCCCATAGGTCTGCATTAACAAATCTATTGGCTTTCTCCAGGAACCTGTCCAAACCTTTTTTAAACTCAGCTCTGCTAACTGCTTTTACCACATCCTCCAGCAACGAGTTCTAAGGCTTAATTATGTATTGTGTGAAAAATTGTTTTCTCCTATTTGTTTTAAATGTATTGCTTTGTAACTTCATGGCATGTCCCCTAGTCTTTGTACTTTTCAAAAGTGTAAACTCATTCGCATATACCCAATTCCACTCAACTCTGAATTTTACAGTCCTCTATCATACCTTCCCTTGACTGTCTCTTCTTCAAGGTGAAGAATCCTAAACTCTTTAAGCCTTTCCTCCAAGAAGAATCATTCCATTTTGGCTGCTCTTCACTGTACTTTTTGTACTTTACATAAGAACATAAGAATAGGCATACTGGATCAGACCAATGGTCCATCTAGCACAGTATCTTGATTCCAACAGTGGCCAAGTCAGGTCACAAACTGGTAGAATCCTAATTAGCAGCAACATTTCATGCTACCAATCCCGGAGCAAGCAGTGGCTTTCCCCATGTCCATCCCAATAACAAACTCAGGCACGCTAACCACTGTTACCACATCCTCTGGCAACAAGTTCCAGAGATTAACTATTCTTTGAGTGAAAAAATATTTCCTCCTATTTGTTTAAAAAGTATTTCCATGTAATTTCATTGAGTGTCCCCTGGACTTTGTATTTTTTGAAAGAGTGAAAAATCGATTCACTTTTACTCATTCTACTCCACTCAGGATTGTGTAGAGTTCAAACATATGCCCCCCCCCCCCCCCCAGCTGTTTCTTTTCCAAGCTGGAGAGGCCTAACCTCTTTAGCCTTTCCTCATATGGGAGGAGTTCCATCCTCTACTATTTTGGTCACTCTTCATTGAACCTGTTCTGAATCCACTATGAGACTCTTTTTCAAAGCACTTAAGACTTATAAAGTTACGTGGAGGGGCATTTTGAAGGGACGTCCAAGTTTTGATTTGGATGTCCTCGCAAAACGTCCCGATACAGGGGCGGGGAAACCCGTATTTTCGAAACACGATGGACATCAATCTTTTGTTTCGAAAATACCATCAGGGATGTCCAAATCCTTAAATTTGGTCGTCCCTAGACATGGACGTTTCTGTTTTTCGGCGATAATCGAAACCAAGGACGTCCATCTCAGAAACGACCAAATGCAAGCCATTTGGTTGTGGGAGGAGCCAGCATTTGTAGTGCACTGGTCCCCCTGACAAGCCAGGACACCAACCGGGCAACCTAGGGGGCACTGCAGTTGACTTCATAAATTGCTCCCAGGTACATAGCTCCATTACCTCGTGTGCTGAGCCCCCCAACCCTCCCAAACCCACTACCCACAACTGTACAACACTACCATAGCCCTTACGGGTGAAGGGGGCTGGGTCTGCCTGTCTGAAGTGCACCGCAGCCAACTAAAACTGCTCCAGGGACCTGCATACTGCTGTCACGGACCTGAGTATGACATCCAAGGCTGGCATAGAGGCTGCCACGACATATTTTGAAAGATGTTTTTTGAGGGTGGGAGGAGGTTAGTGACCACAGGGGGAGTAACGGGAGGTCATCCCCAATTCTCTCCGGTGGTCATCTGGTCATTTCGGGCATCTTTTTGTGTCTTAGTCGTAAGAAAAACAGGTCCAGGGGAAAATGTCCAACATGCCCCCTTGAACTTTGGCCTTCCCTACAACGGAGTGCAGTTGGGGACGTCCAAAATCGGCTTTCGATTATACCGATTTAGATGTTTCTGTGAGAACAACGTCCATCTTCCGATTTGTGTCCGATAGTAGCTTATGGAATTTTGTAAGTCTAAGTTCTTTGAAAGTACACCGCCACATCTTTTTTGAGATATGGTGACCAGAACTGAACGCAATACTCAATGTGAGGACACACCATGAAAGGGAAAATTAGGTTCTTACCTTGGTAATTTTCTTTCCTTTAATCACAGTAGACGAATCCATTACGAATGGGTTGTGTCCACCTACCAGCAGGGGGAGATAGAGAACACTGAAAACCATAGTGCCTCTAGGACGGCTAGCTCCATCTGCCTCTCAGTATTTAGAAGCTTCCAAAGCAGTGCTAAACCGCAAAGTAGCATAACATGAACTTTCCTCACAGCGAACGAACGCCCCAGAACAGGAACAATAACACAAAGGAGGGACGAACTCAATCTCCTGTAGTAGAACAGAAATCCTGAAGACTGTTTTCCAACTTCTCTCAATGAGGGAATACGTCTGCAGGAAAAACTGAACACAAAACAGAGTCAATCAGGGAGGGATCATGGATTCATCTGCTGTGACTAAAGGAAGGAAAATTACCAAGGTAAGAACCTAATTTTCCCTTCCTTGTCATCAGCAGCAGATGAATCCATTACGAATGGGATGTATCAAAGCAATCCCTAGATAGGGCGGGAACAAGCCACACCACGCGCAAGCACTTGTACTCCAAAAAGTGCGTCCCTCCTGGCAACCACATCCAGCCTATAATGATGGGCAAAAGAGAGCTTAGAAGCCCAAGTAGCTGCACTACGTATCTCTTGAAGAGAGAGTGCTCCCGTCTCAGCCCAAGAGGAGGAAATCGCTCTTGTGGAATGTGCCTTAAAGGTGTCAGGCGGAGGCCGGCCAGATAGCAGATATGCAGAAAAAATAGCTTCCTTAAGCCAACGGGCTATAGTGGCTTTAGACGCTGGAGACCCTCTGCGAGGACCTGACAACAATACAAAAAGGTGATCAGAGGTCCTGAAAGCATTTGACATCTGCAGATACTGCAACAGAACCCTACGCACATCCAGAAAGTGCAACTGCCCAAAAGATTCCGGAAACTCCTCCCTAGTAAAGGAGGGCAGAAAAATAGGCTGGCTTAGGTGAAACGCTGAAACCACCTTAGGCAGGAAGAAAGGCACAGTACTACTACTACTATTACGTACTGTAACTCCGGACTCTGAGAATTGCAGAAATGGGTCTCGACAGGACAGCGCCTGGAGCTCAGACACCCGTCTCGCCGATGTAATGGCCACCAAAAAAAACTGTCTTTAGAGTCACATCCTTCTCTCCTCAGCGCCTCGAAGGGCGAACACTGAAGAGCCTTTAAAACTAGCCCCAGGTTCTAAGCCAGACAAGGGGCCCGCACGGGAGGCCGGAGCCGAAGCACCCCTCTAAAAAACCGTGCAATGTTCTGATGCGCAGCCAGGGAGAGGCCCGAGACCTTCCCCCGAAAACATGCCAATGCTGCCACTTGAACACGCAGGGAATTATAGGCCAAGCCTTTTTGTACACCATCCTGCAAAAATTCAAGTATTGGCAAGACAAAAGCCCGCATGGGTGTGATCGCTTTAGAAGCACACCAAGCCTCAAATTGGCGCCAGATCCGAGCATAGACCATGGAAGTGGAACACTTGCGGGCCTGCAAGAGAGTGGAGATGACCTTGTTAGAATAGCCCTTGTCTCTCAATTGTGCCCTCTCAATAGCCATGTCGTAAGACCAAAGCGGCAGGGATCCTCCATGGACAACGGACCCTGCGTCAACAGGTTCGGTACCAGAGGCAAAGGAAGGGAAGCCTCCACCAGCATCCGCCGGAGGTCTGCATACCATGGTCGCCTGGGCCAATCCGGGGCAATGAGGATCACCACTCCTTGATGCAGCCAAATTCGCAGGAGTCGTCGCCCTATTAAGGGCCAAGGAGGGAACACATACAGGAGGCCCGGGGGCCAGGATTGAGCCAAGGCATCCAACCCCGCCGAGCGAGGATCTCTCCGTCTGCTGAAAAAGGATGGGACTTTGGCATTTGTGCTTGAGGCCATAAGATCCGCTACGGGCGTTCCCCATTTGGCACAGATCTGAAGGAACACTTCGTCTGCCACTTCCCACTCTGCAGGGTCGATTTGATACCTGCTTAGAAAGTCGGCTTGCACGTTGCTCTGACCTGCTATGTGAGCTGCTGACAGAAGACATAGCTCGGCCCAGTGGCATATCTGAGCGGCCTCTGCGGCCAGTGTTTGACACTAAGTGCCACCTTGTCGATTTATGTAGGCCACTGCTGTCGTGTTGTCCGACAGAACTCTGACAGCCAGTCCCTCCAGATTCATGTGAAAGGCCAGAAGAGCCTGGAATATTGCTCTCAGTTCCAAGCGATTGATGGACCACCTCGTTTCCTCGGGTGTCCACAGACCCTGGGCATAGTTTCCCTGGCAATGTGCTCCCCAGCCCTTCAGGCTGGCATCCGTTACCACCAGGCACCAATCGGGAAGCGCTAGCGGCATTCCTCGCCGCAGCATGCTGTCTGAGAGCCACCACTCCATACTGAGTCGAGCCGCAGGGAGCCACGTGAGTCTGCGTTGATAATCCTGGGACATAGGAGACAATCGTTGAAGCAGGGCAATCTGCAGAGGTCTCATGTGCGCTCTCGCCCATGGCACCACTTCCAAGGTGGCCGTCATCGACCCCAACAGCTGGACAAAGTCCCAAGCTCGCGGGCAAGGCATCCTCAGGAGCAGACGGACCTGATTCTGAAGCTTGCACCACCTTTTGTCGGGTAGAAAGACAAACCCCGAGGCCGTGTCAAACCGGACTCCCAAATACTCGAGAGATTGAGAGGGGGTCAGGTAACTTTTGGGTATATTGACGACCCAGACCAGAGATTGCAGTACTGAGACCACTCTGGCTGTTACATGACGACTCTCTTCTGCAGAGTCCGCTCTGATGAGCCAGTCTTCGAGGTACGGGTGAACCCGGATACCCTCTCGCCTGAGAAAAGCAGCTACTACCACCATTACCTTGGAAAAGGTTCGGGGAGCTGTGGCGAGGCCAAAAGGTAAGGCCCGAAACTGGAAATGATTTCCCAACACCGCAAACCGGAGGAACCGTTGGTTCGGGGGCCATATAGGAATGTGCAAGTAGGGAGTCACGTGATGAAGCGCTGTTGATCGGACGTCCCAAGCCCTGGCTCCGAGCCTGACTCCCCATAAACCGTGAACTTAACCCGCAAAAAAACTCTCCAAGACCACCAACCTGATCGGAGGCGTTACATAAACACCCGCGCTTCCACCCGATCTGGGAGCGAAGTTGATTGCAGCGGTGAGTGACTGGCATGCCCGCGAAAAGTCGGTACAATAAAAAGAATTGCGTGCAGGATGTGAGACCTAAAATGGCAGCGGTAAAAGAGTCCGCGGGGGTGGCGAGTCAGCCTGCTGTAGGAATGCAAGAACTTATAGTCCAGGTCACAGCGATCTTAAAGGGAAAAACTTTCCAAATTTCAGACATCAGTAGCACAGATTCGGGAGGCGGTAGAGCGGCAGAGTGCCAGGATACAGCAAGCGGAGGAAAGGATATCGAGGCAAGAAGACAGGTCAGAAGCCGCAGTCGCTAGAATAGAGGCGATCGAACAAAAATGCTCGCGCCTGCTACAACAAGTAGATGAACAAGAAAACAGAGGTAGGAGAAATAATGTGAGAATTATTGGGGTACCGAATCTGTGAAAGATAAAGACTTACAGTAGCTGGTGAAAAGCTGGTTGACTGAGCAACTGGGTATACAATCATCGGAACTACCCCTGAAGATCGAGCGAGCTCACAGAATTGGGCCAGTGAGAGAGGGAGATTCGCGTCCACGGTCAGTAATTGCTAAGATTCTTAATTATGCGGACAAAGAAAATTTGCTGCAAGCTTACAGAAGGAAGAGAGTGTTGGAGTATGAGGGGAATAAGTTACTTCTCTTTCAGGACTACTCAGCTGTGGTTTCAGAGCAACGCCGGAGGATGGGACAGCAGTGCAAGAGATTATTTGATAAAGGAGTTAAAATTTGAACTGCTGTTCCTGGCTAAAGTGAGGGTCCTGCAGGATAATAAAGTACTGTTTTTTACTGATCCCAAGGAACTGGGCTCTTTTGTGGACAGGCTGCAAGCGTAAGGTCGGAGCCAAAGCTCTAAAAGTTAGAACCGGACCCTTTGCTTATATTTGTTCATTAAGACAATACCAGGAACTAAGAGGCTTAAACTGTAGCAAAGAAATTAACCTGGCAACACATGAGAAGAGACCTAGTATTGGAATGATTTGATGATCGCTAGCGGACAGGATCTGAGGCACATGATTGAACCAGTAGCATTTCGCCTATAACACCTTGAGGTGGGGGCTTTCAGTCAGCAACCAACATGGAGCTCCAGTAGTGACTATGAGTAACACGTGAGACGTCAAAGGCGAACCAGAAGTGCTTCTGGTGGAATTTGTTGGATATAACTGTTAATTAAGCAGGGTCAAGGGTTGACGGACTGCGGACGCAGGAGACCAGCGAGCAAGGCAGCTAGATGAAGGAGACTTAGTAGAGATGTGCACACAGCATGGCCGGAGACGGGAAGAGGGACCTGATGTTTGAGGGTCGTGTGCTCCCGTGGCGGTGCCCTGAGTTTGAGGCCTACAGCAGGAACCAGTGCAAAGAAGCAGAGATGTTTATGAGCACCTTGGGGGAAATTTTCCGGTGAGATAGAATAGTCTCCTCTTGAGAGGGGGCTGCATTTGGCGCTGTGCTTGCTGTTTGATCATAATGTTTTGTTCATGTTCATTTAATTTTTACTTGGTTCTAAAAAATTTTTCAATTTCAGGATGACATGCATGTTTGGTATATGGTTTCTTGATGGTATCTCTGTTGTTAAAGTAAAAGGGGTCACAAAGGTAGAGTGGGAGGGGTGAAGATGTGGGAAGGAGAGATCCGTAGATAAGGGGAGTTGGAAGGAGGGGGGTGGGGGAAGGGCGATATATGTGAGGGATGATTGCTGTGGAGTGGACTTGGGTAAGGAAGATAGATCCATATGTAAGGGGGAGGGGGAGGCATGCAGGAGAATGAGTGTACGAATGTGGGAGTGAGTGTGTGTGACGGGGGTGGAAGGGAAGTATCGGGTATCCTTGCAAGTTATGAGACACAAGAGATGGATGTTCCATTGGAGATGTTGTGGTCTTGCAGGCTGAGCTGGGAGGCTTGCGGGACAGAGCGGAAGCATAACCCTTGTAACGCAGCACTGACACGAGAGCATGGTTAATTTAAAATTTGTTTCATTGAATGTGGATGGGATCCACTCACCTGTGAAACGTACAAAAATACTGTCCTGGCTAAGAGCCGAAAAAGCTGACATTTCCTTCCTCCAAGAGACGCACTTGTCCGGTGGGGAACATGCTAAGCTAAAGAGAGGATGGGTAGGGGAAGTGATCAGTTCATCTTATAATGGTAGACAGAGGGGGGTGGCAATCCTTGTTCACAAGCAACTACCAGTGAATATTCATAAAATAATTCAAGATAAAAATGGGAGATTTGTCATTGTACTGTGTGAGATATGGGGTTGTAAGTTAGGATTGTGCAACATTTATGGGCCGAATATTTACAGCCATCAATTCTTCTCTGATATAGTAGCCAAACTGAGCTTGTACACAGAGTATCAATGGGTAGTTGGGGGAGATTTAAATGTATGTGCTGATTCCACTGTTGACTGCAAACCCGCCAGACCAAGGGGGAAGGCTGCTGACAATAGGGGGGTCAATTTTCTAGCTAACCAATTGGGAGTGGTGGATATATGGCGGTTGGTGCATCCCCATGATATAGAATTCACATTTTATTCCTTCCCGCATAATGCATATTCTAGATTGAACTATTTCCTCATTTCACAAGCATTAACATCAAAGGCTAGGGAGGTGAAGATTCTTGACAACACTGTATCTGACCATTCAGCGGTGACTTTTGCTCTTAGTTACACAGCAGAGCAAGAGGAGAAGGTGTGGAAATTCTCACCAGCACGCTACGAGGACATTGAGTTCCGCAATATTTTGAGGGAGAAGTGGGAGGAGTACAGGATGACTAACGACACACAGGAAGTGAGTTCGGTAGTTTTTTGGGAAGCATCCAAGGTTGTACTACGGGGTCACATACTGGCATATACTTCGGGAAAAAAGAAAAAGTTGGAGGGGGAATTGTTACAGCTATCCTCAGAGTACCAAACCTTGTGTAGGCAGCATATGTCTACAATGGATAAGTCGTCTAACGATGCGCTGATGGCGCTGAGACAGAGACTTGATCAGCTGTTAATAAAAAGGGCTGAAAGAGATATATACTATCAGAGATTCAAATTGTTTAAATGGAGGAACAAAGCAGGCAAGCTTCTGGCTAATCTTGTGCACCCATACAGGAAACGACAAGTTATTACTACCATTAAGGATGGGAAGGGGAAGAGGTATAAAGAGACACTAATACATTCCCAATTTGTTGAATACTATCAGTCTCTGTATCGGCAGAAGGCGCTGAACCCAGAAACAAGGGAGGTATTTTTTAAAGACCGGAAGCTGCCAAAGTTTACCGTAGACCAGGCTCAGTGTATGAGTAAAATAATAACCCCAGAAGAAGTGCATTCAGGCATAAAAGCTTTAAAACTTACAAAGGCACCGGGTCCTGATGGGTATGGTCCTGAATATTATAAAATACTGATGGATGCAGTGGCAACACCAATGGCAGATATGTACAATGACCTGGCTGAGGGTGGGGGTCGGTTACCTCAAAACCTAGCTCATATAGTATTATTGCCCAAACAGGGAAAAGATCCAGAACAGGTGGGGTCATATAGGCCAATCTCTTTACTCAATCAGGACATTAAGATCTTGGCAGCTATTATGGCCAGGCGGATGAACAAATTTCTGCCGGGTGTAATCTATGAAGACCAGGTAGGCTTTGTCCCCGGTCGATATGCATCTATGAATATCATCAGGGCAATGGCAGCTATACATATGTATCGGGGGCAGGGGACACAGGGCCGGTCTTAGCAAGTGCAGGGCCCTGTGCAGACCAATTTGGTGGGGCCCCATCCTAGCCCCGCCCCCGCTCCACCCCATTGATTATTAAATATTTAGAACATTTTTTATTTATGAAATTTCAAATAAAGACAAATGAAGCTAAATTTGTACAGAAAAACTGATTGAAATAATAACCACAATGCTATCATGAACCCCCCCCCCCCCCCCCCCCAGAAATTATTCAGTTCAAGTCCACTACAATTAGTAGTTCCAATTCTCATAACCCCGGGGGGGTCAGAGGTGCGGACACACAATCTCTCCACTGCAAAACACTATATACAAACTTGTGCAAAAACACACTCATAACCTTACCAAACCATAACAGCACTAATTCCAAGGACAGGACGAGCTACAACCTTATGCGTGGAAAGGCAGAACTGTAATTACACCAGGCTCTAAAATACCAATACACTACCTCGTGAAAAAAACAAAACAAAAAGGGCTGCAAATACTACACGCTAGCAGGATACTGCACCTTAATCACACATGAAAAACACATGACACAACAGATATGAAGGCAAAATACTGAACTAGAAAGTTACCTCAAGAAGTCAGACTCAGCATGCAGCAATACTCAAAGCTGCTAGTGTTGCCTACTCAACTCAAAGCTGGGACTCCCCGCTTCACAACTGTGAAGAGAGAAAATGGCAACGGACAACGATGAAGTTTTGCTGAATGGTGACTTTTGTTTCAAGGACAAGACAACTGTTTGCAAATATTTCAGGTAAGGATTTCAAACATCATAGCAGCCTCACTCCGCTGTCCTACCACCTTAAAAATAAACATCCTTTTGTTCACTCATTAAAAGCTTCAGTTCCTGGAACTTCAGATTCATCTGACAACCAGAAAATTGAAAACTTCTTCAGAAAAATCAGCTGTTGTAAGTAAGACAAAAGCTGATGCAATGACCAAAGCATTGATACAATGGATTGCTATGGACTGCAGACCGGTTAATGTTGCAACAGATTCAGGGCTGCAGAGACTTGAGGTGGCCATTTCTAACTCTACCTATGTGTTGCCTTCACGAGCTACCGTTAGGCGAACGTTATCTGAACTTTATGATCATAAAAAGCAGGAAAAAACAATGCACATCAAAAGCTACATGTGTATCTATAAAGCGAATGCTACATACCTGTAGAAGGTATTCTCCGAGGACAGCAGGCTGATTGTTCTCACTGATGGGTTGACGTCCTCGGCAGCCCCCTCCATCGGAAAGTTTACTAGCAAAGGCCTTTGCTAGTCCTCGCGCGCCCATGCGCACCGCGCATGTGCGGCCGTCTTCCCGCCCGAAACCGGCTCGAGCCGGCCAGTCCAGTATGTAGCAAGACAATACACTTCAAGGGAAGACTCAACTCCAAAGGGGAGGCGGGCGGGTTTGTGAGAACAATCAGCCTGCTGTCCTCGGAGAATACCTTCTACAGGTATGTAGCATTCGCTTTCTCCGAGGACAAGCAGGCTGCTTGTTCTCACTGATGGGGTATCCCTAGCCCCCAGGCTCACTCAAAACAACAACCATGGTCAATTGGGCCTCGCAACGGCGAGGACATTAAAGAGATTGACCTAAAAAATTTACCAACTAACTGAGAGTGCAGCCTGGAACAGAACAAACAGGGCCCTCGGGGGGTGGAGTTGGATCCTAAAGCCCAAACAGGTTCTGAAGAACTGACTGCCCGAACCGACTGTCGCGTCGGGTGTCCTGCTGCAGGCAGTAATGAGATGTGAATGTGTGGACAGATGACCACGTCGCAGCTTTGCAAATTTCTTCAATGGAGGCTGACTTCAAGTGGGCTACCGACGCAGCCATGGCTCTAACATTATGAGCCGTGACATGACCCTCAAGAGCCAGCCCCGCCTGGGCGTAAGTGAAGGAAATGCAATCTGCTAGCCAATTGGATATGGTGCGTTTCCCTACAGCCACTCCCCTCCTATTGGGATCAAAAGAAACAAACAATTGGGCGGACTGTCTGGTGGGCTGTGTCCGCTCCAGGTAGAAGGCCAATGCTCTCTTGCAGTCCAGTGTGTGCAGCTGACGTTCAGCAGGGCAGGAATGAGGATGGGGAAAAAATGTTGGCAAGACAATTGACTGGTTCAGATGGAACTCCGACACAACCTTTGGCAGGAACTTAGGGTGAGTGCGGAGGACTACTCTGTTATGATGAAATTTGGTGTACGGGGCCTGGGCTACCAGGGCCTGAAGCTCACTGACTCTACGAGCTGAAGTAACTGCCACCAAGAAAATGACCTTCCAGGTCAAGTACTTCAGATGGCAGGAATTCAGTGGCTCAAAAGGAGGTTTCATCAGCTGGGTGAGAACGACATTGAGATCCCATGACACTGTAGGAGGCTTGACAGGGGGCTTTGACAAAAGCAAACCTCTCATGAAGCGAACAACTAAAGGCTGTCCTGAGAT
This sequence comes from Microcaecilia unicolor, assembly GCF_901765095.1. Lineage (NCBI taxonomy): Eukaryota > Metazoa > Chordata > Amphibia > Gymnophiona > Siphonopidae > Microcaecilia > Microcaecilia unicolor. The sequence continues at coordinate 429,285,879 of NC_044032.1, forward strand.
CGGCTTACCTTCCACACGGTAATGGTATGCACTGATTGCACTAAGGTGAACCCTTACAGAGTTGGTCTTGAGACCAGACTCAGACAAGTGCAGAAGGTATTCAAGCAGGGTCTGTGTAGGACAAGAGCGAGGATCTAGGGCCTTGCTGTCACACCAGACGGCAAACCTCCTCCAATGGAAAAAGTAACTTCTCTTAGTGGAGTCTTTCCTGGAAGCAAGCAAGATGCGGGAGACACCCTCTGACAGACCCAAAGAGGCAAAGTCTACGCCCTCAACATCCAGGCCGTGAGAGCCAGAGACTGGAGGTTGGGATGCAGAAGCGCCCCCTCGTCCTGTGTGATGAGGGTCGGAAAACACTCCAATCTCCACGGTTCTTCGGAGGATAACTCCAGAAGAAGGGGGAACCAGATTGACGCGGCCAAAAAGGAGCAATCAGAATCATGGTGCCTCGGTCTTGCTTGAGTTTCAACAAAGTCTTCCCCACCAGAGGGATGGGAGGATAAGCATACAGGAGGCCCTCCCCCCAATCCAGGAGGAAGGCATCCGATGCTAGTCTGCCGGAGGCCTGAAGCCTGGAACAGAACTGAGGGACTTTGTGGTTGGCTCGAGATGCGAAGAGATCCACCAAGGGGGAGCCCCACACCTGGAAGATCTGCCGCACTACACGGGAATTGAGCGACCACTCGTGAGGTTGCATAATCCTGCTCAGCCTGTCGGCCAGACTGTTGTTTACGCCTGCCAGATATGTGGCTTGGAGCACCATGCCTTGACGGCGAGCCCAGAGCCACATGCTGACGGCTTCCTGACACAGGGGGCGAGATCCGGTGCCCCCCTGCTTGTTGACATAGTACATGGCAACCTGGTTGTCTGTCTGAATTTGGATAATTTGGTGGGACAGCCGATCTCTGAAAGCCTTCAGAGCGTTCCAGATCGCTCGCAACTCCAGAAGATTGATCTGTAGATCGCGTTCTTGGAGGGACCAACTTCCTTGGGTGTGAAGCCCATCGACATGAGCTCCCCATCCCAGGAGAGACGCATCCGTGGTCAGCACTTTTTGTGGCTGAGGAATTTGGAAGGGACGTCCCAGAGTCAAATTGGAGCAAATCGTCCACCAATACAGGGATTTGAGAAAACTCGTGGACAGGTGGATCACGTCCTCTAGACCCCCAGCGGCCTGATACCACTGGGAGGCTAGGGTCCATTGAGCAGATCTCATGTGAAGGCGGGCCATGGGAGTCACATGAACTGTGGAGGCCATGTGGCCCAGCAATCTCAACATCTGCCGAGCTGTGATCTGCTGGGACGCACGCACCCGCGAGACGAGGGACAACAAGTTGTTGGCTCTCGCCTCTGGGAGATAGGCGCGAGCCGTCCGAGAATCCAGCAGGGCTCCTATGAATTCGAGTTTCTGCACTGGGAGAAGATGGGACTTTGGGTAATTTATCACAAACCCCAGTAGCTCCAGGAGGCGAATAGTCATCTGCATGGACTGCAGGGCTCCTGCCTCGGATGTGTTCTTCACCAGCCAATCGTCGAGATATGGGAACACGTGCACCCCCAGCCTGCGAAGTGCCGCTGCTACCACAGCTAGGCACTTTGTGAACACCCTGGGCGCAGAGGCGAGCCCAAAGGGTAGCACACAGTACTGGAAGTGGCGTGTGCCCACCTGAAATCGCAGATACTGTCTGTGAGCTGGCAGTATCGGGATGTGTGTGTAGGCATCCTTCAAGTCCAGAGAGCATAGCCAATCGTTTTGCTGAATCATGGGGAGAAGGGTGCCCAGGGAAAGCATCCTGAACTTTTCTTTTACGAGATATTCGTTCAGGGCCCTTAGGTCTAGGATGGGACGCATCCCCCCTGTTTTCTTTTCCACAAGGAAGTACCTGGAATAGAATCCCAGCCCTTCTTGCCCGGATGGCACGGGCTCGACCGCATTGGCGCTGAGAAGGGCGGAGAGTTCCTCTACAAGTACCTGCTTGTGTTGGAAGCTGTAAGACTGAGCCCCCGGTGGACAATTTGGAGGTTTTGATGCCAAATTGAGGGTGTATCCCTGCCGGACTATTTGGAGAACCCACTGATCGGAGGTTATGAGAGGCCACCTTTGGTGAAAAGCTTTCAACCTCCCCCCGACCGGCAGGTCGCCCGGCACTGACACTTGGATGTCGGCTATGCTCTGCTGGAGCCAGTCAAAAGCTCGCCCCTTGCTTTTGCTGGGGAGCCGCGGGGCCTTGCTGAGGCGCACGCTGCTGACGAGAGCGAGCGCGCTGGGGCTTAGCCTGGGCCGCAGGCTGTCGGGAAGGAGGATTGTACCTACGCTTACCAGAAGCATAGGGACTAGTCTTCCTTCCCCCGAAAAATCTTCTACCTGTAGAGGTAGAGGCTGAAGGCTGCCGGCGGGAGAACTTGTCGAATACGGTGTCCCGCTGGTGGAGAGACTCTACCACCTGCTCGACTTTTTCTCCAAAAATGTTGTCCGCACGGCAAGGCGAGTCCGCAATCCGCTGCTGGAGTCTATTCTCCAGGTCGGCGGCACGCAGCCATGAGAGCCTGCGCATCACCACACCTTGAGCAGCGGCCCTGGACGCAACATCAAAAGTGTCATAAACTCCTCTGGCCAGGAATTTTCTGCACGCCTTCAGCTGCCTGACCACCTCCTGAAAAGGCTTGGCTTGCTCAGGGGGAAGAGCATCAACCAAGCCCGCCAACTGCCGCACATTGTTCCGCATGTGTATGCTCGTGTAGAGCTGGTAAGACTGAATTTTGGCCACGAGCATAGAAGAATGGTAGGCCTTCCTCCCAAAGGAGTCTAAGGTTCTAGGGTCTTTGCCCGGGGGCGCCGAAGCATGCTCCCTAGAACTCTTAGCCTTCTTTAGGGCCAGATCCACAACTCCAGAGTCATGAGGCAACTGAGTGCGCATCAGCTCTGGGTCCCCATGGATCCGGTACTGGGACTCAATCTTCTTGGGAATGTGGGGATTACTTAGTGGCTTGGTCCAGTTCGCAAGCAATGTCTTTTTCAGGACATGGTGCAAGGGAACAGTGGACGCTTCCTTAGGTGGAGAAGGATAGTCCAGGAGCTCAAACATTTCAGCCCTGGGCTCGTCCTCCACAACCACCGGGAAGGGGATGGCCGTAGACATCTCCCGGACAAAGGAAGCAAAAGACAGACTCTCGGGAGGAGAAAGCTGTCTCTCAGGAGAGGGAGTGGGATCAGAAGGAAGACCCTCAGACTCCTCGTCAGAGAAATATCTGGGGTCCTCTTCTTCCTCCCACGAGGCCTCACCCTCGGTGTCAGACACAAGTTCACGAACCTGTGTCTGCAACCTCGCCCTGCTCGACTCGGTGGAACCCCGTCCACGGTGGGGGCGTCGAGAGGTAGACTCCCTCGCCCGCATCGGCGAAGCTCCCTCCGCCGACGTAGTCGGGGAGCCTTCCTGGGAGGTGGCCGCGGTCGGCACCGCACGCGGTACCGACGTCGGGGACCTCAACCTGGGCGATGGGCCAGCCGGCGCCACGCTCGACGGTACCGGAGGCGCAAGCACCGCCGGTACCGGAGGGGTAGGGCGCAACAGCTCTCCCAGAATCTCTGGGAGAACGGCCCGGAGGCTCTCGTTTAGAGCGGCTGCAGAGAAAGGCTGAGAGGCCGATGCAGGCGTCGACGTCAGAACCTGTTCCGGGCGAGGAGTGGAGCGCATCGACACCTCCTGAACAGAGGGTGAGCGGTCCTCTCGGTGCCGATGCCTGCTGGGTGCCGAATCCCTCGGCGACCCAGAGCTCTCGGTGCCGACATGGGGAGGAGACCGGTGTCGATGCTTCTTCGACTTCTTCCGAAGCATGTCACCGGAGCTCCCCGGCACCGACGAGGAGGACGTAGAATCCATCCGTCGCTTCCTCGGGGCCGAGACCGAAGAGGGTCGATCCCGGGGGGGCTGTACCGCAGGAGCCCTCAGGGTAGGAGGAGACCCACCCGAAGGCTCACCGCCACCAGCAGGGGAATGGACAGCCCTCACCTGCACTCCTGACGATGCACCTCCGTCCGACGACATCAGCAGACGAAGTCTCGGTACCACCGACGTCGATACAGTCGCCCGATGCCTCGGCGCCGATGCAGAGGTACGATGCCTCGATGCAGTCGATGGAGCGGCAGCCAAGGAAGATGGTCCGGACGCTGACGACGTCGATGCACTCGATGCCTCCGGTGCCGATGCCGACGAAGAGCCCGAGAACAAAACGTTCCACTGGGCTAATCTCGCTACCTGAGTCCGCCTTTGTAACAGGGAACACAGACTGCAGTTCTGAGGGCAGTGCTGGGCCCCTAGACACTGAAGACACGCAGAGTGCCTATCAGTGAGCGAGATTACCCGGGCGCACTGGGTGCACTTCTTGAAGCCGCTGGAAGGCTTCGATGTCATGGGCGGAAAAATCACGCCGGCGAAATCAAAAGCCAAAATGGCGAAAATTGAAGCACCAAAATTTAGAGGGAGAAAAATCTCGACCGAGGCCAAAAGAGGCCTACCCTGACAACGAAAGAAAACTTACGGGGCAAAAACTGAGAAATACGGGAAGGGCAGAAAACCCAAAAGGGTCTTCCGGAACACTACCAGAGCGCTTCCCGAACTTTTACAAGGAAAAAAAAGGACAAAAACACGTCGAAAAGGACGCGCGAGGTCGACTCTCTGGGGCACGAACGGCGTAACACGACCGTACCGAGTGCGGACGAAAGAAGACTGGCCGGCTCGAGCCGGTTTCGGGCGGGAAGACGGCCGCGCATGCGCGGTGCGCATGGGCGCGCGAGGACTAGCAAAGGCCTTTGCTAGTAAACTTTCCGATGGAGGGGGCTGCCGAGGACGTCAACCCATCAGTGAGAACAAGCAGCCTGCTTGTCCTCGGAGAACAGCAGATTACTGGGCTTCTGTAGAGAATGAGAGCTATCTTGGAACAACTGTGCATTTCATTGATGAAAACTGGTTTCTTCAGTCGCTGGCTTTTGGAATTTGTAATTGTAAAGAAAGACACACATCCCTCCCGCTCCCATGTCCACCTGCCCGCCCTCTTCTCTTCAAATCTTCAAGTATTTAAATTTACCTCCATTGCACGCAGCTTGGCAGCGTCAGTGAAAACCCTGTCTGACGTCCCACCAGCCTTCCCTTCGCTCGTTCATTCCCTCAGTGACCCGCCTTCTGACGCCATTTCCTTGGGGGCAGGGCACTGAGAGGGAACGAACGAGTGAAGGGAAGGCTGGTGGGACGTCAGACAGCGTTTTCACTGACGCTGCCAAACTGCCTGCAACAGAGGTAAATTTAAATACCGCCGGAGCGCCGGGAATCGGGAGCGAAGGAGGCTGACTGAGGCGCGCCGTGTGGGGCCCCCTTAAGCGCGAGGCCCTATGCGGCTGTCTCGGCCTAAGACCGGCCCTGAGGGGACAACAGAGGCAATAGCGGGACTGGATATGGAGAAGGCGTTCGATAGTATTTCATGGCAGTATCTCTTTTGGGTTTTAGAGCAATACTAGTAAAAAAGGCCCGTTTCTGGAATGAATGAAATGGGCGCTAGCAAGGTTTTCCTGGGAGTGTGTATGTTTGAGAGAGAGAGCCAGAGTGAATGTGCGGGTGTGTGACAGAGTGAGACTGTGTGACAGTGTGTGTGTGAGAATGAGAGTGTGTGACCGGGCCCCCTCCCCTGTTCCTAATGCCCCTCACCCCGTTCCCTCCCCTCCTTTTCCTCCTCCTTCCCACACTTTGGGTTCCTTAAAGTCTATGTACCCCCATGGCCCTAACGCCCAGTATCCAGATACCCCACTGCTTTCCTCCTCACCCCCCCCCCCCCCCCAAGATGTAATACTTTCACGTCCTTCATTTTTAAAAAAAAGTGTCCTATCTACCCTGTGTACAAATGCCCGGCATTCAGATAGTGTTCCTCTCGTAAATTTTCATTCATTCAGAACTTGTCCCCCCCCCCCCCCCCCGAACACTTTTGGTTCCTTCAGTCTTTTAAAACTCTCCTATGTACCCTGTGTGCTAATGGCCAGCATTGAGATTGTTTTCCTTTCCCAAATGTTCATGTCTTTCAGTCATTCAGAACTCCCCCCTCCCCCCCTTTAACACTTTCGGTTCCTTCAGTCTTTTAAAACTCTTCTATCAACCCTGTGTCCTAATGGCCAGCACTCAGATTGTTTTGCTTTGCCAAATTGTCTGTCACTGATGTCACTGAGGTCAGTGTGTGCCTGCCTAGCAGACCACTTCCGGCAGCAGGCATGGTCCCAGGCACATCCTGTTGGAGGTGAGAATTATTATATAGGATGGGGTTCAGGGAAGGTTTCTAGATTGGATCAAAGCTTTATATGAGGGGCCACAGGCCAGGCTCTTGATTAACAACAATTTAACGGAGAGATTTCAACTGCAAAGAGGAACTCGACAAGGGTGCCCCATGTCTCCATTGTTATTCGTATTGGCTATAGAGCCATTAGCAATTAAAATCCGGCAGAGTCAGGAGCTGCGGGGACTTATGATAGGGGGTCAGGAAGTTTGCATTAACCTATTTGCTGATATATTGCTTTACATGGTGGATGCGCCAAAGCACTTGGATGAGGCCTTGTCGTTGGTGAGAGTTTTGGGGGAAATATCGGGGCTAAGAGTTAATTGTGAAAAGTCGGAACTTCTTTTACTGACCGGTAATTCCTATGCGTTGGGCTGTGGGGGGCTAGCTATACTGCCGGTGCAGGGCCACATGAGGTACTTGGGTATATATTTAAGCACGAACGAGGAAGAAGTGTATAGGAAAAATATGGAGGAGTGGCCTAGTGGTTAGGGTGGTGGACTTTGGTCCTGGGGAACTGAGGAACTGAGTTTGATTCCCAGCACAGGCAGCTCCTTGTGACTCTGGGCAAGTCACCTACCGCATTGAGCCTGCCATGAGTGGGAAAGCGCGGGGTACAAATGTAACAAAAAAAAAAAAAATGGTATAAATCGATAAAATAAAACAGGTGTGTTCCAGGTGGATGGAGCTTCCGATTTCCTTGCTTGGCCGGGTGGCGCTGACTAAAATGATATTGCTCCCTAAACTTCTATATCAGTTGCAAGTTATGCCCATTTGGCTTAGACGAAGAGAGGAACGAGTGTTTCGGTCGATTATCAGGGCCTTCATCTGGAGAAATAAAGGGTCTAGGATAGGACATCAGGTGCTCATCTTGCAAAAAGAGCAGGGGGGATTAAATTTACCTGATATACGACTGTACAATGTGGCTGCTTTGATGAGACTGGTATATGAAGGGATAAGTGGGCAGTCTCGGTTTACCCCTTCGGATTGGTGGAATGGATGGTCTTCCCCATATAGGCTCATCAATTTAGTTCATACGCCGCCAGGCCTGGGAACCATGCTTAATAGACAACTCAGCTTCCTTAAGCCTTTGCAACTCGCTTGGAAGTGGTGGCACCAACGTCAGGCTCGCAGTCCCGATGTGTCCCCTTTTTTGAGACTGGTGGGCAATTCAGCCTTCCCGGCGGGTATGGGGAGGTCAAGATTTACAAACTGGGAAGGAGCAGGCTGTTCTACACTGGGACACTTGTTAAACCAGACGGATGGCAGTTTCTTCTCCTTTGCGCAGGTAAAAGAGAAATGGCAAGTAACCAATGCTCAGCTATTGCAGAATATGCAGGCTAGACATTACTGGCAACATATATGAGGGCGACAGGGAGAGCGGGCGACATATGGATATTTAGATATGAAGGTTCTGGATATGCCAGAGGGGGGCAGTCGGTTATCTACTTGGTATAAGCTGGTGAAACTGAATAGTACAGAAGAGGGAGTGGAGAGACTTCTTTTTCAATGGAATGAGGAACTAGGAACACAATACAAGAAATCCACTTTTCAAAATTTGTTTATGAGCTGGTTAAAGCCACAGACATGCAAGAAACACAATTTAAGATTATACATAGGGAATACATTACACGGGAAAGGGGACGGCAAATGCACCTACGGGACACAAATCTTTGTCGAAAGTGTCAGAAGGGAAAAGACACATTTTTACATGCATTTTTGGAGTGTCCACAGTTGACCATTTGGAATAGAGCCTTCCAAGTTATCAACAGGGTAATGCAGTCAACAGTGGAATGGACCTATCCGGCGCTGCTGCTGGGGGAACAGTCAGATTTAATCGCGCAGGGGTTATCATGGCCGCAGCGGAGATTTCTGTATATGGCCACCTTAGCAGTGAAGAAAACAATATTACAGCACTGGATAAGTGAGGAGGAGGTGCCATTAGCCGGGTGGCAGGCAAAAATGATGGAATTAGCCAAATATGAGAGTATGCTGTATCAGACGTCTCACAAAGAGGAATGTAGACAATATGTGGGCATATGGACCAAATTTTTGAAAGAGAATGTGTCACACGATGTATAGGGTACGCCTCAAGAGAGGATGGGGGTGGGAGAATGGGAGTGGGGAAGAGGAAGCCCATAGAGAGTGTGATGGAGGAAGCGAGGGTTTGTGGGGTGAGATGATTGGGGGATGACTGGTGTGTAGTATGGGGAGGAAAACAGAAAAGTCAGCGGCTTCTGGGGTGAGCGGGAAGAAGGTATATATTATTATAGATAAATGTTGATTTTGTATGTTTTCTTTTTGTTTTTTAAGCAAAGAGAGTGGTTGGATTTCCCATGTTGAAGGCTGTAACTGTTTATCATTGATGTTGCTGACACCAATAAAGAGAACTTAAAAAAAAAAAAAAAAAGGAATGTGCAAGTAAGCTTCTTTTAGGTCCAGAGACGTGAGGAATTCTCCTGGCTGTACCGCCGCAATGACGGAGCGCAAGGTTTCCATGTGAAAATGCGCAACTCTTAGTGACTTGTTGACTTTCTTTAAGTCGAGAATGGGCCAAATAGACCCGCCTTTTCACGGCACCACAAAATAAATGGAGTAACGACCGCAGCCGTGTTCAGCGGGAGGCACAGGGATCACCGCTCCAAGGTGCAACAAGACTTGTAAGGTCTCCTCTACCGTCGCCCATTTTACGGCAGTACCACAGCGGGACTCCACAAACACGTCTCTCACCGGTGCACCGAATTCCAATTGGTAACCTTCTCTGATCAGGTCCAGGACCCACTGATTTGAGGTAATCTTGGTCTACTCCTCGAGAAAGAGGGAAAGGCGTCCTCCTACAGCTGTAGAGGAGGAGTGGACCGGCGTCCCATCATTGTGGAGGACGGCCCTGAACTCCTGGCCTTGAGCCTGCCGCTGCGGAGCGTTTGTCTGAGCGAAAGGAGTTCCTCTTCTGAAAATGGGCACGTTGAGTAAACCCAGCAGAGCGCCCCGGGCGATACCTTCTAGCTTCACCCTGACCTCCCGTCACCGAATTAGGAGCTACGGGGAATGGAGCTCCTCTGGTAGCCTTGGCCCGAGGAGCCCCTCTGCTCTCAGACTTCTCCGCAACCGCGGGGGTTGAGCCATGCGGCACTTCCAAGATGGCGCCCGCTGCCAGCTCCATCGAGCGGGAAGAATCATCGCTCGCCATGCTCGTACTGGCTCTACCGTAACAGCACATTTTACAGAGCCCCGCTGCTGATCTGCGCTTGCCACAACGGGAACAGCGCTTAACTCCCTCAGCAGCCATTGCCAAAAAATGGCGGAATAAAATTCAAAATGGCGGCTTCGCGCCAAAATCACCCTGCTCAGAACGCCTTCCACGGGCCCTCCCCGGAGGAGCTGTGTACCACTCTTACCTCAAAGGACCGAGTCCACGAGCTCCGGTCACGCTGCACAGTCAGGAAAAGCCTCAGAAATAGCAGCGCTGTCAAAGCGCAATTTTTTTTTTTTTTTAACGCTGTGAGGAAAGTTGGAGGCAAACAGCTATAGAGGTACTCCAGAGGCAGAAGAGGGTGAGAAAGGCAGGGAAAGGGCGAACCTATATGCCTGCATCCACACAGGGGGAAGAGTAAGGCAGGGGAAAGGGCGAATCTATGTGCCTTTAAAGTGGGCTCCACGTAGCCACAACATCTCTGCTACAACTGGCAAAAGCACAGGAGCCACCCCAGGCAGAATCTTGAAGGAGCTGAACAAGCTGCGTCCAAACCTGCTGGGAGATACAGAAATACTAAGAGGCAGATGGAGCTAGCTGTCCTAGAGGCACTATGGTTTTCAGTGTTCTCTCTCTCTCCCTGCTGGTAGGTGGACACAACCCATTCGTAATGGATTCATCTGCTGCTGATGACAAGGACTAATACAGAGGCATTATAATATTCTTGGTCTTATTCTGCATACCTTTGCTAATAATTCCTAGCATCATTTGCTTTTTTGGCTGCCGCCACACAATGGGCAGAAGATTTCAGCATATTGTCTACAATGGCACCTAGATCTTTTTCTTGAGTGCTGACTCCTAAGGTGGACCCCAGTATCAGCTAACTATGATTTGGATTATTCTTCCCAAAGTGCAAAAAGAATTGCACACAATGTTCAAGGTGCAATACAAAGGCAATATGATATTCTTTGTTTTATTCTCTATTCCTTTCCTAACAATTCCCAACATCCTGTTTGCTTTTTTGACTACTGCAACACATTCAGCAGATTTCAACATATTGTCCAGGATGACACCTAGATTCTTTTACTGGGTGGTGACTCCTAAGTAGAATCTAGCAACATGCTACAATTGGACCGAGACCTACCACATATAAAATTCAGATAACTGGATCTGGTAATAGTTGCCAAGGGTTTTTTTTGTTGTTGTGTTTTGTTTTTGTTTTGTCATTTCTAACAATGCTCATGTTATAAATGTGAATGAACTAGTACAGATATTGGTCTTGGGCGATTGGACTTTGTTGTATCAAAAAGCCTAATCACAGGGTGGGCACAACAGCTCATCTCCTGAAACGCAGTACCCCTTGGATCTCATTTAGCAATTGAGTTTCCATGGGCTTCCCCTGCCCTATTTCAGATGTTCCTGACATCTGCAGAACAAAGTTACAGGTTTGAAAAAAAAGGACTGTAAGCCTCACACATTTTGCAAGGTAGTTCATAATGTATTATGTATGGAAGTACAGAGATCAGCCTACAAATTATACCAACTAAAACAGAAAGTTACCAATATTTTATTCACTTAAGCAGTGAACACATTTTTCTAAGTCCTCAGCAAGGATGAATGGAACTCAAACATATCTGGACCAGAAAAAAAAAGGTCTCTTTAAAATTGCATCTAAGATCTGATGATGTCAAAGGCACAAAAAAAAACACCTTTATCGTATGCCACTGATCACACTTCCAGTATGATTTCAAAAGGTGAACAACCAGTAACCCAAAACCTACCCCCCCCCACTCAATTCTTGAAGTGAAAGTGATACAGATGTGTAAGTGATATTTCTATATTTCATTAAAAGCCTAGAGATGCCACCCAGGGACAGACTCATGCTTGTTCAGCTGCAATTCTTTTACAGCCACGAATCTCGGTTTTATTTGCCCGATCTGCTCAAAATTATTACTTTTAATCTCGGTTTTATTTGCCCGATCTGCTCAAAATTATTACTTTTGAAATATTTTCCTACAGGAAAGGGCTGATTAATTTCATCACTTTTTCCCTCTTTTTTTTTTTAATCTTGACAGATAGCATTACGTTTGGTTAACCCAGCACAGCTTTTTATAATAGAGACCTCTAGAAATCACCAAAATCTATCTTTCCAGTGCCCATTGTTAACTCACGCCAGCTTTTGTCCTTACAGTGGTTCAGAAGGAATTTATTTACTTTAAACATTGCCTTTGATTGAGTAAATTAAAAACTGCTGTAATTCACCCACCAAGTTTATCCTCCCTCTGGTAGGAAAACAAAAAGCTTGCCATTTTACTTTTAAAATTATTAACAATATATTTTAAGAAACAAAAGAATCATGACATTATGTTGAAAAAAATCTCGTAGATGCTAAAAAATCATCTTATTTTCTTTTCCATGTTAAAAAATTACTGAAATTTCGAGTGTCAAGGTCCAATTAAGAGGGCAATTTTAAAGTCATTTTTCAAATAGATCAATGCTTTATACATAAACAATACAAAAAAAATGAAAGACAGCTTGTATCTAAAAAACTTATAACAATTTTTTATGACATTTTTTGTGGACTTCAGTATGGGGATCAGCCAGTTTTATTCTTGTTCTGTTCTGAGTTCACCCAATATCGTGACTGGCTCTTGTTAATCTTTGTTGTTGTTGTTTATACAATTAACTGAACTTCAAGTGAGAAACATCGCTCTTCCTTCTTTCCAAACAAATGCTTCAATATAAATACTGGTGTATGATATTACTTAGCTTCTAATGTCAGCTGTGGAGGGTCTCTTCGGTCCGATGTGAATCATGTTTCACCAGCTAGCAGCTTTATCAAGGATCAATATAAATACTGGTGTATGATATTACTTAGCTTAAGTCGACATGTATGCTTTGGCAACGAGAGAGGGGTTGATCCTTGATAAAGCTGCCAGTGCAGCTCCCCAACCCAACTTGTTAGTGTCCATTGTCACCACTTCAATTGTGTTATCAGAAAGAGAGCTCCGACAGTCAAATTTCTGAGCAATAACAACCACTGCATACTCCGTATAGCAACCAGCGTCCAAGGAAGATGAAAGTTGTACTTCTGTAACACCGAAAAACAGCGACCAAGATGAGAATCCTGTAAAGGCCGCATATGAGCCCTTGCCCATGGAACCACTTCCATCGTAGCCGTCACTGACCCCAAAACTTAAAAGTAGTACCAGACTCTGGGCTGGCAGTGACTGAGGAAAAGATGAATCTGTTGAACCAGCTTTGACCTCCTGCATTCTGTGAGAAAGATTCCCTTCCTTGCTGTGTATAATAAAATTTCTAGACACACCAGTGTCTGCAATGGAGTTAGTCTGCTCATCTTGAAATTGATCACCCAATCCAACAACTGCAGATGGACAAACTTCTGTTGCCGCCACTCTCTCTGAATAGTTCAACACATGAATGAGGCAGTCAAAAAGATATAAGTACATAAGCATAAGTACATAAGCATTGCGATGCTGGGACAGACCAAGGGTCCATCGAGCCCAGCACCCTGTCACCGACAGTGGCCAAAAGAACAAGCAATTTGTCCCGCCCATCCTAGAAATACTGTATTATTCCCTCGTCCATTCAATAACATTCTATGGCTTTTTCCTCCAGCAAGCCATCCAACCCTTTTTTGAAGTCCACTAAGTTAACCGCCTTAACCACCTTTTCAGGCAGCGAATTTCAGAGTTTAACTACTCGTTAAGGGAAGAAAAATTTCCTCTTATTTTAAATTTACCACACTGCAGCTTCATCGCATGCCCCCTTGTCCTAGTATTTTTGGAAAGCATAAACAGACGCTCCACATGACCCGTTCCATTCCACTCATTATCTTATAGACTTCTATCATATCTCCCCTGAGCCGCCTTTTCTCCAGGCTGAAGAGCTCCAGCCTCTTCAGCCTATCCTGACAGGGAAGTAGTCCCACCCCCTGTATCATCTTTGTCGCCCTTCTCTGCACCTTTTCCAATTCCACTATGCCTTTTTTGAGGTGCGGCGACCAGAATTGAACACAATACTTGAGGTGCGGTCGCACCATGGAGCGATACAATGGCAGAATATTATCCTTATTTTTGTTTTCAATCCCTTTCCTAATGATACCCAACATTCTATTTGCTTTCCTAGACACAGCAGCACATTGAGCAGAAGTTTTCAACGTATCATCTACGACGACACCTAGATCCCTTTCTCGGTCCTTGACTCCCAACGCTGAACCTTGCATGACGTAGTTATAGTTTGGGTTCCTCTTTCCGACGTGCATCACTTTGCACTTGTTCACATTAAACGTCATCTGCCATTTAGATGCCCAGTCTCCCAGTCTCGTAAGGTCCTCTTGTAGTTTTTCACAATCTTCCTGCGATTTGACTACTTTGAATAACTTTGTGTCATCGGCAAATTTGATTACCTCACTAGTTACCCCCATTTCTAGGTCATTTATGAATATGTTAAAAAGCAGAGGTCCCAGCACCGATCCCTGAGGGACCCCGCTAACTACCCTTCTCTATTGCGAATATTGACCTTTTAATCCTACTCTCTGTTTCCTATCTTTCAACCAGTTTTTAATCCACAGTAAGACACTACCTCCGATCCCATGTCCCTCTAACTTCCTCTGTAGTCTTTCATGAGGGACTTTATCAAACGCCTTATGAAAATCTAGATACACAATATCAACCAGCTCACCTTTGCCCACGTTTGTTTACCCCTGGCACTGAAAAAAGGCTGCCGCCACCACCACCACAACCTTGGTAAACATTCTTAGTGCCTTGGCGAGACTAAAGGGCAAAGCCATGAACTGGAAGAGATGGCCCAGCACTGCAAAATGTAGAAACCTCCAATGTGGCAGCCACATGGGTAATTGCAAGTACACCTCCTTGACATCGAGGGCGGTGAGAAATTCTCCAGCCTGAACCAAGGCTAAGACTGCTCTTAGCATTTTCATGTAAAAGCGGGACTCTGAGAGGAAGAAAGGGTTTTAGACATAAGCACCACCACGCTGGGAAAAGACCAAAGGTCCACCAAGCCCAGCACTCTGTCTCCGACAGCGACCAATCCAGGCCCCAAGAACCTGGCAAAAACCCAAAATTTAATAACAATCAATGGACTTTTCCTTCAGGAATCTATTCAGACCCCCTTTAAACTCAGCAAGGCTAGCTGCCGTCACTACCTTTGAGACCTAAGGCTGGACAAAAGGTGCCTTCCTTCCTCGGGACAATGAAGTAGACCGAGTATTCGCCTTGTCCCTGTTCAGCATGGGGAACTGGAACAGTCGCACGGAGCGCCAGCAAGGAATCTAGTGGCCTGAACTTCCCTTTCGACAAAGAGACTGTAAGAAGAGAGGAATGACAAGGCGGGTAAATTCCAACTTGTAACCTTCTGTAAGAGTATACAGAACCCACCTGTCTGAAATGATTTTGGCTCATACCTTCTGAAACTCCTGAAGACATCCTCTCACCAGAAGAAAAAAAAAGAGTGGACCAGACTCGTTATCACTGAGAAGTTCAGGAGGCATTGGGCGCTCTAGCTGACTGAGAGGACTTCCTGTTTGCCTGAAAGGAAGATTGGCTGCCTGAAATTGGGACTTCTGAGCATATTGCTGATGACAGGCCATACATAGTAACATAGTAGATGACGGCAGTTAAAGACTTGTACAGTCCATCCAGTCTGCCCAACAAAATAAGCTCACAGTTTAAGGTATGATGAGATACTACATAGGCGCTTAGCGACCATCAAAGGGTTAATCCTGCCCTGCTGACCATATACATGCCTCCCTTTCATTTTTCATACTTTCCACAAATAACCAATTACAACTATGGAAGCTCAATAATAATTTGCTGGCAAATAATCATTGCTAGGACACATGTCATTCAATAATATTTCAACCTTAACAATACTGGCAAAGAGGATTGTAATTTTCTGGGATGCCATTAAGACCATATAATTATTTTCAAAGCACAAAACATAGGAAAGAAAAAATTATGTTATCTGATAATTTTCTTTCCTTTAATCATACCAGTCTAATCCAGACTAACAGGTTACGTCCATCCACCAGTGGAAGAAACAGCCCCAAACACCTCGTCCCCCTAGGACATCGTGCAGCCTGGAATGCTCAGCATTTCAAATAGCGAAGTAATCTGCTGTCTCGAAAATCAAGATCAAGAGCCCCCTGAGGACAGACAACCAGAGGCTTTACTTCTCCTTCAGCAACCGTTGTGGCTTAGTTTCCCCCTGTTCTTTCACCAACTTACTGAGATCTTCTCCAAACAGTCACTTGCCCCAAAAGAGCAGTTTAACTAGATGTGACTTTTAGACTACATCCGCTGCATAATGCTGCAACCAGAGCAGCTGACACGCCGTGACAGCCAAAGACATACTGAAGGCCGTTACCCGTTACTCCCATCTCTAGGTCATTTATAAATATGTTTTAAAAAAGCGGTCCCAGCACAGACCCCTGGGGAACCACACTAACTACCCTTCTCCATTGAGAATACTGACCATTTAACCCTACTCTCTCTGTTTTCTACCTTTAAACCAGTTTTTAATCCACAATAGAACAATATCTCCTATCCCATGACTCACCAATTTCCTCTGGAGTCTTTCATGAGGTGCTTTGTCAAACGCCTTCTGAAAATCCAGATATACAATATTGACCGGGTCACCTTTATCCATATGTTTGTTCACCCCTTCAAAGAAATGTAATAGATTGGTGAGGCAAGATTTCTCGTCACTAAATCCATGCTTTTGAATATGCTCTGTAATTTTGTTCTTTATAGTTTCTATCATTTTACCTGGCACCAACGTCAGGCTCACCGGTCTATAATTTCCCAGATCACCTCGGGAACCTTTTTTTTTTTTAAATTGGCGTTACATTGGCCACCCTCCAATCTTTCGGTGCTTGATTTTAAAGATAAATTACATATTACTAACAATAGCTCCGCAAGTTCATTTTTCAATTCTATCAGTACTCTGGGATGAATACCATCTGGGCCAGGCAATTTGCTACTCTTCAATTCGTCAAATTGTGCCATTACAGCTTCCAGGTTTATAGGGATTTCAATCAGTTTCTCTGACTTGTCAGCTTTGAATACCATTTCTGGAACCAGCATCTCTCCCAAATCTTCCTCGGTGTAGATTGAAGGAAAAAATTCATTTAATCTCTCCGCTATGGCTTTGTCTTCCCTGAGTGCCCCTTTTACCCCTCAGTCACCTAGCGGACTGATTCTTTTGTCAGATTCTTGCTTTAAAAATTTTACTATGTGTTTTTGCCTCCAACACAATCTTTTTTTTCAAAGTCCCTTTTTGCCTTCTTTATCAGCGCTTTGCATTTGACTTGCCATTCCTTAGGTTGTTTCTTATTATTTTCAGTCGGATCCTTCTTTAATTTTCTGAAGGATTTTCTTTTAGCTCTAATAGCTTCCTTCACCTCACTTTTTAACCATACCGGCTGTCGTTTGGTCTTCCTTCCTCCTTTTTTTAATACATGGAATATATTTGGCCTGGGCAATGGTATTTTTGAACATATTTATGCCTGATATAATTTTTTTTTCAGTGTTCTTCTCATTTTATCATTGTCTCCTTTTTGAAAGTTAAGTGCTAACATATTGGACTTTTGGGGTGTACTTACTCCAAAGCAGATACCAAATCTGATCACATTATGATCACTGTTATGAAGCAGCCCCAGCACCATTATCATGACTGAGGATTATTTTGAGCCACCTCTGTATTGAAGGCTTGCCTTACGAATAGGTGTGTCTCCTTTTTTTACCAAGGTTTTTTTTCTCCACTTTGTAATATTTGAGCAATCCTTCTGATACAGAAGATTTGTGTAGAAGTGAGTATTGTTGTTGTGAGATTAGAATTCGACAGATTCCTTTTGTAACTGGTAATTGAAATCACCCATTATTATAGTGTTTCCCAATTTGCCAGCTTTCCTAATTTCTGTTTGTCCTATCCTGGAGGACGGAAGTCCAGCCCTACAAGAATACCCCTTCCTGGAATGTTTATTTTATTTGACTCTGTTCACACTTTCCAAAAACACTAGGACTAGAAAGCATGCGATGAAACTACAGTGTAGTAAATTTAAAACAAATTGGAGAAAATCTTTCTTCACCCAACGCATAATTAAACTCTGGAATTCGTTGCCGGAAAACGTGGTGAAGGCGGTTAGCTTAGCAGAGTTTAAAAGGGGGTTAGACGGTTTCCTAAAGAACAAGTCCATAAACCACTACTAAATGGACTTGGGAAAAATCCACAATTCCAGGAATAACATATATAGAATGTTTGTACATTGGGAAGCTCGCCAGGTGCCCTTGGCCTGGATTGGCTGCTGTCGTGGACAGGATGCTGGGCTCGATGGACCCTTGGGTCTTTTCCCAGTGTGGCATTACTTATGTACTTTATAACAAATCGCAACTCCCTCCTCTCCAATTTGATCCTATCATTGCGATACAGTTTGTACCCTGTTAATACAGTGTCCCATTGATTGTTCTCTCCATCAAGTATCTGAGACGCCTATTATATCTACCTCATCATTTAGTGCTATATACTCTAACACTCCCACCTTATTTTTTTACACTTCTAGATTTGTATACAGGCACTTCAAATTGTGTTTTTTTCCTTGGATCTACAAGCTGCTTAGAAGTTGATGGGGATAATGTGCATCCTTTATCCTGCTCTCTCATTAAGCACACCTGGCTTACTTTCAGCATTGTTGAAACCTCTCTACTGGGATTCCCTAAATGTCCTGTTTCAGTAGTATCCTTCAAGGATACTCCACACTGAACCATGCACAGCTAGGCAACTGTCAGTTTCCCCTCCCCAACCCCCATTCTATTTTAAAAGCTGCTCTATCTCCTTTTTAAAAGTTAGCGCAAGCAGCCTAGTACCATCCCGGTTAAGGTGGAACCTATCCTTTTCGAACAGTCTCCCACTTCCCCTGAATGCTGTCCAGTTCCTAAAAAAATCTAAATCCCTCATCACTGCACCATCGTCACAACCATGTGTTGAGACTTCAGAGCTGCCTTTTGGGTCCTGCGCATGGAATGGGGAGATTTCTTAAAATGCTACCCTGGAGGATCTGAACTTCAGCTTTCCACCTAAGAGCCTAAACTTGGCTTCCAGAACATCACTCTCACATTTTCCTATGTTATTAGTACCCACATGTACCAAGACAGCCAGCTCCTCCCCAGCACTATCTAAGATCCTGTCTAGGTGATACGTGAAGTCCTCCACCTTCATACCAGACAGGCAAGTGACCATGTGATTCTCACAGCCACCAGCCACCCAAACTATCTATAAGCCTAATGATCAAATCACCAACTACAACAGCTATCCTACCTCTTCCCGCCTGGGCAGAAGTTCTTAGAGACATATCCTTGGTGTGAGAGGATAGTGCATCCCCTGATGGGTAGGTACTGGCTACAGGTGTACTTCCTACTTCACCAGGGTGATTCTCTCCATCTAGATCTCTCTCCTCCAAGGAAGCACAGAAGCTGCCAGACTGGAGGTGGGACTTCTCTACAATGTCTCTGTAGGTCTCCTCTATATACTTCTGTCTCCCTCATCTCCAATTCTGCTACTCTAGCCTCAAAAGAACGGACCTGTTCCCTGAGAACTAGGAGCTCTTTGTTCGGGTACACACATATAACCTCTTACAAACTGGAAAATAATCATACATGTGACATTCAAAGCAAAAGACTGGATAGCACCCCTCTCACTGCTGGACTGCCGTCTTCATCTTAGTATTTTTGAGTTTTTCAATAATTTAAAACTTACTAAGGATACTAGTCTAATATAGCTTATATGGTATATTGTGTGATTTATTTAGTGTTTTCTTCCTAGAAAGTAATGAAATGTAATTAAAACTCTGTAAGAGGTCTCCTCTCTTGTTATCCTAATTAGAATAACTGACTACAAATGAAGAACTGTGCTAGGGGTGGGACTGAAGACTAAACTAGGCCCTGCTTCATTATCTGTTAATGTTGTAGGCTGTGGCAGAAAGTTCAAGTTTTAAAACTATAGGGGAAAGGGTTTTATACTAAGGAAACTAAGCTGTGCTGCAAAACTAAAGTTAAATGTTTATACTGGGGGTTTCCTGTGACTATCAGCTCTGTATTCCTTATTTGAACTGGCTAAGCTGTGCTGCAAAACTAAATGGGGTTTCCTGTGACTATCAGTTCTGCTCTAAACTGATGCTACGGTAAACTCTAGAAGAGTCCCTTGCTAGCCTATGAAACTGTAATAGAGACTTTAAATGCTAAACAGCTCACTGATGGGAAGCTTTATTCTTTGTATTACACTGCACTAACCAGATGGGGAAAACACTGGACTGTTTCTGTTGGTTTCATGTTAAGCCCCTGACACAGCCTTTGAGAGGATGAAACATGGTCTTGTTTGGCGGTTACGGAAAAGTTATTTGCTGATTTTATGTATTTGCATTAAATAAATTTTGTTTTATTTTACCACGTGGGTCTGCTTTTCTGCTGTCTGTATGTGTTTGCAGGGGTGGCCACAGGGGGAAAAGAAAATCAGGAGACAGAAAGGAATGGAAGTAATTGTCTCTTTAGCAGAAGCTTGGCTTGTCTTCTGTGGATATGTCAAAGATTATTATGCTACAGCACACAGTGATAATAGCAGACCAGCTCTGGAGTATATCAGGATCAGAGCTGTAAAATTGACTCGAAACTTTGGAAACTCTACAGTAGATGGTTTAAGGTTCCCTTCTTGATGTTGGTTCCTCTCACAAATGAACTGTAAAAAGCAGCAACATAATATTTAAAAGTAAACCCTCTTGATAATTTTAATTGATTAAAATCACAGTCATTCAGTAGGTCACTTTTCTGTTCTTCAAGGCAGTTTTCCAGTTCTCCATCGAGAAATAATCTATTGTAAGAATTTACTAAGATTAACATAGTGATTTACCAAAGACTGCTTGCAATAATGTTAGTATATTATGAGAGACACTAGCTTAAATGCACAGCAAAAATGAAATATTGTAATGTATTTATTTAATGAATTCTGATGGAGACAAGAAAAAGACCAGAATTACGCCTATGTTTAATAAGGTCCGCTATAGGCGCATTAGCATTTTTAACACGTGTAAATGGTTTACGTGTGTTAAATGCTAACACGCCCATAGAAAAGTATGGTTGCATTAGAGTTTAACATGCTTTAACTTTAAAGGCACGTTAAAAACACTAACGCACCTTAGTAAACATACCCCTTAGTTTAGTTCGGCTTTTTTTTTTTCTTATTTCTAAATTTTTGGCTGTAGGTGCATCTCATGGTAGGCTAGTATTGCTGGGACTTGGAGGGTCATGCAGCAGTTTGATGTCATTCACTAGTTTGGGCCCTGAGAAGAGGAGCTTGCACTACTAGCTCATGCAAGCTGACAAAGCTATTTTAACTTCCTCCCCCCCCCACCCCCCCAGTAACTGTTACATTGAACCTAGAACTTAAACTTATATTGTTTACTGTATACTGAACAGTTTCACTGTAAGTTATTACTAATTAATGTTAGCTAATCTTTTGATAACATACTGCTAAATGTAATCTGCTTTAGAACTTGTTGGTAAAGCAGGTTATAAATGCCAAATTCAATTAAACTCATAGCACACATTTACCTTAAAGCATTACAGAACTAGCAGTTAAAATATATTCCAATTTTTATTGCAATTTAAAATCACTTTACAAAGAAAAGATCCATGGAAATGCTATCAGGAAATTCAACAAAAAAGAAAAAAAAATCAAAGAAAATATCACATTACATAAAGCAACTAGTCCACATCACAGGGCGTAACTAATGTCTAACGTCAACATCCAATACCAAGGACGTTAAATATCTTAACCCACTTAAACTAGCTCAACTCACAGAAAATAAGGTATTTGCAGATGATTTTTCAGAAAGAAAATTATCAAAGATTAGTTAGGATCCAGAAAAGTACAAATTTAACTATTCCCTTCATATGTAAGCAAACATGCGGAAACTTAAAAAAGGAGGCCCCAAGGGCCAATACTCGAGACTTAAGCTGGAGGAAAGCCTTCCTAGGCAACTATGTAAACGAGACATCAGGAAAGATATTAAATTTCTGGTCATAGAAATCATCATATTTTTTAATCAAAGAATACATTTCAAAATATTTCACTTATGCATCTCAGACTGTAATGAAACCAGAAGTGTAGAACATGTTGGGAATATCATCCTGAGATATAAGAAAACAGACAAACTATCTACAGGTGCAATCCAATCAAAAGCACCTTCCTCTGCAGTACCTATTCTGGATCTCTTAAACAAAAAAATCTTAAACGACAGCAATTCTTACACTAGAAGCAGCAGACTGTAAAGTTCCAATCTGGGATTCCATTTTCACACAGTGCTCATCCATAGCTGCCAATTTATCATCATGTTCCGATAATTTAGATACTAACTCCTCAGAAAATTTAGCAACACATATTAAAGTCTCCTTCAGCGCTGCCTGTATTCGTTTGAAAACCATCCAGAAAGCCTTCAGGTTAATCTCCTTTTCCACTGTAGCTGGAACTGAATTATTCACATCAGACATAACAGAGCTTAAATTAAGCACACAAGAAAAAGGGTTGTAAGCCTGAGGCATCGAGTCATTGGAATACCTGAGGTCCCCTTCAGGTACGCACCCACAGCCACGTTCCGTAGTAAGGTGACTTTCTTATAGGGCTGCATCGTTAATGACTGATGTCATCAGTGCGCCTCATGTCCATCCATAGAGATGCCTGCTCAGATGTTGAGAGACAGCACAACACGATCTTCTGCCAACTAGGATAACTCCCTATCAATGTATTCCTATTTCTATTCCATGAAATCTTAACAATATTAATCTCAGTGGAGAACATCACTAAAACAATCTAGTACATAAAATACCTAAAAACAATAATGATTAAAAGTCCACATCAGATTTTAAACAAAGGAGCCATACACTTATGAAAATAATGTTTAACTGCTTCCGAAACCACATATAATTTTACTCCAACCTAAGAGCAGTGGGAAGGGTATGCCAGATAGAAGGCCTCAGCACACCAAAAAGGCCATTCTACATATCAAAATGAACATATCTGAGACTAAACCCAGATTGCTGTTTAACCCTAACCTTAGCCAGATAAGTTGGACTGCATTTTTCAAAACCAAAATAATCATACTACAAATCTTAAAAACAATCCACAGGGCAAATGGTATCCGACGAAAACTTCCACAAAAGAGAGAAACATGTTCCCCGGGGCCACAATAAGACACCATTCTCGCTGCTGTATTTTGGACTAACTGCAGTGGTCCCAGAGGGGCCACAGAGAGACCACATAAAAGAGAACTGCAATAATCTAAATCGCTCAAAAATCGATATATACAATACCGCACAAAAATTCACATGGGAGACATAATACTAAATTTCTCTCATTAGTCATAACTTAAAATAGCAACGTCTTACTGTCTCCTTAATGTATGCCTTGAATTGCAACTGAGAGTCCAAAAGCACCCCAAGAAGATTCCATCACAATTGGAATCTCAATATGCTTGATTTTAAGAGAGCATAAAGTTGGAGCTTCACAAAGAAGCTAACCCATATAATTTCAATCTTCTGGACATTTATAATTGAACAGTTTGGAACCATCTAGGTCTTAAAGAAAAATAACCTCCCCAGGACCTCTGCAACCTCTTTTGTAGGTATAAATAAAAGATACAAACAGAACAATAAACATATTAAATAGAATTGGAGGTAACACACAGCTCTGTGGTACATCAAAATGAACTGGTTAGCAGTCCGAAGAAGTCTCATACTTCGGAAGAATCCCACAGCACAAGCTAAGTTTTGTTCCTCAAACAAATTCTTTTGCTTACAGGGGCAACGTCATTCAAAATAAAGGCTAAGCTCATATTCCATTTATCTACTAACGCCTCTGGTTCACTACCCTCAGGAGAAAAGCCATTTATAAAATAACTACCCCATAAGTTCCTCTATGACATGAAACCTGTGCCTGCCTCTGCTCTCAATCTTTACTTCTACCCTGATCCGGGAAAAAAAAAAGGTAATAGAAAAATGATGAGACCAAGGAATTTCCAGATAAGATGCTGCCTGTAGACCCACATTAGAGCCACCCCTGGGTATACAGAAATAGTAACGCCTGCATGGGACCCACAATATGTGTTGGGAAAGCTAATCTGCTAAGTGTATGTTAATACAGCCATAGCCTCGAAGAAAATTCAACAACCATGGAAGACCCCAGAGTCTTAACATGAACATTAAAGTTGCCAGTAACAACAAGGGGCTCCAAATCAATCTCCATATCTGTAAAAATGTCTACTAATACAAATAACTCAATAGCTGCCCAATCAGGAGGCCTATAGATTCCAGTGGTTTCCAAACCTGGTCCTGGAGGTACCTCAGACATGGAAGAGATCTGAATACACTGCATGAAAATCTCTCTTATGAATATTCATTGTGGATAGCCTGAAAGCCTGTGTGGGGTACCTCCAGGACCAGGTTTAGGAACCACTGCTTATAGATCAAGAACATCAACCGTCCCCACACACAATAAAAAGCCCCTCATATCCCTCCTCCAAATGCATTTTCACTTTCACAGGAGCAAGATTAAATTTAAACAGTATCATCAACCCACCCCCTTTATCCTTACTAAACAAACACATAAAAGAGTACACCAGAGGAGAAAAATAATCAGCAACCAGAGTATCACAGCAGGAGTAAGTCATGACTCAACAATAAAGCAAAACTCTGACTATTCCTCAGACATTAAATCAAAAAATAAATTCCCCCTCATATCGAACAAAAAAGAGCATTCACATACATTTTTTTTTTACCTCCTTTGACACGGAGAAAATGGATGAGAAAATGAACTCAATAATGGAAGGTGACTCCTCCTCGATAAACTCTTCCAGAGCCATATTTTCCCCTCTCCCAATACAACTGAAATCTGTGTACCCATACAAATCCACCCAAAGACTGTTTTCTTCTTTCACTGGGACTCCCTGGCAGCGGGGGAGGAAGGGAGAGGGAACACAACCTAACAGTACCTCTGAACACAAGAAATCTCAGAAAATCAACAGCAGACACTCCCATAACATCAATATCGACTCCTAACTCCATCCTATATTAATGGGGCTTGCATGGAAATCTATTTCTCTTTCTTGCAAGACAGCTGAGAATTTCTAAGAAAGTCTATGTCTGAATTAAAGAAACTCTATTGCACCATAACCTAAAAAAATGAAGACTCCCCCAGTGTATCAAGATTGGCATTCCTCTTCTGGATATATTTTTTGTATTTTTTTAAGATAACAGGTTTTCAGATTCTCTTGTAAGCAGAAAAGAACTATGGTAACTTGCATATCAAAAAATAGTATGTCATTTACTGAATACCAGTTCTGTATGGAGATTATTTCTGCCTTCCTTTTCTTCTCTATTTGCAAGATCTGATAAAAATCAATATTTTATTTCATGCAAACAAAAACACAATCAAATTTAAAGACTTCCATTATGTTTTTGCAATCCTTTTACAGTAAAACGTTTTACAGCATAGAGACCTTTTGCCAGGCTGTCCATTTTCTAATTCAGTCTGTTAATCATCTCTTTACTGATCACAATACTTCTAAAGAAATGTGTGCCCAATATGGAAACATTTCCAGTATACCGCATTACACACTTCACCATCAAGCCACATACCGAGAACAGCACAGCCAAAAAAAGGCAACCTTCCCTCCTCCCTGCAAAATTTTATGAACCACTTTAATTAGTTAAAATAATAAAATCTTGCTGTTCCATGACTCGAACTGAAACATACAAGTCCACACCAAAGGTTCGAATTTTTTTTTCTTTTTTAATTTGCATGTGTTCCAGCCCTTGCTCAGAGGATGTGGTCTACATGCATTCCATACTTTCATACAAGCAACTCTCACAGGAATACTCATTATGGTTCATATTTAAATAGCCACAAGTAACCCATTTTTGAGACACACATTCTAAGTTGATGTTTCCACAACAGAACTGATTCTTCACATTTTTGTTACAGACTTCAGAATGAGTTCAGCGAAAGACAGGAAAAGCATGTTTGCAATTATCTGGACATTTGTTTTTCCTACATTTCCCCCCATTTGATTCCTTCTTTTTTTTTAATAATACAGATTTCTTTTCTCTAACTATTGTGTAGGAGGAGAAGGAAAATGACAGCAGAACTGTAGAAGAGATCCGTCACAAATGTCATCATCATAAAGAATACTATTTGACATAGCTAGATTGAGACCCATGCCTGCCCAAATAATATCCCTTGACTTGACACATGCACTGTATGATCAGTCTCCAAAGGTAAAACTGCACATATTTGTAACTGAAATGACAGGTGATTATGTCCATATGGAAAAGGCAGAATTTCTCCTGCAGCATCCTAAAGATATTGGAATGGAGTTTAAAGATGCCTGAATCTTTCGCTGTCCCTGGGAAGTGCTCTGTTCAGACCAGAGTTTTATCAGTTTTTATCATTTCAGGCAGTATTGTATGGAAGTGCCTGCTAATACTACAGCACATCCCCCCTCCCCAATCAGTTTATATACCCAATTATTAAAATGTTGCACATAAAGAATTTTATTTTCATCTTGGATAATTTTTTTCTAATTTAAATACAAATGTGAATTCATTGATGCCTCAAGCTGCTGTTTTGCAAGTTGTAAGGACTCTCTAGCTCTCCACCACAAAATAGAGGCACTTAAGATGCTCAAAGGGCTAAAAATTTATATTACTAAAATCTTTCCTAAATCCAGGAGTTTATATTGAAGCACAGGACTTGAAAGAAACTTTTGTTTTTTGTTTTTTATGAAAATTGTCTGTTTCAAATTATTATTTTCCTTCTTTTAAATTAGTAAAAGGACAGAAGGAAGGTTTCGATGTGATACATTGGAAGTCAATTTAACATCTTTTTTGGAATTATTCCAAGATGAAATTTAGTCATATCTGTCAAATTGCCTTTCCTTTAGTCCTGTCATAACAGTCTGAGCAAGTGGATTGTGTCCCCTTTCCTACCAGCAGACGGAGGTAGAGAAAATGATTTTTCCACTGATATCACCAGTACATGCCACTGCTAAAGCAGAATAAGGTCCAGCATGTCACAACCTAACCCCATCTGATTACTGCACAGAAATTTTAATCCTTACAACATGAATATGCACCATTAGAGTGTGAAAGCAGAGGCAACTCCAGTAATTTTTTAAGTTTCTATTGAACTGTTTTTGATGCATTAAGCAATTTTCAGTAAGAGGTTTTTTTTATGCCAATGATTAGTCATTTGACAGACCAACGTTACTGAGTCTAGGCTCACTGAGATTTTTTCCTCTTAAGGTATAATCTTATTTTCTTTTCCATGTTTTATTTTGTTTGATTTCTATTGATAACCTTTAAGAGTGGACTAACACGGCTACCACACCTCTCTACTTTCCTCTTATCTGAAGTGCTTTCATGCAGATAAGATATATACTGCTGTTTGTGTTTTTAGGTGAAGGTTTGGACATTAAAGCAACTTTGTAATAGTATTCCACTTCCTTTTGGTATAAATTTACACTAACAACAATACAGCCAAACCAAGTATTAAAGCAGAAAAGCTGAAGAAATATGTATGAAAATTAGAGGAACAGTATTCCTTCCTAACTACAATAAAATGCACTACTACTACTACTATAAATCACTTCTATAGCGCTACCAGTCGTACGCAGCGCTTTACAATTGAACATGAAGAAGACAGTCCCTGCTCAAAAGAGCTTAAAATCTAAATCAGGACAGACAGACAGGACCAAAAAGGAGAAGGGAAGGACAGACAGAAGGACACATAAGGATAAGATAAAAGATACAAGTCAGGAGTTGAAAGCAGCATCAAACAGGTAGGCCTTTAGCCTGGATTTGAAGGCTGCGAGGGATGGATCTAGACGTAATGGCTCAGGAAGCCTATTCCAGGCATAAGGTGCGGCGAGATAGAAGGAGCGGAGTCTGGAGTTAGCGATTGAGGAGAAGGGTGCAATGCACTACTCCAGTAAACTAATTACCAGCTATCTAGAAATTCTGTAACAGTTACAGATAGACAGCCCAAAGGTTAATGACATCTAACCTAAAAAAAAAGGTTACTCTAGACTTCTGAGCAGCACTGGTCTAAGATCAAAGTCATTCACAATCCATTTGATTAAAAAACATGGCATCATCCCAGCTGACAAATGTAATGGAACACAGACTAATGTATGCCATTTAAGTGTAAAATCTTTCTTTTTTGGGAAGCTTGCCAGGTGCCCTTGGCTTGGATTGGCCGCTGTCGTGGACAGGATGCTGGGCTCGATGGACCCTTGGTCTTTTCCCAGTATGGCATTACTTATGTTCTTAATTGTACACAAAAGTCAAGGACACTACTTGATGTTCAAGTGATTACTTAAAATAAATACTAATAGAAATCCTGCAAAAACAATTTTCTCATGTCATTAAACATTAACAAAAAAGGGCCACAGTCTCCATAAAGTCCTTGTTCACCTTAAAGGTTGGTCGACAAGATATTTGTCTCCCCTATTACATGACTTCTACGATTTTATTTCCATTTCATTCATTTTTTATATTTCTCTATCCTTGCAAAAACACTCAGGATGGAGTGCATAAAAAATGCATTTAATCCATTTCATTCTAGTCTTGTTCCCAGGTTATTCGAAAGAGTGGTTAATACTGGTGATATGGGCCTCCGACATCCCCTCAGCATAAGTTCTCCAATATGAACAACACAAAAACAAGAAACCACCACACGACTATATTTGGGTTAATTTTGAAGCGATACCTGATAGGTTTCTGTTCTCTTAATAAGGCTTCCAGATTCTTCTCATAGTGTTCAGCCACCACCACTAGCCTTTCTGTTTAATTGTACAAAAAAAAAACACCAGTTATTAAAATACAGATATAAAAGGTTTTATCATCAGCACAGCATCTTGCTTGGTATAAATTAAGAAGCAAACAGCAAAACAGCAGCAGTGATCCAAGGAAGGAATGACAAGAGTATATCCAAATGTGATTTTAATGGAAACAAGACTCAACCTAGCCAAGTTTTGGAAATCCTTCATCAGGGAATCTACAAACAAATACAAAGTTAAAAACATCAGTTGATCATCCAAACAAAAATACAAAATTGATTACAGTCATTATGTACTATAGTAGGATCATTTTTAAACAATTAATTAAATTTTAAAAAGTTTAATTGATGTGATGCTATAATGATTGTTTTGAAGATTATTATTGTCTTAGGGGGTTGTTTACTAAAGCTTAGCTCAAGTTATCTGCAGCAGGGCTCATAGGAATAAAATGGTCCCTGCTGCAGATAACTCAAACTAAGCTTTAGTAAACAGGGGAGTAAATTTGTATTTGTATATGAAATTTTTATTCACATATATATGTTTTACATGTTAACAGGGATTGCAACATATAGTGTGCACCTGTGAATATATCTGGAAACTTGTGTGGTAATGTTTATAAACTTTTCAGTATATTTATTTTTTGGATTTTTCTCTGATAAATTTTGTATTTTTATTTGATCAACTGATGTTTTTAACTTTTTTGTTTTTTTATTTATTGTTTGAAGACCCCTGATGAAGGTTTTCCAAAACTTAGCCAGGTTGGGTCTTGTTTCCATTAAAGTCATATTTGGATATTCCCTTGTCGTTTTGTCCTTCCTTGGATTACCACTGCTGTTTTGCTGTTTGTTTTGGATTCTGTAGTGGTTTATCTCCTGTTTTGTTTCTGATAAATTAAGAAGCAACATAAAATCTTTAAACACATTTTGAAGTCCTCAAAGTCAGTTCATCTGTACAAAATAAAGTTATAGAAACCAAACTTCTATGAAGTCCCCCCATTTTTCAAAAGCTTGTCCTCATTGCACCCCTCTGGAATGAGGTATTTATTTATTGGCTTTATTTACTTTTCAACATATTCATTAGTCTACTAGCCACCTCTCCTAGTATTACCAGTGTGTCATGCTTGATTAAGTCAAAGGCGGCAGATAGGTCTAATTGGATGAGGAAGATTTGTAAGTTTTTGTCTAGTAGCATGCTTGTCATTACGGTTTTGGTACTGTAAAGAGGAAGGAATCCTGACTGCATTGGGTCTAATAGATGGTGTTGGTCAACAGAGTCTTGCAATTGGTGTGCCACTATTGCCTCCATGATTTTGGTGATAGTGGAAATGTTAGAAACCAGTTGATAGTTATTTGGGTTATCTCCTTTGATTAGAGGGGTTAGGATGATTCTGCCTAGTTCTTCTAGGAAGATGCCTCTCCTTAGCATGTTTGTATCATGACGCTGATGTAGGCTACGGCCTTGGGTCAGCTCTACAAGGGTCTAGTGCACATTTTCCTTTTGCAAATCTAGAAACAGTCATTGTGAGTTCAGCAGTAGTAGGTTTTGTGAAGATGGATCAGAAACGATCTATCAGGATGTCATCTGTCGGGTGGACCATCATTGTGGTTTCGTAGTATGGGGTTTTGGTATTGAGTTTATTAATTTTTCTGGTTTGAATTGAAACAAGTTGGATAGATCCTCGGCGGTTAAGTTTGTTTCCATATGTGACTGTGTTGGTTTTGTGAGAGATCTGACTAGTTGAAATAGGGTGAGGGAGGTGGTGTTGCTTTCAGTGATCTTGTGTGTGCAGTATTTATGCTTCTCTTGTTTTATCCTTTCTTTGTATTGGCAGATGAGGGTTCGCCATTCGGCTTTATCCTACAAGTTTTGTCTCTTTAGTCATGTTTGTTCCAGCTGTCTGCATGACTTCTTTAGTATTTCTTGATTGTACCAAGGGTTGATGGCTGATCTTGGAGCTTTTCTCAGCTTTAGTGGTGCCATGTCATCTAGAGTGTTAGTTAGGGTTTGGTTCCTGCTGAATATCATTTCTAGAGGGGGAGAGGTTTAGATTTTTTGAGAGATGAAGTTGTTTTTCTGTCTGGGCCTGTCTATCTTGCCTCTGGAGAGGAAATTTTCTCTTTGGTCATTTCTTGGCTTGTCTTGCATAATAGGAATGGAGAATTCTTGGAAGTAGAGGTTGAACCAGATGAGAGGTGATTTAGTCCAAACAGATTTATTTGTTCCCATAGTTGTGTTTGAGCAAAAATAGCATTGATAAAGTGTCCTCCTATGTGGAATTGGTCCATGTTGACTAGCTTGAGGTCTACCTCTTGTAGGAAGGTGAGGAGTGCAGTGTCTTCCAGATGTGCAGAAGGATTGAAGATCCTTTATGACTACCTATCAGGGACCTGGGGGTCTATATAGCCTATTAGGCCTTGGGTGTGGTAATATGTGTGGGATGGGGGTAGTATTTTCAAGAAGATTACTTACTGAAAGCTGGTGGAGCATATTTCTATTTTCAGGAAGAGGCAGTAAAAAAAAAACGGGTCCCTGACGCAGATCGTCTCACAACCCTGCAGAGTTGGACACAGACGGTATTCTACCAATATTGGAAGATATTGAATACAGCACTGGTGGTGGTGAAAGAGTTGGTCAACGCTGATTCCTACTAACAGCTGCTGGGGTTGTGCACACGCCTAGCGGCACAGAGATAAGTGTGCTTTTCGCCTATAGAATGTATTATTAAAGCTACTAGGAAAAAAGGCCCGTTTCTGACAGCAATGAAACGGGCGCTAGCAAGGTTTTCCTCAGAGTGTGTGTGTTTTACAGAGTGTGTGTGAGAGTGAGTGTGTGAGAGAGAGAGTGAATGTGTGAGTGTGTGTGACAGAAAGTGAATGTGTGAGTGTGTGTGACAGAGGGAGTGAGACTGTGTGTGAGAATGAGAGTGTGTGCCAGGTGCCCCCTCCCTCCCTCCCAGTTTCAGTGTCCGGCCGCCCCCCCCTTCCAAGTTCCAGAGTCCGCCCCGTCTCCAAGTTCCAGAGTCCGCCCTCCCTCCCCTCACCCATCCAGTTCCTGGGTCATTGCCCCCCCTCTCCCCCAGTTTCATGGGCCGCCTGGCCCCCCTTCCAAGTTCCAGAGTCCGGCCCCCCTCCAAGTTCCAGAGTCCGCCCTCCCTCTCACCCACCCATCCAGTTCCTGGGTTGTTGCCCCCCCCCTCCCAGTTTCATGGTCCGCCTGTCCCCCCCTTCCAAGTTCCAGGGTCGGCCCTCCCTCCTACCCACCCATCCATCCTGTTCCTGTGTCGTTGGCCCCCCTGTCTTCCTCCCTCCCAGTTCCATGGTAGTTGCCCCCACTGTTCCCCCCCCCTCCCCGTTCACCCTACGATCGCACCTGTAACGTTGTAAAGCTGACTCCGTGGCTTCACTGAAGTGAAGGGTTAGTAAGTTTTGTTACCTTCCGAAATCTGTAACCATCTCTCTCGGCCCCGCCCTCGTGCCTCTGATAGGTCCGCCGCCCTCGACGTCATAACGTGATGACGTTAAGGGCGGCGGACCTATCAGAGTTGTGGGGGCGGGGCCGAGAGAAGATGGTGACAGTTTTACGGAGGTAATGAACCTTACGATCCCTTCACTTGAGTGAAGCCAAGGAGTCCGCTTCAGAACATTGGAAGTGCTTTTTATTATAGTACAGATATGGAATAAGGAATATCCGCTAAGGACCTAGTGTTCTATTTTTGAATTTATTACATGTTTCCTCACAATAGGGATATAATATATTAATATTTTATTTAAGGACAGAATATTACTAATACATTAGATAAAATATTTCCAACAGAATAAACAAATAATAATAATAGCATTTGCTGTGAATACATCAGCCCTAACTTCACAAGCTTATAGGGGTATGGGAGTAATTTTTTCCAATTTCGTGAATAGATCAAGTGAAAAGGAACCATGTTTTATGTGTGAATTAGATTTCTTCTGGAATATGAATTGAGAGCTATACTTGTTTTGTCTCTAATATGAGGTTGTTATCGTAATTGTTTTGAAAAGTTGTAACACAGCATAGGCTTGCTCTTCGGTGCATATACAAATATAAAAGGATAAGCCTGCGTCTGGTGGGCTGTCCACTTGGGTGAGTTCAGCCTCTGAGAATCTCTCCTCTTTACACACAAAATTTTATTAGAGACTTCATCAATATTTTAGATCTTGGTTTTCTTTTTTGTCAGAACAGGCATTCTAGCTCTCCATTCATACCCTAGATTCTATCAGCGGTTAGAGTTCTAGCCTGACCCTGGTTTGTTTGTCAATCTATATGTTGCACATTTTGAGGAGCAATTTTTGGAAAAACATCCCTATAGATCAGAAATAGTGTTTTACAAGAGATATAATCTGACATTTTTATTTTGTGGAAAGGAGATGAGGCCAGACCTTTAGAGTTTTTTTTAACTGGCTCAACCAACAGGACCCAAATTTACACTTCAAAATACATTATGATAAACATCAAATACTATATCTAGATACACTTATTACCAAAACTCCTTACCGATTCATCACCAAGGTATACAAAAAGTCAACTGATAAGAATACCTATCTGCACTTTCAAAGTTATCATAACCACAGCCTGAAAACTAACCTCCCATACTCACAATTTCTTGGACTTCGCCGACTTTGCACCAATTTTGAAGATTTTGAATCTCAAGCAAGAGAGATGTTAGAACGTTTTGAAAGGATAGGCTATCCAAAAGAATGTATTGAGAAAAGCTTAAATAAAGCAAGATCACAGGACAGGGACTTGCTATTAACAACAAAGAACCAGTAAGTACATCCTGATTTAATCTGCACTTTTAGGTTTTCTAGATTTTCCAATCAGCTATGGAAAGCTATACTCAAAAATTAGCACATTCTTGGAATCCATCAATGCTTTAGAGACAAACGTCCGGTAATAGAAATTTAAAAGAACATCTACTACCATCCACGTTACCTGAGGAAAATAGTATAGAAGAAACTTTCTCCAGACACACGATATGTGGCAAATGCAAAATTTGTAAACATGGTCTGACTCTTGAAGAATTTAAACACCCAAGCACACAACAAACTTATTTTTTGAGACACTCGACAGATTGCGATTCTACCCGTGTAGTTTATGTGATTATTTGCCCGTCAACTTCTATACATAGGCAAAACTAACAGGAAGGTCAAGACCAGACTCACAGAACATAGATCATGCATCAGCAGAAATGTCCAGTCTACACCATTAGTGACACATTGGTACGATGCACACCATACCATTGACGATCTTAAGTTCTTTGTGGTCAAACAGGTGAAGGCAAGATGGAGAGGAGGGGGATTTAGAAAAATTTTACTCAAAAAGAACAGTGTTTTATTTATAATACTGTTTCACCTCATGGCTTAAATGCAGAACTTGATCTTATACCCTTCCTATGATTTTTATATTATCTCATTCAGAAACCGTATAATATTCTGGGTGATGTAGATAACATTATTAACCTAACCACCTAAGGAAGTATTATTTCACAGAAAGGGTGGTGGAGGCGTGGAATGGCCTCCCGGTGGAGGTGGTGGAGTCGAGGACTGTTCCAGAATTTAAAAAGGCATGGGATAAGCATGTGGGATTGCTTAGGAACAGGAAGAATTAGGGGTTACAGAGGATGGGCAGACTGGATGGGTCATATGGCCTTTATCTGCCGTCATGTTTCTATATTTTAATTTTATGATGTTTTTTTGACAGATTATGTTTTATGTTTTAAACTGTTTTATTAACGTTTATCACAATACAAAGTAATGTAGAATATGCATATAGCATTGCTTGATATACAAAACAGCATTCTTGCAACATATTCAACTTCGCCAAACACTTTTCGTCCCCATTTTTCTCCCCCCTCCCCTCTTAACAATTCCTTGGCCCATGTTAACATTAGGTTTTAAATGACTCATGTTCCTAATATCATACACTTGAATACTTCATTAGATAAGAAAGTGCTTATCACAAAATATCAGAAAATTAAACATTAAAGCTCTAGAGCACTGCCAGGCTTTAGCCATATACATCACACTCAACCCCTCCAACCCCCCACCCAATACCTCCTCCCCCTTGCAAGCAGAATCCACTCTAGACTAATTTACTACTACACGGTACCCTTACTCTCCAGTATACCGCTATTTATCAGGCATTGACAAGCAGACTACGTCCCCTTGGGCTGAGTATTTGCAGGTATGGTGTCCAAATCTGTAGAAAGCGCACTCTACGTTTAGGCGATTGTTTTGAATCCCTAGCCTCCCAAGAGGCCAGGAGATGCACCTGATTGCGCCAATGCCAGTAAGCTGGTCCTTCCGATGAGACCCAGTATTGCATAATGCATTTCCGCGCTACCAAGCTCAGCTTCCTGCATAACATTATGGCAGGGGCGCCTAATGGAGCAAACGCTCTTGGTTGATCCAACAGAAACTGCCGCTCCGTTCCTTGAACTCTGTTCCCCAATCGAATCAAAAACCCTCTTACCCTCTGCCAAAACATGCGCACCTTGGGGCATTGCCATAATGCGTGATATAACGAGCTGGGACCCCCTCCGCATTTAGGACACCCCGAATTGTCCGGCCCCAACATATGAGCCAGTTGTGTTCTAGACATTGACAGATTATGTTTAAGCACTTTCAATTAAAACAAAGACTGAGGTATCATTACATATACTACTCCACATTTTTGTATAAATTAGAGACTACACAATGCTCTGAAAATAAGACAGCATCAAATATTTAGATTTTCATTGTTTTTGCGTTAATTTGGTTTCTGTGTTCATATTTAAGAATTCGTTATACATTTATCTATATTTATTTTAAATTGATTTGTTTGTAAAAGAAAGCAATTTGCAGAAACAACAGAAACAAGGTTTGATTATCTTGCAGTCATTTTGTCTATATTTCTCCACAGTACAATAAGGGGCATAATAAATACATAATTTTAATACGTACATTTTAATTAGTCATTTAATTTTTTATACTATAATTTTATATATATATTTTTATGATCCGTACAGTTTGTATCTACCTATTGTTTTAATTCCTGAATAAGTATTTACATTTATAATATAATTTATTCTGTCTCATATATCAGCGTTTTTGCTGCCCAATACTCATCACACATGCAATCCATGGTCATCAGATCCTTTTTAACCAAATATTTCATTCAGAAAACATTTTTTAAACCAAGTTTTTGTACCATGGTTCGATAGTATATTGAAATACATGCACCATGACATCACGTGAGATCGCTATGTAACATGTTTTTTGCCACAATTTATTAACACAATACATTTAGTTATGAATAGACATTGACACATTTAGATCCTACACACGCCTATCTGTCAGTTTTTACATTTTTTTACATTAACGCACTCTCACTGCTCGCATCCATTAAGTTACAGTTTTATATATAGACAATTAGTAGGCGCTGATTTGGTCTTTTTTTTTTTTTAACACACTGACTGCATTCACTCCATGCATAAACATCACAAATGTCATTTCTGTTTATGTTCCACAATTTAATTTATTTTTTAATAATATATGTCCTTTTCTCATGGTGGTTCATCTGATTTGTCGGTACTCTCTTAATATCAATTCAATTTCTTTTTCGGGTTTAAAGAATTATATCTTTACACAACTGTGACGTCACCAGTACCTTCACAGTTGGCACCTTTTAAACAGGATGTACAAATGGCTGTACTGCTTACATTTTGGAATTCGGGTTTAGTCTCAGAAACTTCGAAGAGATAAGGTTAAAGTCCTCCTTCTGCATGCACTGGCTTAGTTTATACGTTGGAGGAGTGGCCTAGTGGTTAGAGTGGTGGACTTTGGTCCTGGGGAACTGGGTTCAATTCCCACTGCAGGCACAGGCAGCTCGTTATGACTCTGGGCAAGTCACTTAACCCTCCATTGCCCCAGGTACAAATAAGTACCTGTATATAATATGTAAGCCGCATTGAGCCTGCCATGAGTGGGAAAGCGCGGGGTACAAATGTAATATAAATATAAATAAATAAAAAATATTTGTGTAGACAGAACTTTAAGACAACGATGGGTACGCTATTTATTTTCAGCGCTAACCTGAGCATAAGTGCAGGCGGACATAGAGAACATATAGTGGGTTTTAACTTTCAATTAAATATAATACAAGAAACAGTGAATGCCGAACAGAATAGTAAAATTCCGTTATAAGTGACAGCGTATATTTAACAAGAACATCTATAATAAAAGTAGTTTTTTTTTAAATAATGTAGCCATGAGTAGTGTATTGTCTGTTCCGACGCCATTTTAAATGACATTTTCCTGCACAGCAAAACTTCAAATTAAGACACAAGATGCTACAGCTCCATTTCAACACTATCTACTGGATTACGAGTAAGTTCATTAGCACCAAAATAACATTTCCCACCATTTGCATGCATTTTATTTGCTGGGCATTTATTGTTCTAGTAATTCTGGTGCTCAATATACCCTTAATATTTTGAAGCACCTTTACATCTTAAGGCTGGATATCAATGCTTATCACATCACAATATCACATGTTTACAGAACCCCAAATGTTTCTGCAACAATCTTTCAATAGTATTTTCTTGTTTCTATAATTACTTTTAAAGAGGAT
Organism: Microcaecilia unicolor; assembly: GCF_901765095.1. Lineage (NCBI taxonomy): Eukaryota > Metazoa > Chordata > Amphibia > Gymnophiona > Siphonopidae > Microcaecilia > Microcaecilia unicolor. Next base: position 429,322,949 of record NC_044032.1, read on the forward strand.
GTCATAGTGTATCTATGGTAAGTGACATATGGATATATATTTTCTCTAATAGACAAAACAAGTGAACTCTAGATCATACAAGGTAACAGTTTTTGAGTCATCCTTACATTTCTGAAGTTGTTCATTAATTAAGACCTTGTTCATTATAAATTTAATCAAGATGTAATGTATACAAATATTGCATATTGTGGATGCAAGATATGCCCGCCTCTTAAACAAACAAATTTTACTGTTCTCAAATATCCTCTTTTAAAAAAAAATGTTTATGATAGTCCTTTCTTTACAACCAATTGGATTAAAAAAAATTTATTTAAATTTTTTTTAATGTTTATGATAGTCCTTTCTTTATAATCATTTGGATTTATATGCTTTTTATTAGTATCTTTATTTTAGTTCATCTAAAAATTTTTATTCATTACTGTGTCAATATTTTATATTTTACATTATATTTGTTATTTGTTTTATGTTTGACATTTGGATTATGTCCATGTTCTTATGTGCTTTTATATGCTGTTTTGTAACTAGACACCTGATGCAGGTCCCTTGGGCTGAAACACAGGTGTGTCGAGTCGTGTTCATCAATCAATAAATGTTTAATTTTGACCTGGAGCGTCATTATTTTTAGTCTACTTCGCTGTTTGTTCCATGTGGAGGGGCATAATCGAAAGGAACGCCCAAGTTTTGCTGAGGACGTCCTCGCAAAACGTCCCGGAGGGGCGGTCCATCTTTCGTTTCGATAATACGGTCAGGGACGCCCAAATCTTGACAGTTAGGTCATCCTTAGAGATGGTCGTCCCTTGATCGTTTCTGATTTTCAGCGATAATGGAAACCAAGGACACCCATCTCAGAAACGACCAAATGCAAGCCCTTTGGTCGTGGGAGGAGCCAGCATTCGTAGTGCACTGGGCCCCCTCACATGCCAGGACACCAACCGGGAACCCTAGGGGGCACTGCAGTGGACTTCACAAATTGCTCCCAGGTACATAGCTCCCTTACCTTGTGTGCTGAGCCCCCCAAAACCCACTAATCCCCCAACTGTACACCACTACCATAGCCCTTACGGATGAAGGGGGCACCTAGATGAGGGTAACAGTGGGTTTGTGGTGGGTTTTGGAAGGCTCACATTTACCACCACAAGTGTAACAGGTAGGGGGGGGGATGGGCCTGGGTCCGCCTGCCTGAAGTGAACTGAACCCACTAAAACTACTCTAGGGACCTGCATACTGCTGTGATGGACCTGAGTATGACATCTGAGGCTGGCATAGAGGCTGGCACAAAATATTTTGAAAGATTTTTTTTGAGGGTGGGAGGGGGTTAGTGACCACTGGGGGAGTAAGGGGAGGTATCCCCGATTCTCTCCGGTGGTCATCTGGTCAGTTCGGGTACCTTTTTGTGCCTTGGTCGTAAGAAAAACAGGACCAGGTAAAGTCATCCAAGTGCTCGTCAGGGACGCCCTTTTTTTTCCCCACTATGGGTCAAGGACGAACATCTGTCAGGCACGCCCAAGTCCAGCCTTCGCCATGTCTCCGATACACCCCCGTGAACTTTGGTAATCCCCACGACGGAAAGCAGTTGGGGATGCCCAAAATTGGCTCTCCATTATACCAATTTGGGCGACCCTGCAAGAAGGACGCCCATCTTCCGATTTGTGTCAAAAGATGGGCGTCCTTCTCTTTTGAAAATGAGCCTGATAGTGTATAACTGCTGATCTGAAGTGTCTCAGAATCATTATATATTGAAAAAGGTTAATTTTGGAGTATTTGAGGTTCATTCACATGGATGACTTAGAGGCATATTTTCAAAGCACTTAGACTTACAAAGTTCCATGGAGGCGTATTTTCAAAGCACTTAGCCTTCGGAACTCTGTAATGCTAAGTGCTTTGAAAATGAGCCCCATAGTATCCTATGGAACTTTGTAAGTCTAAGTGCTTTGAAAATAAGCCCCTTAGTAAGTTAGATTAGCGAAGTTAGATGTTGGCTTTCTTCTGGTTTCTGTAGGCAACGTGGATTTTGTGACCTAGCCTCTCTTAGAAAGTTAGGTTAGTGTCTCATTTTGATCCAAAGTGGCCCGGACTAAAATTAGAGAATAATCACTAGTTTATTGGATTTAATATACCACCTTTTCTGACAAGCATAGCGAGGCAGTGTACAGACTAAAACAAAAGAAAAAAGAAAGGAACGTCAATATGCAATTGACACTAACTAGAAGAACAGAAACACAGGGACCACACATACAGTTATCCACAGGGATAATTAATCAAAGTCTACACGTGAAATGGAAAGTTACATGCATTACGCTGAAAAAGCACATGGGATGAGATATATTCCAGCACTTCTTGTAAAGAACACTTAAAGAAACAATGGCACACACACACACATCTTATCTGCAACTGATAAAGTACAAGGTAGAACCACAGCTTTAGGAGGTCTTTTACTAACAACTGGTGCATGTTATCTGCAGCAGGGCCCATGGAAATAAAATGGGTCCTGTGGTAGATAAGATACACTAATCATTAGAAAAAGATCTTCTTAGTGTCCGAGGCCCAGATGCACTAAACATTAACGACCCTTTAATGACCCTTTAATGATGAAAATTTCCATCGTTGCATGCATTATAGGCCTTTTTCGGAAGCCGCTAGCAGATAACGAAAACGGAATGCAAACTAGTCACTTCCAATTCAAACGTGAACAATTAGCAATGCACTAACCATACCGACGATTACAATGAATCACTTACCGTCTGAAATTTTACGTGAGCTCAGACCTGTCGTTAAGGGCTGAGCTGTCATCTCCCCGCTTACCCCTGCACCTTAAATTCTATGCTGGCACGTACAACAAAATAAAAAATACAAAACGTGGCTCCCCCCCTCCTTCCTCCTTAAAAAAAGAAACGGAAAGAAAATAAAATCAAAAAAAGGCAAAGGCGCTCGTCAAGAGCGTCCTTCACGGACGTGCTTGCCCCCACCCATCCCCACCTGAATATGCCAATGCTCCCAGCTTCCCCCCTGCATCCAAACCAATCATCAATTCAAAATAAAAAGCACAAATTTTTTGGGATTTTTAGAAACTTTCAGGCTGCCCCGGCACCCCTCCTTTCCCTTCCTGTTTCCCAGCTCCGCCTCCCACCATTCTCCGTCTCCGCCCCCCCCCCCCCGAGATCGTGGCCGCCGCTCCCCCCCTCCACCGGGCTCCCCCTCCTTCCTACCGGGCCCGCGCAGCGCCTTTCAACTCTCTATGGTGCTGCACGGGCAAGAAGAACGCCGAGTTGTTGCATCTTCACTGTCTTCGCGTCTCCTTTGCTGCTGGGCCCGCCCCCGTCTGACATAGGTTACTTACGTCAGACAGGGGGGCGGGCCCAGCAGCAAAGGAGACGCGAAGACAGTGAAGATGCAACAACTCGCCGTTCTTCTTGCCCGTGCAGCGCCTTAGAGAGTTGAAAGGCGCTGCGCAGGCCCGGTAGGAAGGAGGGGGGCCCAGTGGAGGGGGGGGAGCGGCGGCCACGATCTCGTGGGGGGGGGGGGGGCGCAGCTGGGAAACAGGAAGGGAAAGGAGGGGTGCCGGGGCAGCCTGAAAGTTTCTAAAAATCCCAAAAAGTTAGTGCTTTTTATTTTGAATTGATGATTGGTTTGGATGCAGGGGGGAAGCGGGGAGCACTGGCATACTTGGGTGGGGATGGGCGGGGGCAAGCACATACATGAAGGACGCTCTTGACGAGCGCCTTTGCCCCCTCCCAAAACACACGTGTTTGTGGGTTTGTTTTTTTTTTGTAGTTTTGACATTTGTGGCATGCGCAGAGCAGCCAGCATAATGCTTGGCTGCTCTGCGCATGCTTTAGGGGCCGATCACGGATGGGGATTACACAGATTTGGTGCATTGTACTTTACAGTACCGCACTGAACTTGTGCGACTTGTTTTTTTGGTGCATTCTTCGTTTTTTAAAAATCGTTAGGGACTTTAACGTTTTAGTTTGTAACGTTTGTTTGATGCATCTGGGCCCGAGTCATTTGACCAAGAAATAGAAAGCATCAGACTGCTAGGGCAAATTCTAAGACTGGGGCCTGATTCACTATCTTTTTTTCTATTAGTTTGCATCTAGGCAGAGAAATACTTAGTGAACCAGGCCTCACTTAGTAAAGCTAGTATAAAGAGAGAGAACAATGAAAGGAAAGACAGAAGGAAGATCAGCAACTTTAATATGGACTATAAATTTACTTCAGAGAAAGATGCGTGATTATCTTCACGTTAGATTTGACACAGGCAATGGCAGAAATGGAGAGTAGTAGGAAGCCTTGTGATCTGGGAGGGTGAAACTAAAGTTTGTAGGTATGGTGGAGCACAATCTTACACTAAGCACACAAACAGCATATTTTGCACTGGGTTCTGAGATAAAGAACATGCAGTTCATTTTCACAAGTAGGGCCCTGTTTACTAAGCTGTGTTATAGGCACATTAGTGTCTTTAACGCATATTAACCATGTACGCGTCTTAAACGTGTACACGCTTACAATATCCATATAGGCGCCTACACGGTTAACGTGCGCGCTAATTGAAGGCACGTTAAAACCGCTGATGCACTTTAGTAAACAGGGCCCGTAGTCTGCCATTTGTAAAAATGTATTACATTCTGAGTTAATCAGCTGCTGCGATAGCGAATTACTTTGAATGACAATGTACTTCATAATTCAGTGAAACCCTGCACACCAAGATGTCTTCATTGACAGGTTTTCATAAAAAAGATGAGTAAAGATATAGTTATGTAGTTATCTTTTTGTGAACAATACAACCACCCAAAACCAAAAAATAAAATAAAATAGGTTGAAAAATATCATTAAATCTGTGTTAAAATGAAACACACCATAAGGGTATTTCAAAATCAAAAAATAAAATATGTGCTTAGTAACTAACCCCCCTTTTACAAAGCCAAAGTGAATGAGCTGTGCCAGCATTACACGCAGATTGGAAAAGGGGAGCAAAATTCAGAATGTGTTCAGAAAAAGTATAGAAAATCCTTTTTTTCAACTATTTGAGAAAAGTGTTATACAAACATGGCTCATATCCATCTTTAGCAAACTTTCACCAAATTGGTCCAGCAACTCAGAAGAAATCATGCATATCAGTACATTAACCCCCAAAGGTACACAATTTAACTTAAACAGTTCAGTCTGACACCTAAACACAATTGTGACTTTACTACAGTAAACATAAATGCAATACTTAAAAAAAAACCACACACAGCTTACCATGCTTGCCCCTGGAAATATCCACATACTGACAAAGTCTAGGATGAGTCATAGTCTTCAGGAACTGAAATCGTCCTAAAATTTTGATGGAGTTTGGGGTCAGAGGAAGACCATTGCTTCCACAAACATCATGAGGAAGTGCAGAAGCAAAGAACGTGAAGGCACCTATCTCGGCATCCTTGAAGGGAAACATTCTACCACTTCTCTCTCCTCTGTCTCTTGAAACTCAAGAGCAATGTGTCACTGAAAAAGAAAACAAACATACTGAGATGGAAATCTTGGAGCCGTTTTTCCAGAACACCTGTATAAAGAAAGAGCATAAAACCAAGTGGACATACATATTTATTTATTGCATTTGTATCCCACATTATCCTACCTCTTTGCAGGCTCAAAGTAGCTTACAATTCATTATGGATGATGGAAATAGAGGAGAATATACATTTGGTTTTACAGAGGGTTTTGGGTTACATGGTGGTGAAATACATGATAGTGTTAGAGCAAAAGACATTATAGAACATTTCTGGATATATTAAAGATTGTACAGTTACACGTGTTGATCTTTGTGATATATCTTGTCGAAGAGATAGGTTTTCAATAGTTTGTGGAAATTAGTCAATTCATGGGCCGATTTCAGGTTGCGTGGCAGCGCGTTCCAGAGCTGTGTGCTCATAAAGGAAAAGGTAGATGCGTGCATTAATTTGTATTTCAGTCCTTTACACTTGGGGGATGAAGATTGAGGAATGTGCGAGAAGATTTTTTTGCGTTTCTGGTTTAATATACTAAAATACTCCATTATTAAAACTAAGGGCTTCTTTTACAAATTTGTGCTAGCGATTCCTGCATGGCATATGAAAGGAAACCCATAGAAATTGAATGGGCTTCCTCTCATTTACTGAGCAGGAATCGCTAGCGTGGCTTTGTAAAAGAGGCTCTAAAACAAACATTAAAAAAAATATTCATCACTACTAAAATAACACAGGGGTCCTTTTACTAAGATGTGCTGAAAAATGGCTTGCAGTAGTGTAGGCGCGGGGTTTGGGCACGTGCCAACCCATTTTTCAGCACGCCTGTAAAAAAAGGCCTTTTTTAAAAACTTTTTGCCGAAAAAGAACATGCAGCAAAATGAAAATTGCCGCACGTCATTTTTGGGACTGAAACCTTACCGCCAGCCATTGACCTAGTGGTAAAGTCTCACGTGGTAACTGGGTGGTGATGACGCGCACCAGAAAACAAAAATATATATTTTTCAGGTGCACTTAGCGCATGCCCGCCAAAAATGAAGTACATAAGTACATAAGTAATGCCATACTTGGAAAAGACCAAGGGTCCATCGAGCCCAGCATCCTGTCCACGACAGCGGCCAATCCAGGCCAAGGGCACCTGGCAAGCTTCCCAAACGTGCAAACATTCTATACATGTTATTCCCGGAATTGTGGATTTTTCCCAAGTCCATTTAGTAGCGGTTTATGGACTTACAAGAGCCACGCGGTAACTCCATTTTGACGTGTGTTGGGTGCACGTAGATGCCTGCACGGCTTAGTAAAAGGGCCCCTGAGTTAATGAAAACCATACAATAATAAAATTCTAATCCCAATCAAAATCCTTGCTGGGTGTTTAAAGGTCCTTTTACTAAACTGCGTTAGGCACTAATATGTGCTTAATGCACTTAAAATGGTGTACTACAGGACAAACTCATGCATCTGCATTGATTGCTGAATTAGCGTTCGCTAATCTGGGTGCTAACAAATGTTTAAAAATTGTTTTGAGGAGCAGGCGACGGGGGAGGAGAGTGGGTGTTCCTGTGCTAATCAGCAAATCCGCATTACCACATGCTAACTAGTTAGCACAAGATTACCGTGGGAGCCCTTACCACCTACAACATTACTGCATTCATTTTTAAAAAAAAAGGAAAAAAAAATCAACCATCTACTGCTGCAGTAAAAATAGCCATAGCATGTGGGAAATACCCACACAAGGGCATGATAAGGCCAGTTTTTGCCGCAGCCTAGCAAAAGGAACTCTTAATGTTGAAATAACCCCTCAATCTGTAGAAAACACATGCTACAATTTGCAAGTTCCCAAGATACCTCAGATAGGAATAAAACTGGCATTTTAGAACTTATATTGAAATATCATTTAAATTGATGGGTTTAGCTTGAAGAGTAAAAACACATTAGGATACCCTCACCAGCATTAGAATTCTGCAACATCATTTGTTTCTTAATACGTACAACCAAAGCAATTTAGCTGCCCTGAATTAATGAAAAAGGAAATGCTTTCAATAGTCGTGCTTCAATTTGGTTGTTTTCTGCCTTTAGTTGGCAGGGGGGCGGGGGCCCACAGATTATGGTTTTAAAATGTAAGCATGACAATATGCACAGGACAATGGCTCCCAAACCTGATCCCGGAGGCACCCCAGCCAGTCAGATTTTGGGGATATCCACAATGAATGTTCATGAGAGATATTTGCAAGCACTGCTTCCACTGCGTGCAAATCTCTCTCATGAATATTCCTTGTGGATAGCCCGAAAACCTGACTGGCTGGGGTGCCTCCGGCGGGATCAGGTTGGGAACCAATGGCATAGAAATGGTCTTTCATTACTCTGTAATCTGGTGGTTCCCAAACTGTGAGTTGGGACCAAACTGGATCACAGCAACAAGGCTGCTCCCCTCCCTCTGGATGGTCACTGTGACCTATGCTCAGTAGTGGCAGACAGCATGAAGCCTGTCCGTTAGTGAACATTTACACCTCCTGCCTCCTCCTCCTGTGTAGGCTGCCTGATAGACTGGAAACATGTGCAGAGTACTGATGTCTTTTGAGTGCATGCTGACCTACAGGGCCTTGTGCTTACTGCTGCTGCTGCTGGCTTCATGCTTTTGGTAAGTAGGGGAAGTGAATAGAGCAGGGGGGAATGGGGCTCTGCTATTTAGTTTTCATCAAAGTGATAATGTGGGGTCCTACAGGATAAAAGATTGGGAAACTAATGTAATCTGTGAATTGTCTGACATTGCAATGACTATCACATTTTATATTTGTAAATCACGCCGAGTCTATAAACTGAATGAATAAATTCATGTTATGAGGATATAATGGAGGAAGAAGGAATCCTTATGCATTACACCAACTGTTCTAAATGCCAACAGCCTGCTTCTGACTCTATAACCTGCACTTCAATGTCTGCTTGTCCCAATTCTCTCCATCACAAACCTAAACACTCCTAAAACAGTATTTACCATCCTTGGTCTGGTCATAATGGGTTGCAAGTAACATGCATTAAGTACACTTTTTCATGATCATCATTTGACATCATTTTGTGGTATGTCTAACTTAGAAGTGTGCAAATAATGGCGCTAGAAATTCAGAGCCGGAAAAAATTGGTGCTAAGCGCAATTCTTTAAAGGGTGCGTGTCCTTTACAGAATTTCGCTTAGTGCTGATTCCCACACCTAAGTTTAGGTGCCAGACATGCACCTGCTGAAACCTGAACCCAAGTTAGTCACACTCCAGCAACTGAGATACCTTGGACTCTCCAATCCCCTATACCAGCTTATCCAACTCCTCCCTGAAAAGCACGGAGCTCTTAAAGGGAAGTGTGCCACCCAAACGATTAGCCATGAAGACCAATGAGCCGACACCATGAGCACCATATTCTTCAAGGGAAGCCCACAAGAGATCATACCAAAGAAAACGCCAATCTCCAGCTTGGCCACTTCCTGAACCAGTGTCCTCTGATCAACCAGCAGAGCATCTACGATCACAATGAAAACACACCCTAGCCACCAATCCACCATACATGGAAGCCTAAAGTGCTAGTTCAGAAGTACCAAAACTGAGCCTCAAGATCATCTCTATCCTCCTATTGCAGGGATCCTTAAGAGTTCCACAACCATCCACTGGAATGGTAGTCTTTTTAGCGACAGCCATCACCAGGGCATCCACTGTAGGCGGCCAAAGTGAATCCCTGTTCTCCTTCAGGATAGGATACAGCTTCCCCACAGAATGTGCAACTCAACACGGAATGTCAGGAGAGTTCCACTCCTTAAGAATCATATCACGAAGATCCTGATTCATGGGAGAAGTTTTAGGTGACCTCCGGATATCCCTCACCAATGAATCCATCTCTTTGTCTGCACTTTGTGCTGCCACCTCCTCATCAAAGTGGAGGACTGCAGACACCAGATAAATAAGCTCTAATAATTCCTCTCTGAAAAAGATATGAACCACCATAGGATGCAAGTCCCCCACCAAAAAAGGACCTCCTCAAGCAAATCCTGCTCCATGTCTGCCATTGGCTGGAGTACAAGCAACAGCATCCCCTGAAGAGCCCTCCCCCCCCCACCACACCACACACACCTGACTGCCAGGCACTGTAGAGGGTCCAAACAAACTCCAGAGGAAAACTCAAATTTCCCTGGAGTCTCCCCCCTTCCTATCAGTCATAGAACCAGGCAAGGAACCCTCCAGAGACACCTGTGGTGGTAAATACGCCCTGCGAGCTGAATCCAAGATGGCGGCACTTCCCACTGTAATCAGATCTGCCATCGCCATCTCCTGTGCATTCGTCACAGGCATGGATTAAACCAACTTGGACGTCAAATTCAGTTCCCTACAAAGCTGGCATGGAGCCCCCTCGACCTCAACACCTTGCTTACCGCATGTGTAGCAGCAGCAGCACAGCTTGTCTGCACTCATTGGCACTGTGGGGTAAGACCGCCTGAGCCACAACTCCCCAGGTGCAAAAACAGCCAGGCACTCAGTCCTGCTTGCCCCATTGTTGTAGCTGCAGATCCTCATTGACTTTTTATTTATTTGTTGCATTTGTATCCCACATTTTCCCACCTATTTGCAGGCTCAATGTGGCTTACAGTGGCTTGAGAGGAAGGGACCCAGCCTTCCAGGTGCAACATCCCCAGGGGAATGTGGCCCCGGAGGAACAACCACCTCAACAACAACCAACAGAGGCAAAGGGATTTAAACCCAAATTAGTATCAACATTCCATGCTACCAAACCCAGGGCAAGCAGTGGCTTCCCCATATCCATCTCAATAACAGACTAAGAACTTTTCCTCCAGGAACGTGTCCAAACATTTTTTAAAACCCAGATATGCTAACCGCTGTTACCAAAATCCTCCAGCAGTGAGTTCCAGAGCTTAACTATTCTTTGAGTGAAAAAATATTTCCTCCTATTTGTTTTAAAAGTGCTTTCATCTAGTTTCCTCAAGTGTCCCCTGGTCTTTGTACTTTTTGAAAGAGTGAAAAATCAATTCACTGCTACCCATTCTACAGCACTCAGGATTTTTATAGACTCAATCCTATCCCCTCTCTACCCCAGTCCTCTGTCTTCCAGATCACACTACGATATAGAGGCATTATAATATTCTTGGTCTTATTTTGCATCCCTTTCCTAATAATGCCTAGCATCCTGTTTGCTTTTTTGGCCGTCACCAAACACTGAGCAGAAGATTTCAGAATATTGTCTACAATGACACCTAAATCTGTTTCTTGAGTGGTGACTCCTAAGGCAGACCCTACCATCAGGTAACTACGATTCAGATTATTCTTCCCAATGTGCACCACTTTGCATTTGTCCACATTAAATTTCATCTGCAATTTAGATGCCCAGTCTTCCAGTTTCCTAAGATCTTCCTGCAATTTTTCACAGTCCGCATGTGTTTTAACAACTTTGAATAATTTTACATCATCTGCTAATTTAATCAACTCACTCGTCGTTCCGTTATCCAGATCACTTATAAATATGTTAAATAGCAGCGGTCCCAGTACAGATCCCTGCAGCACTCCACTATTCACCCTCCTCCATTGAGAAAAATGGCCATTCAAGCCTACCCTCTGCTTCCATCCAATAACCAATTCCTAATCCACAAAAGGACATTGCCTCCTATCCCAGGGTGCAGCTAGATTGAGAAATATTGGCTGGCTGGGGACTGCACAGGGGTCTTGTGCAATTCTCACAGCCCATGTTCTCAGTCTCCATCTACTGGTAGAAGTGCATAACCCAAGCATCTTGACCGGTCTGGAATGCTGCTAAGGAAGTCTTTTTTGTTTGTTTTCATCAGTTTCTCAGCCTTGGGCTTCTAGGTTTGTGGTTGAACTAATTATGGCACACGTGTCAGCTCTTCAGATGCAGTAGTGCTTGATGCACATCTCTATACTAAGCAACTCCTTCACTACGTGTGTGTATTGGGGGGGGGGTCTATTCAGTTTAGTAACACCATCTATTTCAAATGCTGGGTCCTATGATTTATGAGGTCTCAGTAAGTTCTCTGCTGTGTATGCAGCTGTTCATTCTCAGAACTAGGTGGGCAGTCCACCCGCCGTGCTGCAGACCACACAGATAAGAACAGACTTCCTTGCCCACAGTGAAAAGTACCTACAAAAGAAAAATTATCTTGATTTTTTTTTTAAATTAAGTGCCTACTACAGACAAATATTATTAAGAAAGTGACGAACACCTACACCAGCACAGCCACTCCATAGCCCATGACTGAACAAACAGCAGAGCCCAACCACCAACACTTGCAGACAGGGCTGGTACAAGGGCATTGGATGCCATCTAGGCAAAACTTCAACCTTATGCCCCACTCCGAGATGCCAATTACTTAGTTCCAGGCTGGATATTTTTGGCCAGTTCTGGCTTTGAACTTATATCCCAAAGCAGCGTGGGATGTGTAGTGTCTGATCATGTCGATTAAAGTCAGTGCTACAAGTCCCATAATGGAATGGGGTGGTGAGAAAATCTAGGACTGTCCCAAAATCTCTAGCCTTGAACTGGATAACTTGGCATCCCTGATAATTAAAAATTCAGGCCCCTAATCTGCCTTCCCCCAAGACAACACACTATAAATGTTAAATTTTGGAGCTGGGGGGAGCTCACATACAAAAAAAGGGCAATTTCTAAAAGTCATTTACCCATGTGAATGGGCTGCTTGAAAACTGACCACTCTTACTGCAGGTAGTATACAATGATGGTTCTTTGAGCTCGTGTAGCTGTCAAGATCTATTGCTTTACCTACAGCTGCTGTATGCCACCCCCAGAAGCTGCTACTCTAGGCAACTGCTTAAACTTGCTTAATGGTTGGACTCACTCTGCTTCCAGTCTCCCAGAGGAAGACACAACACTTGTGTCTTCTAAACACTTAGAACCCCAGGTGGGAATAGACACTCTCCTGAGAGCACCACAGCTGAAAACGTTTCCCCCTAATGAAAAAAAACAAAAGGAAAGAAGGGTCATACTTTCAGCTGTCTCATGCTTCCCTTCATCCAATTCTCTCTCTCTTTTTCAGGCTGAAAAAACAGCGTGAGCTTTTACAGAAAAAGGAGCAACTGATAAAGCCCGAACACCAGTGCTATAGCTCCCAAATCGCAAATCGCTTCCTAGTCTTTCCACTTTTGCAGTGTATATATATTGCATTAAGCAGAACCTTGAGGTTTCCAACGCCTCCCTTCCTCTCACCTATTTTATTAGCCTTATGCCCGTTAAAACGGGCGAGATTTCCAGCTACCCTCCTCGCCAGGTCGCCGCTACCGTTCCCTCCCCCTCCCCCGGTGTCGCCGCCGCCTGTCCTCCACCCGGGCCGGGCGCTCTATGTTCGCTACTGAATTTACAGCGCCGAAACTGCAGCAGACAAATCAGCTGAGCTCTCCCGTGGGCCTTCCTTCTCTTCCTTTGTCCCGCCCTCGTGTGACGTAACGTCGGCGGGGGCGGGACACAGGCAGGAAAGGAACTGGAAGGCCGACTGGAGCTCAGCTGATCTGCTTGCTGCGTTTTCGGATGTAAGTTCAATTGCGAAGAGAGAGGGCCGGGGAGGGGGGTAGCGGCGGCGACTCCGGGTGGGGGGAGCGGTGGCGGCGCCGCGGCGACCTCAGGAGGGGGGGGGGGGAGGGAGCGGTAGTGACCTCGACGGTTCCCTCCCTCCCCCTTTGCGCAATTTCCGTCTCTGTGCCGGCCCCGTCATCACGTATTGACGCGGGAGCGGGACAGAGAGGGAAAGTGTCTACTGCGCATTTGCGGGTGAGTACGGTCACTCGCAATTTATATTTTATAGGCTAAAAAATAACTAGGCTAAATGTGCACAAACATGCAATCACAACAGGAAGTCCCAAGTCAACAAACACATCCGGTTGTTCACTATACCACGAATCAGCAGTATACATCTTGTACTTTCATGCCTTCAAGCTTCTTCCCTTGCACTGCCTCCTCCCATTTAAACTCCCCCCCCCCCCCACCACCTATTTTATTTTATTTTTCTTGTGGTATTTAGTTGAAATGATAGAGTAGTTATTAGTAGAGCTGAGCATAGCTGATCGGACAGCTCTACTTACAGAGTTGTTGCAGAAGCTATTATAGGACTTGTGACCAGTAATTGTCTAAAACTGAATCCAGAGAAAATTGAAATTTTGATGGTCCTACATCTACAGATCTGGTAATCTTTCCCTTCTTGACATCTGGCAATGATACTGAACTGACTGCACGGTATTGACATACCTCCCACCCCTTTTCGCTCCCCACTTTAATATATCTACATTGTAATTCTTCTCCCCTTCCCTCTTAGTCCTGTCTTTCAATATATGTAAACCTCTGTAATTTATGTATTTTTAACTTGAAACTTAAACTTAATGACCAGTGCTCGCAGTTTATTTGTTAGGGTTTTGATAAGTAGTAGTAGTAGTTTATATACAGCCATGTTGAAGAATGTTTATCATTTTTTTACTACACATTAGATCTGATTCGGCAAGGCAAATCATCGAGTTTAAATAATATATAAAATTAAATAAATATCAAGAAGATCTGTTGCCAGTAAAGTCTAATATCAATAAGTTGGGGGTGCAGCTGGATAACCTGACATGGCTTGTTCTAGAATCTTGCCATTTCCCTTATAAAGTCTCTATACTACTCGAATAATCCAGTATTTTTCTCTACCTTCAGCTGGTGGTATGTCATGCTAACAGTGCTTCTGTCCAGCTTCACACTCTACTGGCCACAGCTGCACAGTATGGTCAAGCCTAATTCACTGCTCCTAGGTCACAGTTTCAGGACTGTACCTGGTTGAGCTCAGAGCTTGGCTTTGTAGCCCCCAGTTGCACTTTTTAATGCCACTGTGTGACTTGCAAGCTCATTTTCAAAGCACTTAGCCTCCCAAAGTTCCATAGAAACCTATGGAACTTAGCCTCCCAAAGTGCTTTGAAAATATGCCTCTTGGGCTCTGTCCTGAGGGGCCTTGCCTGAGGGGTGAGGGGCCCCTTCCCCCACCCCACATGCCCATTCACCCTGTTTGGGTGTGTTCTTCACAGACTCCCCCTGCAGCTCCCAGGTATGCAAAAGTGCTCACTTCAGCAGCAGAACATATACCAAAAAAAAAAAATTCAGTTGGCTTGGCTATCTTTATGCCCTTTGACAGGTACTAATGCTGTTGTAAACTACTACTACAGTACTTATCATTTCTATAGCGCTACTAGGCGTACACAGCGCTGTACACTTGAACATGAAGAGACAGTCCCTGCTCGGCAGAGCTTACAATCTAATTAGGACAGACAAACAGGACAAACAAGAGATAAGGGAATATTAAAGTGAGGATGATGAAATAAGGGTTTTGAACAAGTGAATAAGGGTTAGGAGTTAAAAGCAGCATCAAAAAGGTGGGCTTTTAGCTTAGATTTGAAGATGGCCAGAGATGGAGCTTGACGTACCGGCTCAGGAAGTCTATTCCAGGCATATGGTGCAGCAAGATAAAAGGAACGGAGTCTGGAGTTAGCGATGGTGGAGAAGGGTGCAGATAAGAGAGATTTACCCAGTGAATGGAGTTCCCGGGGAGGTGCGTAGGGAGAGATGAGAGTGGAGTGGTAAAGAACTAATTTAGGAAATTTCACTCTGTTGCGCACCTAGAGAAAGCCAGGAACAATATGCTGGAGCAAGCTAGACCGAGGCAGTCAGGCAAACTGCCGCATGGTAGTGCATGCTGGCCTGCATAAGTCTGCAGAGCCACTAAGCAGGGATAATTGATTAATTTTATAGTATGTAAATGTAGCTCATTCTGTTTCTTTTTTTTCTCAATGAGCGGTTTACATGAATTTTTCCCCTCCCTCCTTAAACTGAAATGGATGTATTCCTCTTGACAGTGTTCCTGCCAAGGCACATTGGCAATTAGAATTCTCCCTTCTCCCTCAATTCATTCACAGGGAAAATAAATCCCTGATCATGTGAAGGGCTTTTCTTAATCTTGTCCATCCCAGGTCCCTCTGCAAGGAGGGGGGAGTCCCTAGGGGTTCCAGTGGTTTTTTGGTCGAGCCAGGAAGCATCCTGATGTGTAAATTGCCTGCAGTCCTGGGCAGTCTGCCTAACTCTGCAGGAGTTTCAGCCGCTTCTTGAGGGGAAAGCATCCAGAGTGATGTCGGACACTGCCATGGCGGTAGTGTATGTAATGGTGGAGCCAGGAATCAGGTGGTGGCCCTAGAGGCAGCGTGTCTCTGTTCTGTGGGTGGAAACCAATCTGCAGACCCTTTCGGCTGTCCACATTGCAGGCAAGGACAAGATACAGGCTGAAGTTCCCAGTTGCGCTGTACTGGATCCAGAAGAGTGGGAGCTGAGGCAACAGGCTTTTCAGGTCATTCTGGATGACTGCGGCCCTCCTCAGTTCAACATGATGACATCCAGGATCAACTCTTCAGTCAGCGGAGGAAGCCAGCCTCCCTGGGGATAGGCATCCTGGTTCAACCATGGCCGTGGGAGTAGACCCTCTACATATTCCCTCCGTGGCATCTGGTACAATATCTCTTGTGCAGGATTGCATGGCACCAAATGGCCTCACAGGCTGTGATAAGCAGTTCTCTGGCACTTCCTGGTGAATGATCCTCCTCAACTGCCCAGGGGTCAGGATCTGCTTCTGCAAGGGCCAGTACACATAGATGATCTGGATTAGTTCTGGCTTATGGTTTGGCCTTTGAGAGGAGACATTTGGAGATGCATGGGTTCTCTCCCACAGTGGTCTCTACACTGCTCCACTCCAGGAAGGCCTCTAGATCCCTGGCTTACATCAGGATCTGTGAGTTCTTGAATCTTGGTGCGGGGAGCAGTTCCTTTCTACCTGGAGGGCTCAGATTCCTGATAATTTGTGGGGGGGTTGCAGCTAGACCTAGATCAGGGGCTGGCTCTGAGCTCCCTGAGGGTCCAGGTGATGGCTCTAGCCTGTTTTTGTAGGAAGGTGAAGGATATCTCTCTTGCTTTGCATAGAGTGGTGGCTCGATCCCTGAAGGGGTGGTTCATCTGTGCCTTCCGCTGTGCCCTCCTTCCCTTCGTGGGACCTCAGTCTGATACTCTGGGTGCTTTCCAAGGCGCCATTTGAGCATCTGCGCTCAGTTTACACCAAGGACTTTACTATCAGGGTGATGTTTCTGGTAGGTATCACCTCTGCTCATAGAATCTCCGTGCTGCAGGCACTATTTTGCCCGAATCCATCTGTCCTTCACAGAGGACTTGGGGGTCCCTGTGTATAGTCCCCTCCTTTCTGGTGATGTCTCCATTCTATATTAATCAGGAGATCTGCTTGCCCTCCTTTTTGGTGGAAGGTTCGGCTCCTGAGGATCAGAAGTGCCACGAGCTAGATGTCAGGAGGATGCTGCTCAGATACCTGAGGGAGACTAATTAATTTTGTCTCTGTCTACCTGTTTGTACTTTCCATGGCCTTTGGAAGGGCCAGGCAGCCTCTAGGCCTTCATTGTGAGGTAGATCAAGGCTATTGAGTTTGCCTACATCGGCAACAATTGTCCGGTGCATCAAGGGCTGATGGCTGACTTGACAGACTCAGGCCACCATCTGGGTTGGAGGCTCAAGCTGTGTCCCCTGAGGACATTTGTAGGATGGCGTTGGTCATCCCCCACTTCTTTGCTAAGCACTACAGGTTGAAGGTGTTGGTCAGAATCTGCTTGGACTTTGGCAGCACCGTCATTCAGGGGGCCTTGTCTTCTCCACGCGATAAATTGCATCGGTATATCCCCTTTGTGCAGAACAGTGAAGCTGACACTAAAAAAGGATAAATGTCTTACAGGATAATATATATATATATTTTTGCTTGGGGTTGTGGGTGTGCTCTGTGCTTCCTTTTCAGTGCTTCAAAAATAAAAAAAATTTAAAAAATTCATTTTGTGATTGGCAGCCTTATGGTGTTCCCATGATATGGCTATATCTTGGTATATGCAGGGTAGCGAGTGTCACTCTTTGGAGTTTTGCTCGCTTGATTATCATTGCAGCTGCAGTAGTTGATGTGTCATGGGTGCGTTACTAAGGGGCCTTCTGCTACTTGGGCAGGTGCATACTGGATTGTTGCAGAGAGCACCTATGCTTATGCTGGCAGAATTCAGTTTTGTCTACCTCCACCCCCTAGTAAGAAGGGATAACTCCCATTTGTGCAGAAAGGTGTCGCTGAGTAAAGAAACAAAAATTATCCAGTAACGCATAATTTCTCCTTCTTTTCCATCTTTGGTGTGGAAATAAAGCTTTACATTAACCCCCAAATTCTGTGTATTGCACCTTCAGTTGTGCGTGCTAATTTGGCCGCACAGCTTAATTGATTAACAAGCCAATCAACACTGATTGGTACTTAACCAATTAGTGGCAATAAGTGGCTTTAATTAGAATTAACACGCACAACTTTCTAGGCATATTCTATAACGTGATGTGAATAAATTCTAATACATATAGTCGAAAAGGGGGCATGGCCATGAGCATGGAATGGGCGGGTTGTGGGCATTTCAGAAAACTATGTGCATTATTATAGAATACGTTCAAGGTATTTAGACCTGGTTTTAGGTGGCCTAAATGGGTACGCCTAAATTTTAGTCGCAAGAATGGCACGTGAACATCTATATATATAAAACTCACCCTCAATGTTCTATTGTCGGATGACGTCACTGAAGCCAAGGTTCGTAAGTTCGAAGCTCTGAAGCCAAGAAACTCACAGCCTCGGGGCCCCGCCCTCGCGTCAAACATTATGACGTTGAGGGCGGAGGCGGAGCAATTCACTCACATCGACGACGGCCAGGGCGCCGCAATGGGCCACCCACTGACGACGAAGGTGTGTTGGGTGGGGGGGGGCCACAGTCACACATCGACGGCGTCGCAATGCCGTCACTAACAACCAAGGTGCGTTCGGTGGGGGGGGGGCACAGGAAAGCCTTGCTAGCGCCCGTTTCATTGGCTCCAGAAACGGGCCTTTTTTTACTAGTATTCTATAAACTACACCTAACTTTAGGTGTAGTTTATAGAATCACACTAACCGTGTGGTTTTAAGTCACCGTATATAGAATTTCCCTCCCCCCCACCCCCAAGTGTACAGATTTGGCTGTTCTTATATATGCTTCTGTGACAGCCTCTGAATTATCTTACTGTCTTACCTAGGATGCTGACCCCATTGTTTGTGGTTGATCCTGAATTCAGTCACTTGGGTGCTGGAGGGTAGTGCCATAGCATATCTTATTTTCCCTTGCTTAATATTTAAGATATTATTGACCATTAAGGCTCAACTGCAATGGTACTTGCTTTTGCAAGTGTTTTGATCCCCAGAAGATCATTGATGAGAAATGTTAGGCCGGTCTTGCTATTTTGTGGGATAAGCATTATTGTTAAGGAGCTTTGTTGCTTTTTGTCAGTTGCTCAAGGCATATTTGTTTGACTTATCCTTCTTAGTAGGTATGCTTTTGTTTTCCTAGAATCTGGCTTTTGTTTGCTATTTCAGCTGGTATGTTTTAGCAGGGGGTTTTGTGTGGTTTTATGCTGGGTGAGTTGGATTGCTTTGGCTGCGGACTTAGGATGGGTGTATATGCTGTTGCAGCTCAGTCAGAGGTAGGACTGGGGTAGACGAGGTCATAAGACTCTCCACTTCCTTGTAATGGCTCTGTACTGTGTAATCCAGTGTAGCCGCATCGTTTCTTTACTGAAATGATAGGATGTTTTTTGTTGGAGTAGCTTAAAATATTGAACATTTTGATTGTACTACTTGAGAATGCCCTTTGAACAAACTACTCTGGTTGAATCACAAACACTGAGATCGTACTTTTCTTTAATCATAGTTGTGCGGTAGTAAAATATATTTTGATAACCGTGCATATATTATAGGGATTTATAGAACCGTAACACACCCCAAGTCAGTCAGTATCCTAGTTTAGGCTGGTTGGGAAGGGCATGTTTAACGAGTTGTATTGGCATTTGTTTATATTCTTTGTTATAAATTTATTTAAAAAAAAAAAAAAAAGGAAAACCAACATTACTCCTTGTTCAACAAAATCAAATCAGTATTGCAGCCAGTAAGCACCCAAGGTATGACCAAAAAAAAGGTTATTCTAAATTGTTGGCAAGCTTTCCAGTGAGCCGCTATTTTTTATTTTTCTTACATTTGTACCCCGCACTTTCCCACTCATAGCAGGTTCAATGCGGCTTACATATTACATACAAGTACTTATTTGTACCTGGGGCAATGGAGGGTTAAGTGACTTGCCCAGAGTCACAAGGAGCTGCTTGTGCCTGCAGTGTGAATTGAACCCAATTCCCCAGGACCAAAGTCCACCACTCTAACCACTAGGCCCCTCCTCCACCAGTTGAGAGCAATGAATATGGCTGTAGGTTTTTGAGATGTGTGCTCTTCCGATGGGTGCTCCTTTTGTTGCCTTCGCCTGCACATGTTCATTTGGAATCAATGTGTGATGCAGCATTCTTTTCCCTAGCGCCATATCTATGGAATTCTAACACGAGCTACTACTACTACTACTATTTAACATTTCTAAAGCGCTACCAGGGTTACGCAGCGCTGTACAATGTAACAAAGAAGGACAGTCCCTGCTCAAAGGAGCTTACAATCTAAAGGACAAAAAGTGCTGAAAGCAGAACTTTCTTTCTGTAGGTTAAAGTCGGGCTAATTATGGTTAAGCCTTCCCTAGTTGACTGAGGCATTGGAGAGTGTACTGGGTCAGAGCTGCTACCTTGTGCTTCTTCTTCGGATTCCGTTTCTTAACCCAGAGGGGTTCCATTTTTCAAGACTGTCTCTGTTTGTGATGGGTCTTTCCTTTCATATCATGAATTTTGGCATTCCTTTCCATTACCTTATTGTACCCCGCTTTGCTGTACTTTTTATGTTAGGCGGTACATCAAGCACCCAATAAACATGGTTTTATCCACATACCACACTATTCTTTTACTAATGAATTAGGTTAAATTTGACTTAATAGCGCTTTCTTTTATTATGAATGGCTCAGAGATCTGCGATTTGAGTCCCATAACATTGAAACATGCTTAACTTTTTCCTTAATATTTTTATTAAAAATCTTGAATATACAAAATTAAAGATTCATTCACAATAATGTTAATTATACAACATAACACTACTTTGTTTGAAACTAAGGTTAAATCACCAGTAAGATCTAAATAAAACATCACCCTGATAGTAAAGTCCTTGGTGTAAACTGAGCGAAATTTATAAAAAAAAAAAAAAAACCCTAAAAATCCTATCCTGGCCATATGCCAAAAGAAAAGCAGCCTACAATGTCGCAATATCCATATTTTGGAAGCGTCTACTGCAGCATTTCCCAAACTTTTTGCCGCAGTGAAGTGTCAGGGGTGCCGCAACACATCTTGACCCTCCCGCCACCCACAATCCAGCATCACTCCCTACTTTCCCCTCCTGCAGGTTTGGAATCTGCCGCTTCCTACTTCTTCCCCCGCCGCCACTGCAGTGCTCGCAGCTTACATTTTTGGGCTGTCTGCGATTCACACAGGCACTGTGGGGACTTCCCTCTGCCGTGTCTGGCCCTTACAACAGGAAGTTGCATCAGAGAAGGCTGGATGCAGCAGACTGGGAATGCCCCGGAGTGCCTGCCTGCCTGCAGCGGCGGCATGGGAAAGAGAAGGAAGCGGCAGTGATCCTGGACCTGCAGGAAGGAAGGTAGCTAGCTAGCGATGCTGGATTTGGGGAAGGCAGAGATGTGCTGGATTTATGGGATGAGAGGGGCTGCAGGGAGTGGTATTCTGGACTTTCTGGCAAGAGGGGGCTGCAGGGAAAGGGAGACCCATGTGGCTAGCAGGGGGATGCAGAGACCCATGTGGCCGGAGGTGGGGTGTGGAGAACCATGTGACTGGGGGGGGGGGGGTGCAGAGACCCATGGAGGGGGAGACCCATGTGGCTGGGAGGGTGGTGCTGCGAAAAATTGCTTGGACAGTAAGGGTGTCGTGAACCAAAAAGGTTTGGGAACCCCTGATCTACTACTTTTGTTGACTTCTTCCAGGAATCCATCACCAATGGACCTTGATTTAGATGGCAAATAGTACACCGTTCCAAAAGGTGGAAGCACTGCTTCTGGAATTTCCTGTACTACATTCAAATAACTAAGAAACGTGTCTTTAGGAGAAACAGAACCCTCTCTAGGGAAATTTGGCATTCTTTATTCCTCCACTTCATCAAATTTTCTATATTTTCCATTTTCCACAAATTATACATTTCTGATTTACCTAAACTCAAACAAATTTCCTTAACAGCAGCCACTGATGACTCCCAGGAAGACAGTCTCTCTTAACCACAGACTATTCGCAACATTGAATCTACTCCTCAAATTATATGTCCATGTTATGTTGGGGTTCCATTTTAGCAAATCACAAGTGACTCTAACCTTGAAAACTTATGGAACAAATGGCTATGGAGGTGTATTGAAGTCATCTGTTGAGAAATAGGAACATCCGAAATCAGGGTTCTCCTTTCTGAGGTAACCTTGGTTACTATTCAAATTCTCAACACCTGGATTATTTACAGAAATAGGAATGTGCTGTGCTTGAATAATTGTCATTATTTGAAACATTATCTATAAATACCATGGAGTACTCAGTGTTGAATGTGAATGTCTTCAGACTACATAGCTCACTATTCAAAACATTCACCTCCTGGCTCGCCAACAGTATCTGATTATCTTGCTGGAGGCACCAACTCCTACACCAAGTAACGTTGCTTCCCTCTAGATAAATCCTATCTGGCTCTTACAGATTGATTTCTAGCACAGATCCAAGTGTGATACCCCACTGCACTTTGATACACTCAACTGTTTTTTTAAATATTGAACTGGTCACTATCGGGAATTTTCGAAAGAGAAGGGCGCCCATCTTCCGACACAAATCGGGAGATGGGCGTCCTCTCAGGTTCGCCCAAATCGGCATAATCGAAAGCCGATTTTGGGCACCCTCAACTGCTTTCCGTCACGGGGACAACCAAAGGTCAAGGGGGCATGTCGGCACCGTACCGAAGACGGGACTGGGGCATGATAACGGAAAAAAGAAGGGTGTCCCTGACGAGCATTTGGCCGACTTGGTCCATTTTGTTTTCACGACCAAGCCTCAAAAAGGTGCCCAAACCGACCAGATGACCACCTGAGGGAATCGGGTATGACCTCCCCTTACTCCCCCAGTGGTCACCAATGCCCTCCCACCCAAAAAAAAAAACCTTATATTTTTTTTTCCCAGCCTCTATGCCAGCTTCAAATGTCATACCCAGCTCCCTGACAGCAGTATGCAGTTCCCTGGAGCAGTTTTAGTGGTGCAGTGCACTTCAGGCAGGCAGGCCCATCCCCCCCACCTGTTACACTTGTGCTGGTAAATGTGAGCCCTTCAAACCCCACTGTACCCAAATGTAGGTGCCCGCTTTCACCACTTAGGGCTATGGTAGTGGTGTACAGTTGTGGGTAGTGGGTTTTGGGGGGCTCAGCACCCAAGGTAAGGGAGCTATGCACCTGGGAGCAATTTGTGAAGCCCACTGCAGTGCCCCCTAGGGTGCCCGGTTGGTGTCCTGGCATGTGAGGGAGACCAGTGCACTATGAATGTTAGCTCCTCCCACGACCAAATGCCTTGGATTTGGTCGTTTTTGAGATGGGCGTCCTCGGTTTCCATTATGACTGAAAACCGGGGACGACCATCTCTAAGGTCAGCCTAAATGTTGAGATTTGGGCGTCCCTGACCATATTATCAAAACGAAAGATGGACGCCCATCTTCGATAATACGAGTTTCCCCGCCCCTTCGCCAGGACGTCCTTAGAGATGGGCGCCCTTAGAGATGGTCATCCCTGTTCAAAAATGCCCCTCCACGTCACTGCTAAGGTTCACATAGCCATAGATTATTATAGAAGCACCTTTGTATGTACTTTTGTCTTATTAATAGTTATTCAAGTTTCTTTTCTTAAGTAATATTCATGTATTCATTTACATATGATTTGAACTTTATGAATTTTAATTTGATCTATATTTATTTATATCTGTTTGACAGTTGTAAGCCCCAGGCACAGCTTATTCTTAGGAAATGGAAGGGGTGAGAGAGAGAGAGTATTATGTGGATCAGCTGTAGAAGGTGGGAGGGAGAGAGACTGGCAGGACCCTAGCTTTTGATTTGGCTGCATGAGTCTCCCCCATGACCATATTATTTGTCCCTCTTGACATTTGGGTACTGGCAGACATACTTTGTAGCTGATTATTCTTTCTGGAAGTTCTGACAGTTGGTCTCAGTTTTGTCACTCAGGAATATGTATTACCTACCCCTGGTATTTGGTGGAGTATGAAAGGAGAGCATTCCCACAGCAGAATCCCTCACAGATTTGCTGGTTGTTTGCTAAGGTCTTGGTGCAAAAAAAAAATTAATGTTGTTTCATTTATATTTAATTTCATTTTTATGTTTTTTTTTAATACATTGTAAATAGCAAATGTAAAATGACAAAAAAACAAAACTGAATTCCATTTCAGATAACTGCACTTGCCTAGTGTTCACTGCGAGCTTTGGTGAATTTCTGTAGGAACTGAGAAATGGTGTATATAAAATAATCATCATTATCAAAATTGGCTTCCCAGACCTTCCAGATGAATTAAAAAAAAAAAAAAGATTCAGTTAAAAGAATGTTTTCAGTACCTAAGGAAAATGAAGACAGACTTAAAATGATTGACAGGGGCCATCTGCTGCTAGCCCACATTAGCAAGTGGCTTAACTTTGAATGTGCAGAAGTTCTTCCCTCCCAAGACAACTAAGCAATTCGTTCTTCGTTATTGTTAGGTAACGTAAAATAACTTTCTCCCTCCAACCCCTGTAGCTATCAAAATGTGATCTTTTTTTAATGTTCTCCCTGCTATATTTGTAATTCACAGAAAAGCATTTTTTTAAATTTGCTTTGTTTAGTGGTGAAGTAAAGTGCATTACAGGTTTTTTTAAATTCTGGGGCTTGTACTATAATTTTTGTAATGAAGTTTTTTTAAAATTGATTACTGCTTAACAATTCTGTGACGGCAGGGGTGGTATTCATGTAAGCAACGATTTTGAGCTGATATATGATCCTTAACTTAACGGAATATATTTCAAGGAAGTGCCAGAGAAAACATGCTGCATATCCCCTCTCAGTTGTCTCTTCTCCAGCCTGAAAAGCCCCAACCTATTTAGCCTCACTTCATAAAAGGGATTTTCCTTCCTTTTATCATATTTGTCACCCCGTCTGAACCTTTTTTAGTTGCACTGTATCCTTTTTGAGATGGGGCAACCAGAACTGCAGAGACCTGTAGAGAGGCATAATGATATTCTAGTTTTATTTTCCATCTCTTTTTCAATAATACCAATCATTCTATATGGTTTTTAAGCATCTGCAGCACACTGGACTGAAAAGTTCAAGTGAGGAGGTTCAATTGACAGGAGATGGTGTCATGTGACAAGGCTGAAGCTGTTTATACCCAAGGAGGCTTAATTGCTTCCCTATGCAGCTGCCATCTTGATACGCTCAAAATACGTTACTTTCTATGGTGGCAAGCTCCACCTACTGGCATTAGGCCAGATAATGAGCCAAGCATGCTCCCGCCATCTCCTGTCAATTAAATCTCCTTGGGTTCAACAGTATTGTCCACAATAACTCCAAGATCCTTGAGTGGTGACTTCTAACTTGGAACCAAGCATTTTGTACTGGTAGTTTTTGTCCACATTAAATCTCATCTGCCTCTTAGGTGCCCAGTCTCACAAGATCTGTCTGCAAATTCTTACAATTCTCTGCTGTTTTTAACAACTATGACTATTAGGGTATGGAGTTTTTTACATTCTTGCAGGATGTGATTTAATGTTAGCCAAATTCAAAGAATTTTATCTTGGTTTTTTCTTTCTCTTTTTTTTTTTTTTGACTCAGGTTACTAGCCCGTTCTTTGCTAAAGATGGCAGCCAGCAGCACCGTGCTCAACAGGCTGGAGCAGAGGGCAACGGAGGCAGATCAGATTATTGAATACCTCAAGCAACAGGTGGCACTCCTGAAGGAGAAAGCAAGTAAGAGAGTCAAGCCAACTGATCCCTCTCATCTAGAACATGTCTATAAAATAACATCAAAATTGATTTAATGTAAACTGCCTAAAATGCCCTCCTGATACTTGATCATCACCAAAATGTGTACCACTGCTTTGTACAAAAGAAAGACCATTTAGCCAGCTGTTTAATGTGTGCCCCAGTCCCCCTATTTTTTCAACCTTGTAATGTTTAAAATGTGTATTCATAAGCAAGCATGTGGTAGAGATGGGCCAAAATGTTGTAATTCACTACAGTAGTGGCTGCCATTAAAGCTGAATGAGCTCTGCCCAGGAAAGCCCCCTAATTCTTTTAGGGGTCCTTTTACTAAGCTGCAGCTAAAAGTGTCCTTAGCGTTTCTTTGCACGGGTTTTCTTACATGCTGAGCCCATATTTGCTTCAGTGGTAAAATGGCCGAAAGTTTTTTTTAATTCATAGCTATAAGCTAATGTTGCCTTTAGCATGTGGCCATTAAAAAAAAAAAATTACAGTGTGAATACTTACTGCTATATTTTATAGGCAGTAAGGGCTCATGCGGTAATCCTGCACTAAACAGCATGTGCTAATATGGATGTGCTATTTAGTGCAGGAATACCCACTCTCTGCCCCCTTGACACGCCCCCTTCAAAACAATACAAATACTTTTTAGCGAACGTGCTAATTTGGCAGTTAGTGCAGGACACCTGAGTGCATCTCACAGTGCCATTTTAAGGAGCATTAGGTGCTAATGCTGCTTAAAATGCAGCTTAGTAAAAGGGCCCCTTAGTTTGCTATATGATGATAAAATAAATATCTGGCCTGATCCTGGAAATAATGTCATCTGTCCCATGGCTGTCCTCAAGCTTCCTGAAAAATGAAACTCATTCATTTTCCATTGTGATGTGAAAGTGTATTGCTAAGAGGTGGCATGCTCATTTTGCTTCCTCTGCACAAAGTGGTAGACCAAATTTGGCACTTAAAACGTGAGGGTTTTATTTTCAGATCCCTATGTGTGATTTACAGTAGGAACCTTTGTACCTGTTCTGAAGTTGGCAAGGACTGAAGTATCCGCAGCACCTGCTGGCCCTGAACTTTCAAAAGGATTATCTATGAGGAGATTCTCTCTGAAAATTTGTATTCAGGCTCATAGGTAGCACAATCGACACATATTAAAGGGTACAACTTAGACCTCTTCTCCCATAATCTTTGTGGAGAACTTGGCATAGCCATATCTAATTCAAGATGGACACAAGTTCCATGGTCTGATCGTTTCAAATTTAATCTATCCATTCACTGGACAAAAAAGGTAATCCATCTAAAAGAAAACTATACTCCATTTGCCACAAGAGGTCGTATAGATGCGGTACAATTCTGGCGGACCATCTATGATACTGATTGGTTGATACAGACTTATTCAACACACTTCCTAGCGAGTGACTTCACACTGTAACCGTATACTGGTTGACATTGCACCACTTAAAATTAGGACTCAGCGTGCGCATTACTTCTCTCCGTGGTTCACTGATGAGCTAAAACACATTCCTTGCATGGAAGAATATGCAGAGGAAATACAAGTACGCTATCAGGCAAGCCAGGCGAAGGTACTATTATGTCAAAGTGGGAAAAGATAATTACGACTTGAAGGTATTATATCAACTCTTAAATAAGCTCATTAACACACATTCGGTTGTCTCTTCGACCATTGACCACCCGTCTGCTGCTCAGCTTGCACAGTACTTTAAAGACAAAATTACTAAACTCCATTTGTCGCTACCGCCTGCCACCTCTGCTTTTGAAGATTTCCTAGCTGTTTTGAGCCCACTGCGGATGAATTTCCGGCGGACAGATTCTGGACTACCTTTGCACCAGTCACCATTGACACAGTTTCTAAGGCGCTCAGCAAATTCTCCAGAAAACATTGTTGTCTAGGCGCATGTCCGAATTATCTCATGAAAACAGCCCCATCCTGCTTTCTGAATCACCTAACATCCTATCTCAATCATATGCTTCAGTGTGGTTTATTTCCAGAGGATTATGGAAGCATTGTTTTAACACCCATACCGAAAGACTACAAGAAAAAGGTTGCCGATGTGACTAATTATAGGCCGGTAGCATCCATTCCCCTTTTAGTCAAGATAATGGAAAGTGTGGTCACCAGTCAACCCATGGATTATATACTAAATTTCAATTTATAACTGTCAGAAGTTCTTTGAGGTAAAGCTCTTAAATGGAAAAGGATACTGATGTATAGACCGGTTTAGTTTCCTTTTAATTTATTTAGTTATAATGCCTCCTAGTTGTAAGTCTTGGATCAGCAATTGTGGACTTGAGAGTACTTATATTCACAAAAATTAAATTTTTGTGAATATTTCCTACATTTTGTAAATTGACGAAGGTACCTTTTCTGTTTCAAATGTAATGCCTGTCTAATATTTTTGAAACTAATAAATGTAATTAAACAATATACTAAATTTCAATGTGCTTTCACCTTCTCAGGCTTCCGTGCAGGACACAGCACTGAAACAGCACTGCTCACTCTACTTACAAAGCTCAGGCAGGAACTTGCTACCGGCAAGAACATACTGCTGCTCCAAATTGATATGTCAAGTGCATTTGACATGGTCAATCACCATATTCTTTTAGGACTGCTAGACGAATTGGGTGTAGGAGGCAACGTACTCAGTTGGCTGAGGGGTTTTCTCATGCTTCGAG
Source organism: Microcaecilia unicolor (assembly GCF_901765095.1). Taxonomy (NCBI): domain Eukaryota; kingdom Metazoa; phylum Chordata; class Amphibia; order Gymnophiona; family Siphonopidae; genus Microcaecilia; species Microcaecilia unicolor. The sequence goes on from NC_044032.1 coordinate 429,351,214, forward strand.
CATACCAGGTCAAAGTGAATTTGCACTTATCAACAGCATGGAGTGCAGACTGTGACGTGCCTCAAGGTTCTCCCCTGACGCTAATCCTTTTCAATCTTATGATGACCCCATTGGCCAAAACATTAGCTCATTTGGGACTAAATCCGTTTATGCCGACGATGTTGTCGTATATATTCCATTCTATTCTACAGTATCAGAGATTATTAAGTCTAGCAAAAACGTCCTGCAAGTAATAGACTCTTGGGCAAGCTAAAACTTAATGCAGACAAAACACATTGCCTTGTTTTGACTTCCCAGCGCAAGTTCATCCCTCCCACTTCTATTGTGGTCAATAGTCTAAACCTTCCTGTCTCTGACAGTTTGAACCTTTTTGGAGTAATATTTGACCGTTTTTTAACATTTGAAAGTCAAGCAAAGGCGCAAGCCAAGATGATGTTCATCATGTTGTGGAAGCTCAAGCGAGTACGCCACCTGTTCCCGAGACCACTCTTTAGAAATATAGTACAATCATTGGTGCTTTGTCACACGGACTACTGCAATGGTACATTAGCAGGGTGTAAGGGCTTTGTCTTGAGAAAACTACAGACTGTCCAAAATACAGCAGCGAGACTTGTCTTCAATAAAGCCTGGTTCGATAGCGCGACACCTCTTCTTGCTAAACTTCACTGGCTTCCAATCAAAGAGCACATTGAATTCAAGGTTTGCACCATGGTTCACAATATCGTCAACAGGGATGTCGCCAGTTACATGCTAAATATTGATTGACTTGCCAGCCAGAAATGCTGACCCGTCCTCAAGATTATATCTCACCTTGCACTATCCCAGCTGGAAAGGCTGTAAGCACAGATCTATTCAGGCGTCAAGCTTTCCCTTCATCAGTGCGCAACTATGGAATGCACTTACTAGAGACATCACCAGTCAGAGAGACTACCTTACCTTTCGCAAGGCACTAAAACGCATCTGTTTACCAAAACATTTTCTCCGGGAACAATATAGGACTATCGCCTCTGCCAGCTGGCAAACGTGGATCCTGTTTAGTCCTATTCTTTTGTACTGTTATATGTAAAGTATCTTTTCTTTCTTGCCCTTCTACTCTACTATTCTCATTTGTATCTGATATCACCCGGAGTTCTCTCTCTCTCCGGTTTATGTAAGCCACATTGAGCCTGCATGTCTGTGGGGATAATGTGGGGTATAAATACATTAATAAATAAATAAATAAGACATGAGGTTTAAAAATTACCCACAGATGCATACTTCTAGTAGCAAACAGGGGGCACTTTGCTCAAGATATGCCGATCAACAGTTCACTCAGACCTAAATCTTATTGTTCAGTGGGGTCTTCTTGTCACCCAATGGAAACACTGTTTTGAATTTTTGAACATGGCATTCCCCTCATAAGTTGTACAGTAGGTTGAAAGGGAAAATAATGGATTAGTGTATTTACAACCCTTACTGATTCTATAGCCAGTATTTTGAGGTACAGGGTTTTGTTTTTTTTTTTGGGGGGGGGGGGGGGGGTTATTGGTCTGATTGCTGCATGGAAGGTCCTCTGCTCAGACATAGATATTCATTTTCAAAACAGAAAAATGTCCAAAAAAAATAGTACAAAGTGGTAGATTGCTATTTTTGAAATTCATTTTTAAGACGTTTTTCTATGCGGTTTGTCTAAATCTCAAGGAGGCACGTTTTCGGTGGGACTAGGGCGGGCTTATGATTTAGACATATTTGCTGCAACAATGGAACATTACAAAAATGTCCAGGGCAAAAAAAAATAGGACTATCTGGCTAGACCTGTTTCAGTAATGGCTAAGTGCCAAAAAGATTTATTTATTTATTTGTTACATTTGTATACCACATTTTCCCACCTATTTGCAGGCTCAGTGTTGCTTGCATAGTACTGTATGGCGTTCGCCAAGACCGGTAAGAACAAATACAATGTGATATTGAGGTAGAATACGGTTCATGTGTTAAAGACACATTGGGGAATTATAGAGAGGAGAAGTACATAAGTATTGCCAAACTGGGAAAGACCAAAGGTCCATCAAGCCCAGCATCCTGTTTCCAACAGTGGCCAATCAAGATCACAAATACCTGGCAAGATCCCAAAAAAGTACAAAATATTTTATACTGCTTATCCCAGAAATAGTGGATTTTCCCTAAGTCCATTTAATAACAGTCTATGGACTTTTCCTTTAGGAAATCGTCCAAACCTTTTTTAAACCTCACTAATCTAACTGCCTTTACTACATTCTCTGGCAACGAATTCCAGAGTTTAATTACATGTTGAGTGAAGAAACATTTCTGTGATTCGTTTTAAATTTACTACATTGTAGCTTCATCGCTTGCCCCCTAGTCCTAGTATTTTTGGAAAGTGTGAACAGACGCTTCACATCTACCCAACATCTACCCGTTCAACTCCACTCATTATTTTATAGACCTCCATCATATCTCCCCTCAGCCGCCTTTTCTCCAAGCTGAAGAGCCCTAGCCGCTTTAGCCTTTCCTCATAGGGAAGTTGTCCCATCCCCTTTATCATTTTCGTTGCCTTTCTCTGCACCTTTTCTAATTCCACTATATCTTTTTTGAGATACGGCGACCAGAATTGAACACAATATTCGAGGTGCGGTCACACCAGGGAGTGATACAAAGGCATTATAACATCCTAAGTTTTGTTTTCCATTCTTCTCCTAATAATACCTAACATTCTATTTGCTTTCTTAGCCGCAGCAGCACACTGAGCAGAAGGTTTCAAAGTATCATCAACGACAACACCTTTCTTGGTCCGTGACTCCTAATGTGGAACCTTGCATGACGTAGCTATAATTCAGGTTCCTCTTTCCCACATGTATCACTTTGCACTTGCTCACATTAAACGTCATCTGCCATTTAGATGCTCAGTGTCGTAAGGTCCTCTTGTAATTTTTCACAATCCTCCTGCGATTTAACAACTAACGACCTAGTGAGGTAATTAAATTTGCTGATGACACAAAGTTATTCAAATGACTTTGAATAACTTTGTGTCATCAGCAAACTTAATTACCTCACTAGTTACTCCCATCTCTAGGTCATTTATAAGTATATTAAAAAGCAGCAGTCCCAGCACAGACCCCTGGGGAACCCCCACTAACTTCCTTTCTCCATTGAGAATACTGAGCATTTAACCCTACTCTCTGTTTTCTATCTTTTAACCAGTTTTTAATCCACAATAGAACACTACCTCCTATCCCATGACTCTCCAATTTCTTCTGGAGTCTTTCATGAGGTACTTTGTCAATATGCCTTCTGAAAATCCAGATACACAATATCAACCATAATACCATCACCTGAGAAACTACATAAAGCTGACACCTACACAAGACCACAATGTATTCTTCTACCACATATATACGCACTTGATTGTAAAACCACGTGTTAATATGTACGCAAGTTCACAATGCATTCTTCCACCATGTATGTATGCACTTGATTGCAAAACCATGTGCATATCTGAAGTCCGGAAATGGCAAATGTAAGCCACATTGAGCCTGCAAATAGGTGGGAAAATGTGGGATACAAATGCTACAAATAATAATAATAACCGGCTCGCCTTTGTCCACATGTTTCTTCACCCCTTCAAAGAAATGTAGTAGATTGGTGAGGCAAGATTTCCCTTCACTAAATCCATGTTGACTTTGTCTCATTAATCCATGCTTTTGAATATGCTCTGTAATTTTGTTCTTAATAATAGTCTCTACCATTTTGCCCGGCACCAACGTCACCGGTCTATAATTTCCCGGATCTCCTCTGGAACCTTTTTTTTTTTTAAATGGGCATTACATTGGCCACCCTCCAGAAGTTTTTGTATGTTAAATTACGAGCTTTGGTTTCTTGTGTAGCAGGGTTCAGGCATTTAAGTTGGGTCCGTAGGGTATGCCTTATTGAACAGGTTGGTTTTTAGTGATTTCCGGAAGTTTAGGTGGTCGTATATAGTTTTCACGGCTTTTGGTAGTGCATTCCATAGTTGTGTGCTTATGAAGGAAAAGCTGGTTGCATAGGTTGATTTGTATTTGAGTCCTTTGCAGTTGGGGTAGTGGAGGTTTAAGTATGTTCTTGTTGATCTGATTGTGTTTCTGGTTGGTAAGTCTATGAGATCTGTCATGGATCCCGGGGCTTCACCGTAGATAATTTTATGAACCATGGTGCAGATTTTGAAGGCAATACGTTCGTTGATTGGGAGCCAGTGCAGTTTTTCTCGGAGGGGTTTGGCACTTTCGAAGCACGTTTTTCCAAATATAAGCCTGGCTGCTGTGTTTTGGGCGGTCTGTAGTTTCTTTATGAGTTGTTTTTTTGCATCCTGCATAGATACCATTGCAGTAATCTTCATGGCTTAGTACATTGATTGTATCAGGTTGCGAAATGTTTCTCTCGGGAAGAATGGTTTCATGCATTTGAGCTTCCACATTGAGTGGAACATTTTCTTTGTTGTAGATTTCACTTGGCTCTCGAGTTTGAGGTTGCGGTCGCTTGTAACGCCAAGGATTTCCAGGCTGTCTGAGATAGGGAGGATGTAATCTGGGGTGTTTATATTTGTGGGTTTGTTCACATTGTATTGGGATGAGAGGATGAGACAGTGTGTTTTCCGTATTGAGTTTTAATTGGAATGCATTTGCCCATGAGTTCATGATGTTCAAGCCTAGATTGATTTCGTTGGTGATTTCTGTCGGGTCGAGTTTGTAAGGAATATATATTATGACATCGTCTGCGTAGATGAAAGGGTTAAGGCCTTGGTTGGATAAGGACTTGGCTAGTGGGGTCATCATTAAGTTGAAGAGGATCGGTGATAATGGTGATCATTGAGGTACTCCGCAATCTGCTTTCCAAGGTGATGATATGTTTGTGTTTGATTTCACTTGGTATGTTCTAGTAGTTAGGAAACCTTTGATCCAAGTAAGTATTTTTCCACCAATTCCGAAGTAATCCAGGAGGCTTAATAATATGTTGTGGTTTACCATGTTGAATGCACTAGATGTGTCAAATTGGAGGAGAAGTATGCTTTTTCCAGCTATTTACTGCTTGAATTTGGCTAGGAGGATGATTAATACTGTTTTAGTGCTGTGGAGGGGGTGAAATCCTGATTGTGAATTATGTAGTATTGAAAATTTGTTTATGTAGTCAGTGAGTTGTTTAGTTACCATGCTTTCCATTAGTTTGACTACCAGTGGGATAGATGCTACTGGGCGGTAGTTAGCGATTTCGTTTGTTTTTTTTCT